>NW_026690898.1:936165-1248220 GCF_020826845.1 Diceros bicornis minor | reverse complement strand
AAATTTACACTATGTGCTTTGCAAGATTCCACATTTTCCTGCGTTGGGATCATAGAAGTCCTTCTGGTGGTGTCAGCCGTCTCTGAGGTCAGATACGGCCTCTGGCGTTTAGTTTACGTGTGGTCACACAATACTTTTCACTCTCACTCTCACTCTCACTCTCTCGCTCTCACTCTGATCCTGGGGACTTCTCTGAGCTCCAAAGAGAAGCAGGAGGCAGGCTGGCAAGGTGGAGGGAAATGGAAGCCACGTACCCCGTGGTTAGCGTACCCCGCTACTGCTGTTACAGGTAGTGGTGAGGATGGGCATCCTGAACTCAGGAGCCACCCCAAATCTGACTATTGAAGAAGCAGTGCATGTTTCAGTTACTTTCTGCATCAGATGTATTAGGTCTCTGCCTCTGGACCTGTCACTAAGGAAAGCCACTGCCACCTTGCGCCTTCCTTTCCATGTCTGAAAAGGCCTTATGCTGTTAAGCACATGGAAGCCCTCTTCAGGCTGAGCACGGACACATTGTTAAGAGAATGGCTTGGCTGCAGAGTTACATGCAGGCAAGCAGGTTACAGGATAGAAACTCAGCAAATGCCTTTTGCAGAGACACCCATGCACTCTCTATCCATGATCTCAGGTGACTGCCAGTTAAGAATCAGACTTGAAACAGAAACATCCAAGGCTGAAGTCACCCAGGGGGCAGAGGTCAAGGATTGCCCTGCACGCTGATAGCATCATGGGAACAGTCTGGTTCCCCTGGCTCCAGGAAAGAGGTGGATTGTGCATCTTCCCCATCAACTTTTTCAGGCTGGTTAAAGAGTGGCCTTGATGGTTTTCAATGGAGATTCAGTCTCTCCTGGGAGATGGAAAAACAGAGGATTTGGCAGAGGGCTTAAGGGTGGGTGGGGTGGGTAACTGTCATCCAGCGGTGTCAGTTATTTCTGAGACCTGGTTCCCAGCACCCATAATTTTGATGATCCCTTGCTGCCCATGTGTTATAACAAGGTGAATTATCCAGTGCATGGTGCTGTAGTAGAGACCCATGTGCTCACATGTGCATCGTGGTCATTTGGAATAGAGCTCTTCGAATGATTTTATTTTTTATTTTTTGTGGCTTCTAAGTATCACCGGAAAACGCTCCACTTCCTTTCAGAGTTCTATCAACATGTTCCTTGCCTCAGAAGCTCCCTGTCTTCTGTGGCTTGAGCAGCATCTTCCCCTGTTGACATTTGTTTCACCAAAGTTATTGTGAGCCCTCTTCTTCACTCGTTGCTGCATGGTGGCTGACACTCCCTCTCCATGTTGTGCTTCTCACAGGTTTGAATACTGGCAGCGGTACATTCAAGACAAAGACAACTAACAAAATCGCTTCGGAAGCTAGTTTTTCATCTAGTGAAGGAAGTCGTTTGTCAAGGTAAAGTCGTGAAAGCCTGTCTAAATAGCGGCAACATGATGAGAAATGTCGCTACGCAATGAATTAAACTCCGGCCGCGTGTTCTTTTGTTTTGTGACTTGATGGAAGGTTATGGTTTGGGGTTTTGTTTATCTAAAATAACAGTTGAAACTTTAGTCTACCTTTGAAAATATTTGCACCAGAGTCAAGTATTGTTTTGCAGCTGTTGTTTCCTTGGTTTAAGACTCAATTGACACCTCAGTGAACCACGAATTAGCGTCTACAGCTGCTCACAGTAGGGCTGCTTAGAGACCACACAATGGAGGGTGTCAGAAAAGGGCAGAGAGAAAAATGTCAGGCCTTAAAGGAAATAAAGTGGCCTGTTTCTTCTTTCTGAGATGGCTGATACATATACTAGCAATTTCTGGTTATTTGTTTTTGTATTCCTATTTCTTACCAAGTACTTGAGCTAAATTATTCTTTCCTTTCCTGATACTTTCTTCCTTATTTTCCATAAAGGACAAAATATATTTTTTCAGTTTTGTTAAACAGTAGCACTTCTTGTAAGTTTTTCAAGCAATGATAAGTGAGTTGTGTGCGAGATTTGTCATCAACATAAAATACTGATCAGGCAAGGGCACTGAGTCACTGGGGAAGAATTTATAGATGGAAATGGAAGCAGTCACCTGCTGAAATACCTCCCATGTTGCTTTGGGCTAAATATCATTTAAAACAGCCCAAGTCTCCTTTAGTAATAGCATTTCTCATTAAAAAGATGTCCTTTAGATGACTGCATTCCATTTGAATTAGTTGCTTGCCCCTGATGAAATTTTAAAGCAGGAACTTTACATTTCTCATGTTCCTTAATTTTGATGATGAAGTTTAACTTATTTATTCATTTATTTAGTTGCTTCTGCTTTTGGTGTCAGATCTAAGAGTCCATTGCCAAATACAAGGTCATGAAGATTTATGCCTGTGTGTTCTTCTAAGTGTTTTATAGTTTTAGCTCTTCAATTTAAGTGTATGATCCATTTTGAGTAAACTTTTGCTTATGGGATAAGGTTAGGGTCTAACTTCATTCTTTTGCATATAGCTATTCAATTGTCACAGCACCATGGGCACCCTTGTGAAAAATCAGTTGACCATAGGTGTATAGGTTTATTTCTGGTCTTTCAGTTCTGTTCCATTGATCTGTATGTTTGTCCTTGTACCAGTACCACACTGTCTTGACAACTGTTGCTTTGTAGTCACTTTTGCAATTGGAAAGTATGAGTCTTACACTATTTATTCTTCTTTTTCAGAATTGTTTTGTTAGCTGTAGCTTGTTGCCTTAGAATTCCGTATGAATTTAGAATCAACTTCAGAGTATAAGTTTTGCATTTCTTTGGTTAATTTATTCCTGGTTTTGGATACTATTGTGAATGGAATTGTTTTCTTAATTTTACTTTTGGGTTTTTCAATGCAAATGTATAGAAATTCAATTGGGTTTTGTATATTGATCTTGTATCCTGCAACCTTGCTGAACTCACTTATTACTTCTAATAGTTTTTTGGTAGACTCCTTAGGATTTTCTATATACAGGATCACTTCATGCAAATAGAGATAGTTTTACCTCCTCCTTTCCGATATAGATGCCTTTTATTTCTTTTTCTTGCCTAAATGCCCTGGTTAGAACCTCCGCTACAATTTAGAATAGAAATGGCAAGAGTGGAAATCTTTGTCTTGTTCCTAATCTTAAAGGGAAACCATCCAGTATGTCACCATTAAGTATGATGTTAACTGGAGATTTTTTGTCGATGCCCTTTATATTGAGGAACTTCCCTTCTGTTCCTAGTTTATTGAGTTTTTTTTAAATCATGAAAGCGTGTTGGATTTTGTCAAATGCTTTTTCCTACATCTGCTGAGATGGTCTTGTGATTTTTTGTTTTTCATTCTATTTGTATGATGTATTACATTAATTGTTTTTGGATGTTAAACCAACTTTGCATCCCTAGGATAAATCCCACTTGGTCATGGTGTATAATTCTCTTTATATATTGCTAGATTCAGTTTGCTAGTATTTTGTTGAGGACTTTTACATCCATGTTCGTAAGAGATATTAGTCTGTAGTTTTGTTTTCTTTTTTTTTTTTTGTGAGGAAGATTAGCCCTGAGCTAACATCCGTTGCCAATCTTCCTCTTCTTGCAGAGGACGATTGGCCCTGGGGTAACATCCGTGCCCATCTTCCTCTATTTATTTTTTTTTAATATGGGACACCGCCATAGCATGGCTTGACAAGCGGTACATCAGTCCATACCCGGGATCCAAACCTGTGAACCCTGGGCCGCCACAGTGGAGCGTGCAAACTTAATCTCTACGCCACCAGGCTGGCCCCTGTAGTTTTGCTTTCTTGTGACATCTTTGTCTGACTTTGGTATCGGGGTAATATTAGCCCCATAAAATGTAGTGGAAAGTGTTTCTTCCTCTTTTTTTTTTTTTTGAAGAATTGGTATTAATTCTTCCTTGAGTGTTTGGTAGATTTCAGCGGTGAAACCATTTATGCCTGGGCTTTTCTTTGTGCATAGTTTGTGGATTACTGATTCAATCTCTTCACTTATTATAGGTTTATTCAGATTATCTTGAGTCATTTTTGTAGTTTGTGTTTTTCTAGTAATTTGTGTATTTCATCTAAGTTATCTAATTTGTGTACTATTATTCATAGTATTTGTTTATAATCCTTTTTGTTTCTGTGAGGTTGGTAATCTTGTCCTATCTTTTTTTTTTTTTCCTTCAGTTTTGTCTTTTTTTTAATTGATGTTTTAATAGTTTTTAACATTGTGAAATTTTGGGTTGTACATGTTTGTTTGTCCATCACCATATATATGTCTCCCTTCAACCCTTGTGCCCACCCCCCACCCCCATTGCCCCTGGTAACCACAATACAGTTTTCTCTGTCCATGTGTTGGTTTATATTCCACATATGAGTGAGATCATACAGTGTTTGTCTTTCTCTTTCTGGCTTCCTTCATTTAACATAATACCCTCCAGGCCCATCCATGTTGTTGCAAATGGGACGATTTTGTCTTTTTTATGGCTGTGTAGTATTCCATTGTATATATACACCACATTTTCTTGATCCAGTCATCAGTCGAGGGACACTTAGGTTGCTTCCACTTCTTGGCTATGGTGAATAATGCTGCAGTGAACATAGGGGTGCATAAGGCCCTTGGGATTGTTGAGTTCAGGTTCGTTGGATAGATTCCCAGTAGTGGGATAGCTGGATCATAGGGCATCTCTATTTTTAATTCTTTGAGGAATCTCCATACCGTTCTCCATAGAGGCTGCACCAGTTTGCATTCCCACCAGCTGTGTATGAGGGTTCCTGTTTCTCCACATCCTCTCCAGTGTTTGTTGTTTTTTGGCTTGGTGATTATAGCCATTCTAACAGACGTGAGGTGATATCTTAGTGTTGTTTTCTCTCTTTTGTTTTTGATTCAAGTAATTTGAATCTTCTCTCTTTTTCTTGGTCAGACTGGACAGAGGTTTGTCAATTGTGTTGATCTCTTCAAAGAACCAGCGTTTTCTGATTTCCCTTTAGATTTCTTCTTCGACTCATTGGTTATTCATGAATGTGTTGTTTAATTCCCACATATTGATGAATTTGCCAAATTTATTCCTACTATTGATTTCTAATTTTATTTTATTATGGTTGGAGAACATACTTTGTATTATTTTTATGCTTTTAAATTTATTGGGGTTTGTTCTATAGCCCAACATTTGATCTGTTCTGGAGAATGTTCCCTATGTACTTGAGAATATATATTCTGTTGTTGGATGGAGTGCTCTGTAGAAGTCTGTTAGATCTGGTTGGTTTGTAGTGTTATTCAAGTCGTCTATTTCCGTGTTGATCTTCTGTCTAATTGTTCTATACATTATTGAAAGTGGGGTATTGAAGTCTTCAACTATTGTTGAATTGTCTGTTTTCATTTCTATTAAAAGTTTCATGTATTTCAATGCTCCATTAATAGATGCATATATGTTTTTAATTGTTATGTCTTGAACTATTGACCATTTCATCATTATAAAATGTCACTATCTCTAGTACTGATCTGCTCCCTATCAGTAGTTCTGCTTCTTCCCGAATCTCACAGGGATGGGATCACACACTATGTAACAACTTTTTGAGCTTTACCTTCTTTACTTAGCAGATTGTATTTGATATTCATCCATTTCGTCTCACATATAAAATGCTTATTCCTTTTCATTACTGAATAATATTCCATTGGATGGATGTGCCACCTATTTACTAGCTCAAGAACATTTATATCTACAGTTTGTCTGTTTGGGTTGTTTCCAGTTTTTGGAAATTGTGAATAAGTCTGCTATAAACATCAACATACAGATTTTTGTGTGAATGTAACATTTTGATTCTCTTTGACATATATCCAAGAATAAGATTACTGGATCAGAAAGATTACATGGTCAACATTTCTTTAACTTTACAAGCAACTCTCAAAATGTTTTCCAATATGGCTGAAACATTCTACTTTCCCAGCAGGAGTGTACGAGCATTCTGGTTGCTCTGCATCCTTGCCAGTACTTGATATTGTTGCTAATTTTTTAAGCCATTCTGAAAGGTGCACACATGTATCTCTTTGTGGTTTTAATTTGAATTTCTCTGATGACTGATGATGTTGAGCATTTTTTCCTGTACTTTCATTCCATTTGTGTATCATTTTTGCTGAAGTGCCTCTTCAAATCTTTTGCCAATTTTTTACGAGGTTGTTTGTTTTGTTATTCAGATTGAAGAGTTCTTCATATACACCGAATAAAAAGCCTTCACAGATGTGTGTTGCAGAAATGGTTTCTCCCAGTTTTTGACTTGTTTTCCTTCTCTCAACAGTGTCTTTTGAAGAGAAGAAGTTCTTAGTTTTGATAAAGTTTAACTAAACAAAATTTGTTATGGGTGTGCTTTTGGTTTCATACCTGAGAAATCTTTGCCTAATCCAAGGTCATGAATATTTTCTCCTAGAAGATTTATAGTTTTAGATTTTACACTTACTGCTATGATTCACTTTGAGTTAATTTTTGTATGTGGTGTGAGACATGGGTCCAAGGATTTTGGGGTTTTGTTTTGTTTTGAGTTATATATTATGGTGGATATTTTTGCATATGAATATTCAATTTTTCCAGTGCCTCTTTTTGAAAATACCATTCTTTCTCCATTAAGTTATTTTAGCAACTTTGTCAAATATCAATTGCTCATACATGTGTGGTTCTGTTTCTGGATTCTCTCTTCTGTTCCACTGATCTGTGTGTTTATTCGTTCACCAGCACACTATTGATTATCGTAATGTTATAATATGCCTGGAAAGCAGGTAGTTTAAGGCCTCCAACTTTGTTCTTCTTTTTCAAAATTGTTTTGGCTATTCTAATTACTTTGCCTACTCAAATAAATTGTAGAATCAACTTCATAGTTTCTACCAAAAATATGCTGGAATTGTAATTGGTATAGATCAACTTAAGGAAAATTAATATTTAAAATACTGAGTCTTCCAATCCACGAACACTGTATATTTCTGCTGGGGTCTGAATGCTTATGTCCTCCCAAAATTCACATGTTGAAATCCTAACCCCCAAGGTTGAGAGTGTTAGAAGGTGGGGCCTCTGGGAGGTGCTTGTGTCATGTGGGTCGAGCCCTCATGAACAAGATTAGTGCCTTTATAACAAAAGAGGCTCCAGAGAGAGCCCTTGTCCCCTGCACCGTGTGAGGACACAGCAAGAAGGCACCAGCTATGAACCAGGAAGCGGGCTGTCACCAGAATGTGACCGTGCTGGCGCCTTGATCTTGGACTCTCAGCCTCGAGAACTGTGGGAAATAAATGTCTGTTGTTTATAAGCTATCCAGTCTGTGGGTGTTTTTACAGCAGCCCGAATAGACTAAGACCATTTCCCTGCTTATTGAAGTTTTCTTTTACTTCTTCCATCAGTGTTTTGTAGTTTTCAGCATAGAGATTCTACAGGCATATTATAGGATTTATTCCTAAATATGTTATGATTTTTGTTGCTATTGTAAGTTGCACTTTAAAAATGTCAATTTTTAAGTGCGGCATGGTGGCGCAGTTGTTAAGTTCTCATACTTCACTTCCACGGCCCTGGGTTCTCGGGTTCAGATCCTGGGCATGGATCTACACACTGCTCATCAAGCCATGCTGTGGCAGCATCCCATACAAAGTAGAAGAAGATTGGCACCGGTGTGAGCTCAGGGACCATCTTCCTCAAGCAAAAGAAAAAACATGTCAATTTCCAATCATTTATTGCCACTGTATAGAAATACAAATGATTTTCGTATGTTGACTTTGTATCCTATGACCTTGTTACACTCATTTATGAATTCCAGTAGCCTTTTTTTTTTGTTATATTCTTAAGGACTTTTTATGTAGACAGTCATGTCATCTGTGAAAAAAGAC
Organism: Diceros bicornis minor; assembly: GCF_020826845.1. Classification (NCBI taxonomy): domain Eukaryota; kingdom Metazoa; phylum Chordata; class Mammalia; order Perissodactyla; family Rhinocerotidae; genus Diceros; species Diceros bicornis. The sequence continues at coordinate 1,240,387 of NW_026690898.1, read as the reverse complement.
AGTTTTACTCCTTCCTTTCCAATCTGTATGCCTTTTATTTGATTTTCTTGCTATTTCACACCAACTAAGAATCCAGTGTGGTGTTGACTGGGGACAATGAGAGCGGATGTCTCTGCCTTGATCCTGACTTACAGGGGAAGCCTTTAGTCTCACTGTCTGTGATGACTGCAGGTTCTCAGGGACGCCTTGTATCAAGTTAGAGAAGTTCCCTCTACTTCTACTTTCCTGGACTTTTATAAATGGATGTAGAATTTCTTCAAATGCATTTTCTGCATGTCACATGATTTTCTTCTTTACTCTGGTGATGTGGTGGATTACATTGTTTTATTTTTTGTCCTCTTGGCTATTTTTTTTTTCAGTCATTTCTCCAGAGTTCACAATCTCCATCTCTAACTTTTCCTGTTCCACTTACAGTGAACATTTTAGTACTTCAGGTAAAATATGGAAATAGTGCAGCCATGTTGGGCCACCCCGCCCATCCTTTATGCTGTAGTAACTGTATGTACTGCATCTACATATCTTATGAACCTCAGAAGAAAATATTTATCATTTTTTAAAGACTTTATTTTTTTAGAGCAGTTTTTGTTTCACAACAAAATTGAGTGTTTGGTACATATATGCCCTGCTCCCATATGCACAGCCCCCCCACTATCAGCTTTGCCCATCGGATGGTGTATTTGTTACAGATGACGAACCTGCACTGACATGTCATCATCACCCAAAGTCCACAGTTTACACCAGGTTCATTCTCGCTGTTGTGCATTCTGTGGGTTTGGACAGATGTCTGATGACATGTATCCACCATTACTGTGTCATACAGAATAGTTTCACTGCCCTAAAATCCCTCTATGCTCACCTATTCATCCTTCTACCCTCCCTATAATATTACAGTTTTTACTGTAAGTTGTGTGTATTATACAAAAGTTAGAAGGAGAAAGCAGAAAAAATGAGTAGCCTTTGACATTTACCTAGATATTTACCATTTCTGAAGCTACTTATTCCATTCTGAGGATCTCAGATTCCTTTTCTGGTATAATTTCCCTTCTCCTAAAGAATTTCCTTTAGCATCTTCTATTGTAGAGATTTGCTGGTAATAATTTCTCTTAGTTTCTCTAAATCTGAAAATGCTGTCTTTCAACAGTGATTTTCGAAGGATATTTTTGCTGGATATACGATTCTGCATTGACAGGTCTTTTTTTCTCTCTCTCTCAACACTTTAAATTTCTTTTCTCATTCTCTTCTGGTCCCCATAGTTTCTGATGAGAAGTCAGCTATTAATCAAATCATTATTCTCCTCTGTGTGAAGTGTCATTTTTCTCTGTTGCTTCCAACATTTGCTTTTCGGCCTTGGTATCCAGCTGCTTGATCTGATGTGTCTCTATGTGGGACTGTCTTCATTCTGCTTGGTGTTAGTTGAGCATCATATTTGCAAATGTCTATCTTGCATCACTTGGATAATTCCAGGCACTATTTCTTCAAGTATTTTTGTCTGCACATTCTCTCTCTCCATTCCTTCTTTGAAGCCGACCACATGTATATTAAAGTTTGATCTTACCTAAAAGTGACTGAGGCTCTGTTATTTTTCCACCCTTTTTTCTATTTTCCATGTTAATTTCTATTGTTCTACTTAAATTCCATGTAAAGAATTTGTTATTTCTAATATTGTATTTTTCAATTCTAAAATTTTCTTTTTTAAATTTTTCTGCTGAGATTTCCTACTCTTTCATTTGCTACAAGCATGTTTGTTTACCTTCATGGAGGATAGTTATGACAATCACTTTAAAATCTTTGTTTAATACTTATGCTTTCAGCCAAGATGAAATAACAGGGAACTAATTTACCCTTCTTCCCACAACAACTGAAAATTTTGGGGAACATATATGAAACAGTAGTTTTCACACAGTGGGTCTCAGGCAGCAGAGTTCAGTGACCCCTGAGAGACCTGGAACTGACAAGGTGGGCCCTGTGATGGCCCTGCTGCCTGGAGAGAGAATTCCAGGCTCCAGCACAGGGAAGGAGAAGCCAGGTGGACCCCTGAGCTCTCCCTGAGTTCAAGAGATGGCACCGGGTGTCCTGGGAGGCTGAGGTGACTAGAGCACATATGGAAGACCACCCAAGAAGTGAGAACTGCAGCAAGAGAGAACTTCACAGATTCTCCGTGGGCCCACTGCATCTTCCACTGAGTAATGACCAGTGCACCCATGTGAGGAAACTACCCAACACTACAGAATCAAACACCAAAAAATTAGAGGAAATAATTCTTGGAGCTCACACAGACAGGAATGGTTTGGGTTCAACCAGTCCACACATGGCTTAGGAAAGCCCCATAACTCGCAGGAGATTATGTCCAGTATTCAGAGTGGCCTCAGTGGTGGAACACAGTCAGCCCTGGACTAAAGGTTACTCAGATCCCACCTAACAAAGCTTAGAATCAGCTTGAATGTTTCCAATTGTTTCAAAGTAACACAACTCTGTCCCAGGAAACAGCTCAAGAATATTTTTAGGAGTACAAACTATCCAGGTTCCAACAAGGAAGAATACACAATGTCTACCAGCCAACCAGAAATTACCTGGTATGCAAAAAAGCAGAAAAACACATCGTGTAATGAGGAGACAAATCACTCAATTGATACTGACCACAAATAGCACAGAGGACATAATTCATAGACAAAGATGGGATGTTATTACTGTCATCATATTCCACATGTTCAAGAAGTTAGAGACAAGACTGACAATGTAGGGGGTCGGGGGTGGGTGAAATAGGTGAGGGGATAAGAGGTACAAACTTCCAGTCATAAAATGAATAAGTCATGGGGATAGGATTACATCATGGGGAACAAAGTCAACAATATTGTCATAACTTTGTATGGTGACAGATGGAACTAGATTTATCATGGTGATCACTTTATAATGTATATAAATGTCAAATCACTATGCGGTGCACCTGAAACTATCATAATATTGTATGTCAATACTTCAGTAAAAAAAAAGAAAAGGCTGATGATGTTAAGTAGAAATATGGAAGATAGGAAAAAGACCCAAAAACTTTTAGAGATGAAATGTCTGTAATTAAACATCTGTAATGAAAACTTACTAGATGAGATTAAGAGCAAATCCGTCAAAAGATTAATGAACTTGAAGACATACCATAGAAACCATTCAAAATAAAATAGAGAGAGAAAATAGACCAAAGAAAATGAACAGAAAGTTAACTGCAGGACAACTTCAAATGGCCTAAAATATATGTAATCAGAGTCCCAGAAAGAGAAAGAGAAGAAAACAGAAAAAACAATTTGAGGAAATAATGACTGAAAATTTTCCATATTTTATTAAAAAAAAAAAAAAACTATAAACCCACATATCCAAGATACTTAATGAACCCCAAGTCAAAGAAGTATGAAGAAGGCACATCATAATTAAATTGCTTAAATAGGGTGATAACAAGATAATCATGAAATCAGACAGGAGATAAAAAGACCTGCTGAGTGCAGAGGAACAAAGCTTAGAATGAAGGCAGATCTCTTACTGGAACTGAGGCCAGAGCAGAGTGAAGCAAGGTCTTCAGAGTATTGAGAAAAAAAGCTGCTAATTTATGATTCTATGCCTGGCAGCAAAGGGTACAAATAAGATAAAATATCAACTTTCTCAGACACACAAGAGCTGAGATAATTCACGGTCACCAGCGGATCAGCGCTGAGAGATGCTGAAGGAAAATGACACAATATGGAAACCTTATGTGAAGAAAGGGATAGAGAGCACTTTCTGTGGGGTATGTAACATGTCGAATAAAACGTGTGACAACATGGACACGGAGGATGCAGTGGAGGTGGGAGAGTACTCTTGTGAGGTTGTTCAGGCGTCATGAAGTGGTCTATTATTTGAAGATGAACTGTGAAAAGTTAAAGATGTGTACTGTAAACCCTAAGGCATGCACACACACGCACACACACAGCAAAGACTCATCCAGAATAAGCCAAAAAAGATGATTAAATGGAATCATAAAAAATACTTAAATTATCCAAAAAAAAGCAGTCTAAGAGGAAAAAGCAAACAAAAAACAGATTGGTCAACTAAGAAACAAATCGCAGGATAGATTCAAATCTAACTATTATCAGCAGTAACATTAGATGACAGTGGTCTAAAAACCCCATTTAAAAGGCATAATTTGTCAGATTGAATAGGAAAGCAAACTCAACTACATGCTGCCTACCCCAAACCCACTTTAAATATAAAAACACAAATAAATTAAAAATAAAGAGATTGGAAAAACATGCCATGCTAACACTAGTTGAAAGAAAGCTGGAGAAGCTATATTAATATTAGATAAAGCAGATTTCAGGCACAGTGAATATGACCGGGAATAAAGGAGGTCATTGTGAAATACAAAAGGGTCCATTATCAACAAGACATAATACAGACTGTTTATGCACCTAATAACCGAGCTTTATGGCACATGAAGAAAAATCCTTATCTGCCAGTTCCAACACCTGGGTCATCTTGGGATCTATCTCAGTTGATCCTCTTTTCTCTTAATAATGTGTCCCATTTACTTGATTTTTGGATGTTGGGTGATTTTGCACTGTGTCCTGGACATTATGAATGTGGTGTGGTGGAAATTCTGGATTCTGTTATTTTCCACCAATGACTGTGTCTCTTGGTTCAGCAGGTAGTGATCTCAGCTGGTCTTGAACCGCAAACTGGCTCCTGGCTGCAGCGCCAGCCTCAGTTCAGATCTTCTGTTGTTAGCGAGTGGCTTGCGCATGCGTGGTTCAGTCCGTCAGAAAGGTGAGGGCAGAGTCTGAAGTTTCCCCTGCACATTTCTTCCCCTCCTGCAATCCCCCTCCCTCTTCAGTGACCATGTCCGGGACTAGGTGCCTGGAGAAACTCAAAGGTGGGTTTGGAAGCAATTAACTGTTATTCCAAGCTGTTTCTTTTCCTTTTGTAGGTTAAGGAGATGTAACCACCAGCCACCCTGAAACTGACCAAATGAGGCACTCAAGGGAGATGTAAGCACCAGCCATCCTGAAACTGACCAAATGAGGCACTCAAGGGAGATGTAAGCACCAGCCATCCTGAAACTGACCAAATGAGGCACTCAAGGGAGATGTAACCACCAGCCATCCTGAAACTGACCAAATGAGGCACTCAAGGGAGATGTAACCACCAGCCATCCTGAAACTGACCAAGCCTTACCACAAGAGCTATGCCCATGACCTTTGCTTTATTTTTAATGCAAAGATCTCTCCAGGAGGAGCTTAGGCCTCATTATGTGGAAGCATGTTCTCCAACTGAGCCTGTGCAAGTGAATACCCCCACCTCTCCCTTTTGAATATTATTCCCCAACTGAAATAAAAGTTCCTGCTTCCCTTAGTTCTGGGACGCCATGACTTTGGAAATGATTCCTCACGGCCTCCTATTTGCTGCAAATACAGTTTACTTTGTGGGACAACTTCCACTGGTATAGTCTTATTTAACTCACCAGGAGGCGAGCCCACTTGGTTCGGTAACAAGCCCACTTGGTTTGGTAACAACCACAGCCCCCCAGTTTCATTTTTCTTGTTCTTGGGCTGTGAAGACTGTGGTTTTCCCAGAGCCACTGCCTCCCATGCCCTGCTCTGACTGCACATGGCCCCAGACTGGAAGCCACAGGAATTCACTTCAAACTACTGCCCCGGAATCTGTCTGCTGCTGTTCACTCCCCAGTGCCGTCAAGCGGCTCCTGGTTGCGTTATGTACAGATTTTCTAGTTGTTCTCTGTGGGGGAGGCAGTGTGGCGTGATCTTACAAAATCATTACAGGAAGCAGAACCAGTAATTACCCGTCCACTTTTAGAACTGCCTTGTGCACGAACCTCACATCCTTTGAGTCACATTTGGAAAAAGTGTACTTTTCATCTGTTTCAAAGGTCGAGATAGCTTCACTGCAGGGAACTTGAATAGATTACCATCTTCCAGAGGACATGAGTGCAGCGTAGTGAACGGAACCCCAGAATAGCCACGAGTGCACTAGACGAGGGTTGGGGCCGGCTACCACAGGAGGGAGGAGGAGAGGACAGCTGGAGCCTATTCTGTTTTCAGAGTCCCTGTCTCAGCACAGCTGTCTGCTCCTGCCCAGAAGCCATCTCCCCTCCTTCTTTCTATGTCCTTAGGGAAAAATAAAGCCAACCTCCTTTTCTCCCCCCTCATCCCCACCAACCCGCCAGTCGTTCAGTGTCAGCCTGACACCATGCCCACCAGTCATTCAGTGTCAGCCTGACACATGCCCACTGGTCAGAGTGGGCCCAGGATCCAAGGACACACCACTGAGCAGTCTGGTCTCTGCCTCACAGCTCAGCAGAGATAGTCATGCTAACAGACGCCAGGTGAGAGGGAGATGGGTGAGGGTCAGGACAGAGGAGGTTACACCTGAGGGAAGTTGGGGGGCCCCCTTGTGCCACGGAAGGAGGGTGGTCCTCACTCTGCAGGCAGCAGGAGCTGGGGCACCGAGGAGTGTTGTGCTAGGAGCGTTGTGATCCGACTGCGTTTCACTCAGCATTAACAAGCTCCCATCCAGCCTCCGCCCCTGGCACGCCCAGTGCGTCTCGAGAGAGGGGCAGACGCGAGCCAGAAGGATCCCAGCGGCAGCAGTATTTCCCCACCAAGTGCAGGGGGAAGGGCTGTGGTCCCAGGTTTGGAGCTGAGCGGAGGTGGAGAGCTCCAGCACGGGAGGGCGGGGTGAGCAGGGAACTGACGGGGAGCCCAGCCAGGGGCATTGCCAGGACAGGAAAGCGGGTGCAGGTCGGTCCTGGGGGCTCAGTGTTCAGGTGATGGTCTAAGGGCTGGAGCTCTCCCCTGCACACTCATTTCCTGTGGATGGGGCGGCAGGGCCCCAGAACCCGGACACACTGTTGTTAAGACAGTAAATCTTGTAACAGCAGCCACCGTGCATCGAGCACACGCTCCTGCCGTGCTTCACCTGCACCACCTCCCCTTCTGACCACCTCCCAGAAGTGACCTGTAGACCCCATGGGGGTGTCGGATGGTCCTGGTGAGCTGACAGGGTGACGCGGTGGGAGGAAATGAGGGGGATGCTGCTGGCTCTGCTGGCCACGCCACAGCCGGGACTCAGGGCCAGGACACGAGCTTCGTGGGGGTGCTTGCCCCCCATACAGACGCGACGCTGTGACTGGAGCCGCTCAAGAACTTGGTCCGGCCGTGTGGCTCCTGAGTGGGGAGCAGCCAGGCTGGCCACACTCGGGCGCTCCTGGAACATGCGTGCGGAGCCTCTGCTCCAACTGTCTGCATCCTGGTCCCCTCAGGAGCAGCTATGGGACCCAAGCGCTCTCTTCTTCTTGACGGTTGACTGCACTTGTCTGAAGCTGGCGGACACAGTCAAGGCGGTGGGAAACGCTGGGCATCGTGAGGGGGACTGGGCCCACCCTCAGAATGAGCACGTGTGTGTGTTGTGTGCCACTGCTGGCTTAGGCATGCTTATAAGTGACATACATGTGCGCACATGCACACACACACACACACGCACACACAGTCACAGCTCCCTTTCACCGGAAGTGTTCCCGAGGGAACGCCAGCCCAGCCCTGGCCTGTGTCCAGGTCTCTGTCACACCCCTGCAGCTGGAAGGCATGAGCTGAGACAAGGAGAGAGAAGAGGACACCAGGAGAGGAGAAACTGCCTGTTCCAGGAGGTGTCAAGGAGAACAGCGCCCCGTCTCTGAGGCAGAAGCTGGGCCCTTCTCGGGTCCCCTGAGGGCTTGGCCAAGTCACTTTCTACAGAGGACTTGGGGTCCCCACAGCCTGTCCAGGGCCCCTTCCCTGGCTCTACTGAGAAAATACAGACCACTCTGGACAGCACCCACGAGGGCCACGGTGAGACCTGTCTGCGGGGCAGCGGCCTGGAGCAGGCCCTGTTCAGAGGGGCCGGGAGATGTCACCAGGCTGTTAGGGGGGTGGTCTGGGAGGCTCAGAGCAGGATGTCAGAGGCGGTCCATGCCGTGCTGACCGTGTGACTCACGGGGTGCTGGAAAAAAACGGAACTAACCAGAATGCTGAAGCAGCTCTCTCCTGGCCTGAACAGACTCCTCTGTGCTTCTCCCGCCCAGACGAAGAGGACAGGAGTGTCCCCATAGCTTCATTCACCTGCCCACACCTGCTGGCCAGGACTCAGGGAAGAAGCCAGGCCTGCTGGTGCCCTGGGCACTGGGTTCCGTACAGGACACTGACTCACACCTGACAGACAGACGCAGCCCCACCCCCTACCCCTCACCCCCTGACAGTTAGCTAAAGTTCCAGGTTTCTCTTTGTGGTGATGAAAATGCCCCGAGACCGACCGTGGTGATGGTTGCACTTATCTACGAATAAGCCAAAACCATCAAAGGGCACCCTTTCAATGGTGAATGTGTGGTGTTTGAATTACAACTCAACAAAGCTGTTTAAAATGAATGAATGAACAAATAAATAAATACAATGAAAATGGAAAAAGAAAAGGATCTGTGAGCTCCTCTAGGTGTTGGGTGTTGGAGATTTCCAGAGGTTCCAGGTCCCCTCTCTGAGGCCGAGCACCTCACCTCAGCCAGCAGGACCTCAGTTTACTCGTGTGTAATTAAGAGATTATCACACACACACGCACCCTGCCATGGGGCCGTTTGGAAGGTGAAGGAGATAATAGTCTTCAGCACAGCCTGACACACAGAGGACATTAAAAGCCATTGCTGCATTCATTATCTGAGTGTTAATATATTACTGAGAGGGGTCCTGAACCATTGCCATAGCGAGTCTCTGCAGAGGTCAGAGGCTCCTCAAGGCCAGGGAGCTGCCCGAAGGGGATGGGACCGAGGGCGCAGATGTCCTGCAGGAGGGTCAGGTGAGGCAGCTAATGGGGCAGGTGGATGGCCTCACCCAAAAGCCACCCGCCCAGCAGTGGGGACTCACTTGGAGGCTCCGCTCCCACCCTGCTCCCTCCAGGTGGAGAAAGTGAGGTCAGCCCGGCAGAGCCCTGCCCCCTCCAGATAAGCTGAAGGAGGTGGGAAGGCCACTGAAGACTCTGAGTCACCTGGCGATTTCCCAACCCTGAGTCATGCCATCCCTACTGGGACTAAGCACTGGTATGATTTGATTTAAGTTGCATGAGAAGTTGATGATTGTATCTAAAGTACCATTGTTGCTACTAATATTATTACTACTACACTTACAACTCTGATGATGATACTAGTAGTATAGTAACAAAAATATTTATTAAGTATTTATGTGCCAACCACTTAGCATAGTGGTATCTCATATATCTAAATAGGCATTTTTACAATATCATCATTTACTTTCTCATTATTGATATTACACAACAATAGTCACGAATGGTCAAACCATGGTATAAGCAAAAGGTTACAAACAAGCATTTGATTTACAAAAAGGAAGGTTTCCCATTCCTTTGGAGCCTCCTTAACCCTTCTTGAAGGAAGACAAATGCGTCCTCTTGTGGGCGTCACCAGCACTGCTTCGACTGCCTGACACACGTAGCTGTGTGACTTTGGGATATTAATAAATGTCTTTCAGCCTGTTTCCTTACAGCAGAATGGAGACAATATTGCTTACCTTGTAGGAATGTTAGGGTGAAATGAGAAAATATACATCAAGTGCCTGAGACATTTTAGGCATTTAAAGTGAGCAACTTGAATTTTACCCATATATAGCAATGATTGTCAATTGGGTTGGAGGAGAGGACATGTTCTCCTATAGAAGCCTATCAGAATTTCTTTTATTTTTTTATTTTTTATTTTTTTGGTGAGGAAGACCGGCCATGAGCTAACATCCTTTGCCAACCTTCCTCTCTTTTTTTTGCTTGAGGAAAATTGGCCCTGAGCTAAATCTGTGCCCATCTTCCTCTATTTTGTATGTGGAATGCTGCCACAGCATGGCTTGATGAGTGGTGTGTAGGTCTGTGCCCGGGATCCGAACCTGCAAACCCCGGGCCACTGCAGCAGAGTATGCAAACCGCTACACCACTAGTCATCAGAATTTCTGAGTGAGGCCTTTTTAAAGTCATATATGATCTCCCCCAAATGGACATTCTTTTCTCCTCTTTTTCTTCCCTCCCCCTCTCAACTCCAGAACTATGGCTATGTCAAACAATTTTTCCTGATGAAAGACTTTTATGTTGGGATAGAGTGGAAGAAAGCTTGAGAACTTTTGATAAAAGTAGTAGTTTCCAACTTCCCTGTATCAGATCACTTGGGGATCTTGATCTAAGCAGATTCCCTGGCTGAACTACCTAACAGAAGTTCTCAAACTCTAGTATGCATGCACCCGAAGTGCAACTTCCTTTGGATTGCTGACAGTGAAAGGGAGCAGGGAGGGGGAGAGAGGAGAGAGATGAGTTTTGTGTTTAAGAATGAAGAATCCAGTTGACTTTCTGTAAATTGTTAAGGGTCGCATTCTGCTTTACTATGTCTCCTTGTAACTAACTACCCGCATTTATGCATTGTGAAAGATGGGTCTGTGAAGAAAACATCACAGGGACTGACGCCCTGTTAAGGGAAATGCTCCTGACTAATAATGCCAAAAACCACTCTCCTAAACAACTCCAAGAAGGTATAGTAGATTGATACTCCTTCTTCCCCTTTAGTAGTGCAAAGAGATGTTAGGCTCATCGAAATCTTACAATCATGCAGAACTTCCCTAGGGATATAATAAGGTTTTGGTGAATATAATTTTAATCATTCTCTTTGAGTTTAAGGAGTTTTAACCATTTCTTTCTGATATGCTTGTATCTGTTTCCTCCTAGGTCCTACGTTATATCACTAAACAGGTTGTGTGAAAGGTCGATAGAAAGAAGTCAGAAATAAGTGCCGTGGAATAGAGCAACGTACTTGTGGTTACTGGATAGTGTTCTAGATCACCACTGTCAAATAGAAATAAGACGCAAGCCACACATATAATTTTAACATATAATTTTAAACTTTCTATAGCCACATTAAAGTAAAAAGGCAAAATTAATTTTAATAACTATTTTATTTAACCCAATATATCTAATATATTATTCCATCAGGTGCTCGATATCAAAAACGATTAATGAGATATTTTACTGTTGTTCCATACTAAGTCTTAGGAATCCAGTGTATATTTTATACTTACTGCACATCTCATTTTGGACTAGCTACATTTCAAGTGCTCAACAGCCAGGTGTGGTTAGTGTCTGTTCTATTGAAGAGCACAGGATTGATATTATTGAATAACAGCAATCTGCTGGGTGCTTATAACCTATAAAGGGGGCCACCCTTATAGGCATCAACAAATTCCAATCTTTCAAGTGAATGGGACTACAAAAGGCAATACTTAGGTATATTTTCATATTTCAATCAATTTTTAAAATCAGTCAGAATCACCAAGGAAATGACCCTTGTCTTTGGGTCACTAAGGTGATTTCTTAAATGAGATATGTTTTGTTCTTTGTGAAATAACTACACCTAAATGAATTTTTCTTAAGGTCCTTATTTTAAGTATGGCCAAAACTATGGCTAGGATTGAAAGTTTTACATTTAGAGCAACATTGTTTTCTTGATTTGTTTGGCCTGTAGTCTGATAGAGCAATGTTACTTCTTATTTGGTAAGCTGTATAGAATTTAAATTATGACTGCTAAGTTTCCCCTTTAGCATTTTCAGCTGTCCCAGTAAGACATATGGACACTATACAGATTCTAGAACGCTTGACTCCACTCTCTGCCAGTGAACTTATACCATATGCAGAAGTATTAACATCCAATATGAACCAGCTATTGAATTCAGGGGTTCTGTGGAGAATGCTTCAAACAGTCAATAAACTATGGATGATTCTTAAAACTGTGATGCCTAGAAGGTAATTTCAGTGTATTGTTACACGTAATAGATAAGTGTATAGCAGTGATTATATACAATAACCTAAACTTAATGGGTGAAAAAAATTGTTGAGTGTTTAACAATAGAAAACCCCTCTGAACACTACTAATTAAAGAGTCATTATAACTTTAAGAAAAAGCATAAATTTGATCTTAAGAAACAGAGAGAAACTATAAAGTATTTCCAACTTGAGAAACTTTTTTAAAAGTGAGTTCTCCTCTATAGGCATCTGTCATTTGTGGCTAATTGTGATTTAGATCACTATTGTGTCTTGCATCATTGTGGTGGCTCCACATTTTGCTGCACATTAAAATCACCTGGAGAGCTGTTAAAACTCTTGATCCCCAATTGGAACCCATGCCAATTAAATCAGAATGTCTGCGGATGGGAGTCAGGCATTAGTATTTTTTTTAAGATTCCCCAGTTGATTCCATTATGCAGCAATGTTTAGAGAACACTTGACTAATTATTTCTTCTTTAGTCAAATGGGTCTCTGCTGATCCATAGATTGCATCAGAAACACCTGGTCAGCTCTGAAAAACAGGATACTGGGCTGGCTTTCCCTGAGATATCAGATGCTTAATGTTCAATTAAGTAATTTCGATGCGAAAAAGAAAAGCATACACTTGAAAAATACTGTAAGAATTTTCATATTGTTAAACAAGGCAGTTTTGTAGTCTTCTAAGATTAAATACAGCAGCTCCTGTTTTGTTTTGTTTTAAACTGAGGCTTTGGAATATTTTATGTGAGTAGAAAACCTCTAGGAGTTCAGAAAAGGTTGAAATAAATGGTTTCTAACTAAATGCAGCGCACATTCTTGGATCAGTTTTCAAAGACTGGTCAAAACCTGCTGTGTTTAAATAATAACATGCTGTTTTTCATCACATTCATTGATGATGTAAACAAAATGTGTAACTATATTAGTAAATGTTAATATTCATGTATTTTAAGTTAAGGTTACAAAATTTGTCACAATGTGATTTTTTTATTCAAGTGAAAACAGATGTGTGCAGCTATTTTGAATATTGGTTTATAAACATTCCTGTTCTTTATCAAATGAACTTGTAGTTTTTTGTGTTTTCTTTCACTACTGTTCACCTGAAAGGAACAGTTCAAGGGACTGGAATCCAGGACTGTCTGGCTCCAGAGCCTACGTGTATCCATTTCTGTTAAGGCCACACACGTCAAATGGCCATACAAGGCTAGAGTGGGTTGAGAGCCTTAGGAATTGAGCGGAGGAAAATCGTAGTCCTTTCCCTGGAGCAGTTACTTAAACGATTTGATATTTAAAAAAATTGTAAAAGCAGAATAAAAATTTGAAGATTTTTTTAAGTATTGATAAATTATCCTTCATTCCACTGTTTTAACAGCAAGTTACATTTTTTATACTTTCCCTCTATCTTTGCTTATGCATATATATTTTCACATAATGGAATTCATAATACCCAGTAGGGAGTCTGCTTTCTTTCATTTAACTTTATATGAAATTTTTTTGCAAGTTGTTTAGTTTTGATAATTATTTTACTGGCTTCATAATGATCAAACTGATATATCATAACCGTATAGGGTGCTATTACTAGACCGGGAGGTTGACGACTTTTTTCAGGATTACAGTAGGCACTGTTATCAACTGAGGTATTTTTACTTTTTCTTTCTTTTGGATTACTCTGTTAGGATAAATTTTTGAGGCTGAGATTACTAAATTAAAAGGTAGAATTTATCTTTAGCACTGTACATTTTGCAATTTGGGAAGATGCAGTAAAACTGAAAGGGAGGCAAACAAATCCACTCTCCTCCCGCTGCTCCCCCTGCAGCAAACCTCTCCCCAAACTACTTGCTCAAACTTGAGAAACTGTCTCAGGTTTTGCTTTTTTGAGACACTAGTACTGGAGCCAAGCTTAAGTTACTCAGAAATTGACAAAATCACAATTTGGAGAGATCATGATTAACTCCCTACCTTCGAGGAAGCTGAAGTGTACTTCGTGGCAAAGAATAACAACCGGGTGTCAGGAGGGACAGAGGCGGATGAGCCTTGATGGAGCAGAAGCGGCCGGGGCGGGAGCGCTCTAGAGCGTTGCTCTGGTTGAACTCGGTACCCGGGGAAGCCTCGAACATCCTGAGGTTCTGCGGCCAGTCGTCAGCCAGCCTTGTCGCCTGGCCGGGCTCGGGCGTCTGGCAGTTCCCGCCTCCGTCTGTGCGACACCCGGGCGCCGTGAAGGTCGGAAGCGTGAGCTGAGCGGCACTGCCGGGCGCTCTGGGAAGAACCCGGCGAGGCTTCAAAGGGTTTCCTTTCTCTTGGTCTACAGACCTGAAGAATGAGACTGCGAGTTTCCAAGGAAACGGATGCACGGGTTAAGTCGCCGGTTTCAAAATCTCAAAACGGAGACTTTTCCTTTAAACCCTGCGGTCTGCGAGCGGCCTTCGCTTTTCAGGCGTTCCCCTCCGGGCCGCCAAATCCTTTGCGTCGGTTTTTATTGCGGAGGCTTCCCTCGGGGGCTAGGGTGCGCGCCTCCTAACCTCGCGCCGGGATTGGTTGCTTGGTTTCTGCTCTGGCGGGTGATTGGGTGCTGGGAGTCGAGGGGGCGGGAGGCGGGAATTCGTCCGGGAGCGCGCGGGCGCGCGGCCTGGAGAGAGCGGAGGAGGGAGCGGGCGAGGCGCCGGAGTCCGCGCTCGGCCAGGGAGTGGCAGCCCGGTGAGGAGGCGAGAGGTCTGAAGCCTCTCCTCTCTGCCAGGCTCCGCCGTGTGTGCTCGCGGATACTGTCTCCTTTTCTCCCGGGACTCGGAGCCCAGGCAGCGCTGCCTCGGTTTTCCTCAGAACAGGCCAGCCTGTCTCTCGTGGGGCGGCGCGCAGCCTGCCCGAAGGGAGCCTTCTGCTCTCGCCTGGCCGCCGTGCGGGCCGTCGGGGTGACCGCGTCCCGGGCCTCGGGGGTCTGAGCACGCGGAGGCCGGAGGGAGCCTGTCCCGACCCCGGGGAGAGGGCCCGGGCCCCCTCGGCCCCCCGCTGACTCGTGGCGGCGGGGGCGGCAGCGGGAGGCGGATCGGGGCCTCGTCCTTTATCCCCTGGGGGATGGCGGCGACTGCGGGCGGGGTGGATTTCTAGGCTGTATCTGAGGAGCTAGCCGGCGTTGCGTTATTGGCTGGGGTGAAGGGGTTAGAGTCCACCAAATCTCTTCTCAAGAGTCGCACAGATAGAATCACAGAATATTGGAACTGGGAAATACCTCAGAATAGTGGTTCTTAGCTTGTTTGGGAACACATAGGCTGGGGGTCGGGGTATAATTGGCTTCCTAAGCTGTTGAGTTGCTCTTTTAGCCATCCCTCCATCCCCAGGTCGAATTTGCTGGTTTTTTTCACTATTGCAAGGAAGTCCTCAGTTGATAACAGTGCATATCAGTCTCCCCTCTATTTTCAGTGATTTTATTAGTATATAGTTCTGGGAATGAGAAATCCACGGACATTCTCTTCAGAGAAATGCAGTCATGTACCAAGACTTCTGCACGCAATAGCAAGAGAGCACAGTCTCTGACTTCCGTCTCTGGATCCTAGATTAAGCATAGGTGGTTCAGAAGAGGTGGGGATTAAAGTAGATCACCTCCTCTGTGTCAAGTACTAGAGTTTAGGCACGTTCTATCCATTACCTTACTTAATTCTTATCTCAATGCCTGGCTAATTTTCGTCAAAACTCTATCAGGTAGATAATCTTATCTCCATTGCACAGATGAAGAAACAGACTGAGGTTCAGTGATTCACACAGTGGGACTCACACTTAGGCTTGCTTTACTCCAAAGCCCCTCTTCTTTTCATTATACCCTTCTGACCTTTAAATCAGAATTATCAAGCACCTACTGTGTGCCAAGGCATTTTCTCCCTTACAACAGTTTTTCAATTAGGGATTATTACAGATAAGGATCTTAGTCTAGAGAAGTGAAAACATGATCAAGGAAACACATCTGAGTTGTGGGAACCTGATCTAGAACTCGTACTTCTACCTCCTGGTCCACAGCTTTGGCAGAGTAGGGATACAAATCCGGATTTGTCAGATTCCGAGACATGTTCTCAACCACTGTGATGGTTAAGACTAGGAAATTCTTTTACTTGCATTTGTTTTGTTTATACATTTAGGAATCCCCTTTTTATTTCTAGACTTCTGTCCTAGTCTAGTTGGGTATCTGGTTTTCTTTGAATGGCGATGTTTCAGTCTTGATTTTCGTGTCTGCTGCAGTTAGGAATCTAAGTAAACAGGAAAGCAGGACTCTTCAATATGGTCTGAATGTGCAGTTGGTGGGGTGAAGATGAACTTTCCTTGTAAAGCTTGTCCATCGTAGCTTGCTATAATGAATTCTGCAAGTATTTTTCAGCAGTTAAGTCTTTATTAAGATAAAGATGCTGATAATTCATAACATACTGAATCTGTGACTACATTCATTTTCTCAGATAGTAAATGGATTGAAAATATTTGCTGGGTTCATGGAAGAACATGTAACCTTTCGAAAAATAATCCTGATCGCTATAAACTGTATATGGTTAGGAGGCAAAGGAGAATATTCTGAAAACTATTCTCAGCTCATTTGGAACTTCTACTTACTTTACGGAATTACTACTTTCTACAAAGTATTTACTGTCTTTTACACAGAATACTATATTTCTCACCATATTTTTTGAGATGTTTCAATCATATAGAAAATTAATAGACAAATGAGTAAGCCAACTTTCCAGAGTTGTTCCATCTTAATATTTTGCCATATTTACTTTATACCTTGTTTGCAAGTAACATTACTAGTATGCTGAATTTATTCTTTTTCTTTCCTAGATGTGTTGTTATACTTTTGTTACATATGTATCTGTAAACAATATAGAGCATTGCTCTACCTGTTTTTAAACTTTGTACAATGATATGATACTGTACCTATATTTGTTCAGAAGTTTTTTTAGTTGCTTAACATTATTTTTAAGAAGTAGCCTTATTGATTGTTAGTCTATTTTAATTGCTGTATAGTATTCCATTGTATGAATGTACCAGAATTTTTTTATCCAGTTTCCTTCTGACAGACATTTAAGTTGTTTACATTCTTTTGCAATTCTAAACAATGCTGCTATGAACTTTCTTATGCATGTTTCCTTATGTTCCTGTGGGAAAGGTTTTGGATATATACATAGGACTGGACTTCCTGGTGTTGGGTATCTTCAACTTTGCTAGAAATTGTTAATTTCTGTCCAAAGTGGTTGTAGTGATTTACACTCTCTAGCAGTATCCTCCATTAAGTTGTCTTCAAATGTATTAGTGTACTCTAGTCTTACAGAAATGATGGTGCTTGCATCCTTAAGGCAGAAATTGCTTTGTTCATTTCTTTTATGCCTATATGCTTTTAAGTCCAACATAATTTTAGGGAGAAAGATAAAGGAATAAGGTCTAGATTGAACGAAATACTAATTCTCCCTTCTGCTATTGCTATGTTCCCTCAAGTACAACTTTACTGCTTGTTGTGTTTGTACTTGTGATGCAGACAGACCCTAATGAAGTAAATTGTTTACTGATTTTTTTTTATTGTTTTTGTGTCAATAGATTGTCCAAGGATTAAAAAGTAAGCAGCATTGTTTGTTGGAGAGCCCTACAGGAAGTGGGAAAAGCTTAGTCTTACTTTGTGCTGCTTTAGCGTGGCAACAGTCTCTTCTTCGTGGTGAGTATTTGGTTGATATATTCAGCTTGATTATTGGGACTTGACAAAAATATAATAAAGTACTTTTTATCCAGAATGATTCATTTAAGGAAATAGCAGTAACTAAGAATATACTTTTGGTCTTTCTTTTAATCCTCCCTGCTTGATATTTTAATGAATCTCAATATAAACGAATACTCAAGTGGTTGTGCCTTTATTACATTATTAATCTTTGACTATTATCTTTTTGTAAGTTATGTAAATTGATGATAATTTCTCTATAAATGTCTCTGACAGCATAAGTGTTTCTCTCCTGTCCTAATTTGATGCTACAGATAGGGTGACCAACTTGTCCAGATTTGCCAGGTACTTTCCCAGGTTTAGCCCTGAAAATCTTACAGCCTGAGGAACCTCCCAATCCTGGGCAAATTCGAGTGGTTGCTCACTCTAGCTGCAGAGGATGATTAATGTTTGTTTAATTAGAAATGTTATGAATAGAGGTTCTTTCACTTTGAGGGAAGCCAGCGGATGAAAGCTTAAGCGAAAAAGCTGAAGTGCCGTTGTCACGTCGTTGTACGTGCCACTCAAAGAGTGTTACAAACGATGGCGAGGACCGAGGAGCTTCACGTCATTTCAACAGTCCAAGTACACCAGCTTCTGAAAGAAATGGCACTTCATCAACTTGTCAAGGTAGGTTATATTTTTGCCTGGGTCTGTTGGTATGTGTAATAGGAACCTTCATTACTGTTGTTATGAGATCTAATTTGATAAATTTGATGAGCATAATTCATTAGGTACCTCCATCTAATTTCTCTGGAATTATTTTTAGATAACACAAGAGTGGTCAGAAATCCTTGGACTACTTTATTCTTGGCTTGGCTTTTAATTGATTTGGACATTTTGCTAGCTTAAATCATTTTTTGAAGCAGGCAAGGCAAAATAAATGATATTCAGAAATTGATGTTATTTGTAGGCAGGATTGTTAATTATAAGTTAGGATTTTAGAAAACACTGATTTGTATTGTAAGACAAAATCTAGTTAGCCTCATTCATTCTTGATAAGTTTGCATTAACTTCTGAAGCCAGTATCCTGCATGAGGATGAGATATGTTTTAGGTATGATCCTTGAATAGTTCTAATTAGATTTATTTAAGTGAAATATATTAAGAATAATAATATTCTTAATAAATTCTTAATAAATAAAATTCTTAATAAATATATTAAGAATAAGAATATTAAGAATATTTAAGTGAAATATATTAAGAATAAGACACTTAATTTTTAAAAAATATTTCTCTGGCTTTGACTATATGGAAAAGATTGGTCGTTATTTGCCTAAGCCAGAAACCTAGGAGACATCCTGTACACGTTGCTCTACCTTATTTCTCCGTGCAAATCTCTATCTCCATTGACAACTCCCTGGTCCAAACTACCATCTCTTGTTTAGAGCATGCAATAACTTCTTTTCCTGCTTTCACTCATGCCGTTCTTTAACTAATCACTGGCAGGGAGAAAAGGAGAATCACTGACTTAAGTCTCAACGTATCCACTTCCTAAAATCAAGAATGGAGTCATCTTCCTCTAAAGCACATGACTATGTGTGGAGGAGGGTGGCTGCTGGAACCCAAGTGTGATTCTGTTAGGAGTGAGGAAGAGGAGATGGAATAGTTACTGGAGAGGTGACCAATAGTGTTGTCTACACTGTTTTGACACTTAGCCCTTTTGACTTTCTTTCCATTCCTTCAAAGGGTCATGCTTTCTTCTGCCTCAGAGCCTTTGCTTGTGTTAGTGTCTCTTCTGAGGAAAGTTACATCTTCAACTTGTTATCCTCCTCTTCCATTAGGTATCGCTTAAATTTCACTTCCTTGAGGGAGCCATGCTGACCTTTCCGTTAGATCAGATTTGGTTTCCCTGTTATTTTGTGTCATCTCACTGTGTTTGTCTCCTTCACAGCACTTGTCTGTGAAGTTTTTATTATCCATGTGTCTGTGTGCATCTTTTATTGATCTCTGCTTCCCCTAGCAGACTGTGTTCTCCATGAGGTCAGGAGCCATGTCAGTTTGCTTACCATTGTAACCCTGGAACCTGGCAGAGTGCTTGGCGTATAGTAGGTGCTAGATAACTATTTGTTGTGTGAATGAATGGAGTTGATTTTGAGCTAATTATAGAAACTCTGGTTTATAATATTTATATACAACCTGTATTTTTTTTAGAAAAGCTTTATTGAAACGTACTTGACAAAACAAACTGCATTTATTTAAATGGTACGCTTTGGGGTCCTCGCGTCAGGGTCTGCGCAGGGCCCTCCTGGCGAATCGCGGCGCGCGCTGCCTCGCCGCCCCCTCGCACGGGGAGCGGCGGGGGCCGGAGGCGAGCGTGCCTGCGCGCCGGGTGCCTTGTCCCAAGTTCACGTGTCTCGAGGTCGAGGGTGGGACTGCGGGTCTCTGCTTGCAACGGAGGCGCTAGAGCGGAGCGTGGGCTGCAGCGGCCGGAGTCATGGCAGGACAGGCATTTAGAAAGTCTCTTCCCCTCTTTGACCGAGTTTTGGTTGAAAGGAGTGCAGCCGAAACTGTAACCAAAGGAGGCATTATACTTCCAGAAAAATCTCAAGGAAAAGTATTGCAAGCAACAGCAGTAGCTGTTGGATCGGGCTCTAAAGGAAAGAGTGGAGAGATTCAACCAGTTAGTGTGAAAGTGGGAGATAAAGTTCTTCTCCTAGAGTACGGAGGCGCCAAAGTAGCTCTAGACGACAAGGATTATTTCTTATTTAGAGATGGTGACATTCTTGGAAAGTATGTAGACTGAAATGAATCACTATTGAAATGGCATCACGTGAAGCTGCCCATTCCACTGAAGTACTGAAATCTTTCATCATGTAAATAATTTCCATGTCTCTCTTTTATAATAAACTAATGATATCCAAACTAATGACATCCCGTGTCTCTAAAATTTAGTTTCACTGTACTGATATAAACATTTCCAAATAAAAATATATAAATGAAAAAATATAAAATAAAATAAATGGTACGCTTTGATAAGTTATGGCCTCCACCATAAGGTGTACCTCCATGAAACTTTCAGTCAGCGTCAAGATAGTGAACATATCCATTACCTTCAAAAGTTTTCTCATGCACCTTTGTTATCCCTCCTTCCCACCCCTCTGTGACTTTCTCTCCCCAAACAACCACTGATTTGCTTTCTATCACTATAGATTAGTTTGCATTTTCTAGAGTTTATATAAATGGAATCAGACAATTTGTACACCAATTTTGTCTAGCTTCTGTCACTTAACATAATTCTTTTGAAATTCATCCATGTTGTGTGTGTCAACAGTTTGTTCCTTTGTGTTGCTGAGTAAGGTTCTGTTCTATGGATATACTACAAATTGTTTATCCAGTCACGTGTTGATGTATATGTGAGTTGTTTCTAGTTTTGGGCTATTACAAATAAAGCTGCTATGAACATTTGTATGTAAGTCTTTGTTATGGACATGTGCTTTCCTTTTTATGGGCAAATACATAAGAGTAGAATGAGTGGATCACTTATGTTTAACTCTTTAAGAAACTTCCAAACTGTTACCCAAAGTGTTTATACATTATACCATTTTACATTCCCACCAGCAGTGTCCGAGAGTTCCCATTTCTCTACATCTTTGCTTACACTTGGTATGGTCAGTCTTGTCTGCCATTCTAATAGGCATGTAGTGTGGTATCTCATTGTGGTTTTAATTTGCATTTCCCTGATGACTTATGATGTTGAGCGTCTTTTCATGTGCTTATGAGCCATCTGTATATCTTCTCTGATAAAATATCTTTTTGAAACTTTTGCCTGTTTTTTTTTTTCTTATTGTTAGGTTTTGAGAGTTCTTTATATATTTTGAATACAAGTGTTTTTCTATCAAATATAGTTTTAGGTTTTACTGTTAGGTCTAAAATCCATTTCGAGTTATTTTTGGTATATGGTGTGAGGTATGGATCCAAGTTCATTTATTTTGCCTATGGATATCTCATTGTTCAGCACCATTTATTGAAAAGGCTATCCTTTATCCACTGCATTGCCTTTGTTCCTTGGTAAAAAATCCGTTGTCAATATATACACAACTTGCATTTTAGCATCATTGTGAGTTTGGGCTGTTTAGAATAGTCTCTTGAAGCATCAGATGCGATAAATCAGGGTTGGATTCTTTCTATTTTTAAGCAAATTCTTTAGTAAGATATAAGCTAAATACAGAAAAGCATACAAATCCTAACCGTATAGCTTGATGAATTTTCACAAAGTAAACACACTCGTGTATCTACCACCTAGATAAAAATAGGACATTACCAACACCCTACAGCCCCTTCTTATGCTCTTTTCTAGTCACTATCCTTTCTCTCCACAGGTATTGGCTATCCTCCCTTCTGTCACCATTGATGAGTTTTGCCTATGGAGTGATATCTGTACTCTTGAGTCTGTGTACTTTTGCTTAACATTGTATTTTGGGGATTCATTTGTGTTGTTGCATATAGTAGTAGTTCTTGTTGTGGTATATTATTTACTTCTATGAACATATCAGTTTATTAATCCGTTCTGCAGTTATTAGACATTTGGATGGTTTCTACATTAGGCTTTTAATGCTTTTATGAACATTCTTGTTCATTCTTTTGCAAATAGGTAAGTATTTTCTGTTGGATATATACCTAGGAATGGCATTGCTGGTTATAGTGTATGGATATGTTCAGCTATAGTAGAGACTGCCAACATTTTCCAAAGTGGTTGAACCAGTTTATGCAACCCCTTCCCTACATCCAGTAGTATATGGGAATTACGTTGCTCAGCATTCTTGTTAACACTTGATATGTCCAGTCTTCTAAAATTTTAGCCATTCTGGTGCATGGATGGTGTTCTCGTGAGTTTGAATTGGTATTTCTCTGGTGACTAATGAGGTTGAGCATCTTTTTATATGTTTATTGGTCATTTGAATATTCCTTTTAGTGAATTGCCTATTTAGATTGCCCATATTTCTATTGGGTTGTTTCTTACTGATTTCTATGAGTTTCTTTTTTTTTTTAAATATCTTCTGGATATGTCTTGTTTCTTTATAACTTTGTATTTTAAAGACTTAACCCCTCCAATAAGCTTCCTGCAAATGTCCCTGCTATAGAGAAGAGGAAGATAAGCCTTTTGGTCTATGCAAATAATATGATTTTTTTTTAATGAATTGGGGTAAATCTCATTTGGCACATGGCAGTTCAGTTTTTCTAAAACTCAATTATTGTTTTTGGTAGACGTTCCCTGGCCTTTAATGGGCCCATACAAATTTGCCCCTTGATTTATTTGGGACAGGGTTTCTCAAAAGTGGCACTATTAAAATTTGAATGGGATAATTCTTTGTTGTGGCAGCTGTCCTGTGCACTGTGGGATGCTTAGCAGCATCTCCCAGGCCTCAACCCACTAGAGGCCAGTAGTACCTACCCCCCACTTTGTGACAACCAAAAATGTTTCCAGACGTTGCTGAATGTCCCTGGGGTGGGAGGTGGGGGTGTTAAAATTGCCCCGGTCGAGAAACACTGATCTAGATTTGTTTTGTGGGTATTTTACCAGTTTGCCAGGAAATTACAGAACTCAAAATTACGTGTGATTTCTAAAATACATATGGAAATACAAAGGACTAAGAATAGCCAAGATATTTTTTAAGCAGCAGGTCAAGGTGAGAAGACTTGATCTATGAGATATCCTGATTTATTATATATAAAGCTATAGTAACTAAAGCACTTTGGTATTAGCACAGTGTTAGACCAGTGGAAAACAGTAGAGAACCCAAATCCAGTTCCACGTGTATCCAGAAACTTGATTTCTTTTAATAGAAGTGCTCTTACAGAGCAGAGGGCAAAGGAGGGGCATTTCTTTAAGTGGTCCTGGGACTATTAGATATCAGTATGGAAAAAATTCAAATTGGAACCCTACTTTACTCCGTACACAAAAATCCATTCCAGGTAGATTAAAGACCTAGGCATGGAAGGGAAAAGTATTAAGATGTTAGAATAGAGTGGTTTTCAAACGATGTTCTTAAGAGTCTTAGAAAAAACATGGCTTGTAGTGGGAAGGGGACAGTGGATCAGGGAAGTTCTAGGTCTTGTGTGCTCTTTTGGAAATTTTAAACGCTATTTCTTAAAAAACTGTAGTCCTCCTCAGAAAAGGCTTGAAAACCCATGCTGTGTGGCATAGATAGCCTTCTGTGTTTGTGCAGACTCAAACTTGTTTTTCTTTTTTGAAAATAGTATTGGACTTGCTTATAGGGCTTTCTCCCCTAGTAGTCTGTAAATCCTTCAAGGCCAGGGACTGGTTTTTTTTCATTGTTTTTCCATGGGGTCTGGAATTGTATGGGCTCAATAAAATAAATGCTTGTTAAATGAATTCAAGAACTGGGAGTGGAGGGAATGTATAGAGAAGAGCAGAGAGGAAGGAAGGTACTTTGAAGAACACTCTCATTTACAGAAAGGGAGAAACCAATGTATTGGAATAGTTAAGAACCGTGTTACAGATATTAAAGAAAAAGCAAATGCATTTATTCTGTTGCAAGAATACAGAGTGTTATGTTTGGCTGTATACCTAGAGGTTATGCTTATGGATTTTAGAATCAGACAGCAGGAGTCAGTCATATCTAGGCTCTGCCTCTTACTAGCTAAACAATATTGGGCATGAACTTGACTTCTTTAAAACCTAGTATTCGCACTTATAAAATGGGAATAATATTATTCGGTGATTTAAGAGGTCGTTGATGACCTTGAGATAGAGCTTTCCGGATTGTGGGATTAAAAGCTAGATTATAGGAGCTTGATTCTACTATATTGTTAAGCCTAAAGAACATTGAGAAGCTTAGTAGGAAACAAACATTGAGACACTGTAAAGAAAGATTTTTATAGAAATGAAATACATTTTCTTGAGAGAATCTTACAGTTATATTTTTTAAGCCACGTTATTGGGAGTGGTCTACAAAAGCATAAAGCTACAATTGGACTTTCCTGTTGAAAGTATATTTCTCAAAATGTTTGCTATATCTTTGTTAAGGTAAACTGAGTGGTAAAGTGCTTTTAAACATGTTGAGCATTTCATGTTTTAAAGTATGTTATGAAATTTTTAGAAATAAATCATACATCTTGATTCCAATATTTTTCTAGAAAAATTTCCTGGAGCAACCCCTGATGGCCTAGCGGTTAAAGTTTGGCACGCTCCGCTTCGGAGTCCCAGGTTCAGTTCCCAGGGGCGAACCACACCACTCGTCTCTCATTGACTATGCTGTGGCAGTGGCTCATGTAGAAGAACTAGAAGGATTTACACGTAGAATATAGAACTATGTACTGGGGCTTTGGGAAGGGAGAAAGAAGAGAGGCAGATTGGCAACAGATGTTAGCTCAGGGCAAATCTTTCCAAGCAGGGAAAAAAAAAGAAAAAGATAAATTGCCTAAGTGTAAGTTATTTATACTCATATTTTATGACTTCTTATATAAGACTCTCCTGAACAAAAACTATGCTGGCTGCAAAGCTATCTGCCAGTAAACAGGTCTCCATATGGAGAGATGAAAATGGTGATTTTCAAGTAGAGAAGAATTCAACCCTTATAAACTACACAGTAGGTAAACAGAGTTTGTTGGCAGTGAAATATTCCCGTTAGTTCTAGTAGAACAAGGTAGCCAAGCATCAATCAAGATTTCAGTGGTGCTTGTAGAGAGTAGTTGGGTCATGTCACAGACGTAAATTGTAAATTATTGTAACTTCATTTTATACAGTTACTCATTACAAAAGAGTTTATTATTATACTAGATTATTGAGGCTAACATCATTAAAATGAAACTGCATGGTGCTTTCTTATATAAGAGGAATTTGACAGTAAACTATTTACTTAAGGCATATACTGATAGTATAGCTACTTTGTACTTTTAATTCTTCTGTTGTTTTGATCTAATAATGGCATTTTGGGGGGTCAAAATACCTTTTTTTAGAAACCTTGATACAAGCATATGCTGTCTTCAAAATCTTACTTCAAATAAAGCAATAGAGGCAAGTTGGAAGTAAAAGCATGGAATACATAAACAAAATAATAAGGGAATTATGGTGCCAGTTATCAATGGATTGCCCCTGTGTAACAACATCAGAGTGTTGGCCTCTATTGTCTGTTCTGCAATAATGGAGCTGCACCCAGTAGACATTTCTCTTTTGCACCTGGCAGGGGTTAAGCTTTTGTCAGAGAAGGTTTAGGACAAAGGGCCTTCCATCCTAATTCCAGGGTGCTTCCATTCTTTTCTTTTTCTTTTTCCTGCAGTACAACCAGCAGTGGCACAATTCAGGGGTGTCTACATGGACTCACCCACAGTGGGTGATCCACAGTGGATTCAGTGGATCCCCTTGGATGGCTTAATAAGGAGAATGAGTGGCACCGCTGCAAGTGGAATCCCAGTGAATCCAGTAGGCATCCCAGCCTCAGCCTACCTGCCCCTGGGAGGGGGCAGGGCTTTCCTGTTTGCCAGTCTCAGCCTACTGTTCCCTACCTGCTGAGCTCTGCCCTGACCAGGGACTGGTACTGGCCTTGGGAAACATGACAATCTTCTCCACCATCCCTGTGCTGCAATCATTCCTTCTCCAACAAGGCCTGAAGGCAGCCTTGGCGAGGGGGTCCTCTCCCAAATTTGTTTCTTTCTTAACTACTCTACTGTAATTCTGGGCTATTCTCTATAGTTCCCTTTAAAGGTTTATGGTTAATTGTTCATTATATAAACTGTCCCTGCTCAATCTATTGGTTGGTTTCCATGTCCTGATTGAACACTGATTCTTATCATTATATATTATTTTATAGGGTGTTAGTGCTAAGGGGAAAAATGAAAGGGGAACAAGTTGTATAGGGAGTGTCAGGACAAGAGGATAGTTTATATTTTAAATGACATGGTCAATACAGCCTCACCAAGATGACATTTGAACACAGAATTAAAGATAGTGAAGAAGATGAGGCATGAAATCATCATGTGGAAGAGGATTCCAAGTGGAAGGAACATAGAGTACAAGTCTACAGGTGGGAGAGTGCCTGACATGTACCAGGAGCATAATGGAGGGCAGAGGGACTGGAGCAAATGGTACAGGGGATGACTGGCCAAAGATGATGTCAGAGAGAGTGTGGGACCAACTGTATTGGGCTTGAGGTCCATCATAAGGACTTGAACTTTCCCCCTGAGAGAAATGGAGAGCCCCTTGAGAGATTTCACAATGTCAGGGTGTGACATCTGGTTTTAAAGGGTCACTCCAATTGGTGCATTGAGGATAGATGGCGGGTCAAATATAGAGGCAGAGAAACCAGTTAGAAGGATACAGCGATAATCCAGGCCAGAACAATGGTGCAATGTGGTCCACCCAGCCATCAGGGAGTAACAGGAAGTGGACTTACATACCCACCGCAAGCAAAGAAAAAACTAGTCCAAATACCTGATATGATTATTTCGCTAATGATCAGTCTACATATGCAGTGGGTGAAAGTCCACAAGGCCAGAGAAAAGCAACCTTCAAGTAAAGAAAAATTCTAAGGAACTGTAAGTCACACCACCTGCAACAACCACAGATTCTAGAATTATTTGAGATGCCAAGACAATGAGGAGGGAATAATCTTTTCAACAAGTAGTGCTGGGACAGGTGGATATCCACATGTGAAAGAATAAAGGTGAACCCCTACCTCACACCATATACAAAAATGTTACATCTTCTTACCATCAAAGATGTAAATGTAAGACCTAAAACTATAAAACTCTTGGAAGAAAACATGGCCCTGGATTAGGCAATGTTTTTGTAATTGTGGCACCCAACACATAAGCAACCAAAGGGAAAACAGATCAATTAAACTTCATGAAAAGTAAAACTTGAGTGCGTTGAAAGACACGATCAAGAAAGCGAAAAGACAACTCACAGAAGGGGAGAATATGTTTACAGATCTTTACATATCTGATAAAGGTCTACTATTGAGAATATATAATACATTCTCCCCTCTCAACAATAAAATACAAATAGCACAATGAAAAATGGGCAATGCATTTGGATAGGCATTTCTCCAGCAGAAATACATGCCTGCCTGGTGCTGTGCTGTCCCTGCCTGAGGCTGCAGTTCCTATGCTGGCCATCAGGTGGCAGCCTCCTGTGTCAGTGGTGCCCACTGAGCTTTGCTGGAGCAATTTGGAGAAAAGAGGATTCATGCAGACATCATGCTGACCCTCCGCCTGCCTCAGGACTCACTTGCACTTCCTATTACTAGTGTTCCTCTTCACCGACTGAGTGGAGCAAAAGCAGGAAGGAGGGATCCAAGATGCCCCTATTTGTTCATTCGGCAGCTATGTGCCAAGCCATCACCCTGGGCCGGGAGCCCTGGTGGGCCCAAGGGTGGTGCTGAAATCTACCCAGTGATCCCTGCCCACCAGGAGCTCAGTCTGGAGGCAGATGGACAAAAGCACAAAATCAGAGACACATGAAAGAGAAGAGCATGAACTGGAATGAAAATAAAGAGAGTCCTGCAGGGAGGGCTGGGGTCTCACTGGGTAGGAGGGTCTGAAAGGCCTGACTGAGGTGACATTTGCTGTGACCAGAATGACATGAGGACCCAGCGCTGCACTCACCTGTGATCAGCGTGCCAGGGAGAAGGCACTGCTGGTGTGGAGACACCCAGGCAGAAGTGAGTTTGGCCAGAGGAGGTTAGAGAGGTGGGTACTGTGGCTGCAGAGAACCTGGAGGGGAGAGGAGGGAGAAGGGCAGGCCAGACTTGGAACTGGGAGATGGTGTGAGGTGTCTCCTCCTCTCTGACAACACTGCTCCCCACCCTGCATCTGTAAACCGCAAATATTCACTCTCTCTCCATCTCTGTGGACCAGGAATCCTGCACAACTGAGCTGGAGCCTCTGCTCATGACGACTTCCAGGTTGGGGCTGTGGCCTCCACTGAGGCTGGACCAGGGTGAGATGTGCTGTCAAGCTTACTCCTGTGGGCTCGGTCAGGATCAACTTCACTGAGAGCCTGGCTCCTTTCTGTCTGTTGGCCAGGGCACTCTCTTGGTTTTCTTCTGCGTGGGCCTCTGCATAGGGGAGCTCAGGACGTCCATGTATGTCCCCAGGTCCAGGGGTTAGACAGACTGAGAGAGGGGAGCAAGGGGAGAGGGAAGAGGGAACACAGGAGAGCGAGTGAGAGAGAATGACAGCCTCGGTGATGGAATCTGGGAAGGGTCGTCCTGTCACTTGTGCTGGGTCTGCTGGTCAGAAGCCAGTCCCTAAGCAGTCAGTGGACCACAGGGACGTATAGAACAGGCAGGGAGCTCATCCCTGCAGGGGCACGCTGACCTTGACTCGAGTGTCCTGGTGGCGAAAGTCTCCCTTCCTACCTGGGCTGATCCTGTGTTGAGCTCAGATCCTCCTCCTTGGGAGTGTTGCTCATCGCGGCCCGGGTGTGCTCTCCCGGGTTCCCTGGGCTCCTGTCGCCTCCAGGAGGGAGATGTACACTGAGGGGGCTGAGGCCAGAGCAAGCAGGGACCACTCCACCCTCCCAGCTCATTTGCTTCCTTCCCCAGGAGGGCCGACTCCTCAGGAGCCTCTCCTCACTGCTCACCATCTTCTCTGCTCTGAGAGCACCTCGTTTCAGCCTCTGAAGAAGACCTGGGGAGAAGTTTCCAGGTGGGAAGGCCTCTCTCCATGGGAGCCCCAGAGTGGACAGGGACCTTCGACAGGGCTGGGCATTGTCCCCTCAGTCAACTTGGACTTCCTGGGAGGCAGCAACCCCTGGGGGCAGGGCCTAGGCTGGTGGCAGGTCTCTAAGCATCCCCACAATGCCCATCTTCCTGGTCTCACCTGATTGAGCACAGGCCTGCACAAGCACACCACCTTCCAGACCCCCTGGGGTTACGTGCAGCCCATCAAGGCCGCTGTGTCTGTCTCATTGTGTGGTTGTCTGTCTCATTGTGTGGTTGTCCGTCTCACCTTCCTGGCTGATTCGCTGCTCTGTTCTAGATCCAACCTCAGGCGGCTGCAAAGTTGACCTTCCACGTCAGCTTGCCACTGAGATGGCTACTGTTTCCAGAAATGCTTAGGGGCCGGGCTTTGCCCACGCATGGCGACATCAAGTGGGCAACCTCTGACAGTGAAGCCACCCCCATTCAGGCTTGCGCCGCTCACAGGGCCGTCACACTGAGGGGGTGGGGACGGGACCTGCCCTGGGCAAAAACACCACGACTCTCGCTGTTCTTCCCTCAGCTTCACATGCTCCTCAGTTGGTTGTATGTCTTTGGTCTCTTCCCAGAGGTTGTTTTCTGACAGCACGTCCGGTGTGATCATGGCTTTCCGGGAAGAGGATTGGCTGAACTCCTCACTCAACCATTCGGTGCGTCCTGCCGACCCACGCCGATCACTTTCTGAAGGCGCATCCTTTCAGCAATCTGAGGACCCAAGATTGTGAGTCTGTGTCCTGGAGGGATTTTGAGAAGAGCTGGTGGGATGGCAGTATTGCAAAGCATAAAGCCTTGCTTCCAGAAAGCTCTCTGGGATCCTCATCATCTTGCTGTTTTGGAGTCAAAGCCCTGAGATCTTTAAAAAGCCAGCAATGTTAGAACATGGGCAGGACAAACAAAAGTCTCTGGGCTCCAACACCAACTAAAATATTCTGAATTTCTAGTAACCTGAGACGAGTGGAAAGGAGTTGGGAGTGTGGAGTGGAGGGGCGGTTTGGGCCAACTACGCATCTGGGAGGAGAAATGCCACGCAGAGCAGCCTTTCTGGGGGCATACGTGTGGGACATGTGTGCAGACCCCCGCTGCAGACATTGCTGCTGCTGCCCTTCAGTTCCCTCAGCCCACTTGAGTCCCTGCAGTCCCTGGGAGCCAGTCCCCGGCAGGCCCACAGTGTCCCCCTGGAGCACCTGCATCCACTCTCTGCCTGAGGGCTCTCTCCTGCAGCGGGAGCTTCCTCTCCTGCGAGCCTGTGCCAGCCTGTAGCACAGAAGCCTTCACGACCCGGGGTAAACCCTCCACCCACGGGCACAGAGCCAGTCCGGGTGGGATCTCATCTCCCAGCAGGACTAGGATGGATGCTCACCTCAGTGCTCCCTCGTCAGGCCCGCACTGGCTCTCCTCCTCCAGGCTCCCTTCCCCATGGCCTCCCTCGGGCCTCCTCCCTCACCTGCAGACAAACCACTCGCCCTACGTCCTGGTCTGCTCTGGGCCCAGACTCTGCGGAGGCTGCACGCTGGCTGTGACGTGGAGCAGGCCATCCAGCCCCCTGGACTTGAGCTTCCTCACCTGTGAGATGGGGCCACAGGCCTGCCTCCCGGAGTCGCCAGAGGAGACGCAGCGTGGGGAGAGGCACACCGCTGCAAAGAAGGACGCCCGCTGACCACCCAGGGAAAACCCCAACCTTGCCAAAGCAACAGGAGCTCGCAAGGCTGCGGGAGGAACGCGGGCAGCCTGTCCACACAACGTGGAGAGTCACTGACGCGTGTGGCCGTGCAGGGTAGGCCCCCGGACAGTGGAAGAGCCATTCGACAAGGAGGGGGACAGGACAGAGGCTTCCAAGGAGAAAGATTTAAGTGTTGGAGGATCACAGAGGCCTTAGGAAAATCGTGAGGCCCTGGAACATGTTTACTGAAATGCTATTATTGGCCGGAAGAATGTGTTACAATACCCAGTCCACTCTGGATTACTTCTCATTGGTTGTAGGAATGAGTGCACACTTGTGATTAGAACCCACATTTTGTTAAATGTAGGATATCTTTATTTTTCTTAACTTTTAATTATTTTTTTTTGTCGATGAAGTGCCAAGCATGGGTTTTCTCCGTTCTTTTCTTTGCATGGGTGGCCTCTACTTTCAGAAGCGGATTCCTGGTGCTCATCACCCCTGCTAACCCGAGGGACAGCCCTCTTTCAGGTCACACAGTGGATGTGAGCTCCAGGTGGGCAGGGACCACGTGGGGTCATACTCACTGGTGAAGTTACAGTGCTCGGCCCATGGCAGGGACCAGAACGTATTGGCTGAATGAGTGAGTGAAACAATGAACGAATGCATGAATGAGTACATGAGTGCAGGAGTGAGTGAGTGAAGGAATGAGTGAAGGAATGACTGGGTGAATGAAGCAGTAAGTGAGTAAACCACAGAAGCTGGATCCACACAGGAGGAGCCTTTATCTGTGGGGGGCTCACAGGGGGTCACAGCACAAGCCCTGGACGGTGGCATGGAGCATGTCCAGCTGTCTTCCCAGCGCTGAGCCTCCGTCACCTGCAAAACAGTGTGGTCCTGGATCTTCTTCAGCTCCTCCTCAAACAATGCTGAATGTTCCCGGGAGCAGGGCAGCAGGAAGGGAACCTGAGGAGGGACTTCCCAGACCCTGCGCCCTGGAGGACCGCTGTGACAGCCTGGCAGGGGGCTCTTAACACGCTCCGGGCACCAGGCTAGAGATGCTCAAGCAATTCCTCAGGGAAGTCTCCCAACAGCCCATCAGGAGGCCAAGTTATTTCCTCATTGTACAGATGGGGAAACTGAGGCTGAGAGCCTCACCTGCATCACCAGCTAGAAAGAGGCTGAGCAGGGACTAGGACCCCTGTTTCTCTGACTTTGGATCATTCCAAAGCACTGTCCTGCACTGTGGCCTCCTCGGGCTCAGGGGTCCTGGCCTCCCCGGGGCCTGCACCCTTCTGGCCTCCAGCCATCACTGAACTAAAGGGACAGGGCCACTCTGTCTGCCTGGGGCTGGGTATGGTGGCCGGGGAATGGCCAGCTGTGGGCGCTGTGGGCTCTCCCAGTACCAAGGACCAGCCTATCCTCCCGCAGAGTGAGGTCTCTCTGGGCATCAGGACCAAAAGTTCTCAGAACTTTAGGGAAAAGAGGTCCCTCTCTCAGCATGGGGGAGCCCTTCTCAGGCAGGCCCAAGGGGTCTAAGAGGCACTGGGTTCAAATCCCGGCTCTGCCACTCTGCAGGGCACAGAGGGGGCAAGTCTCTTTGAGCCTCAGTTTCCTCATCAGTGAAATGAAGACAATAATTGCTCCTCCCCCAAGGAGTTGGGGGGAGGATTCAAGGAGATAGCTCAAGAGGAGAACAGAGGCCCCGGTAAGTGCTCATCACTGTGAGCTGTTCCTGCTGATGTCACCCCACTCAGAGCCCCCTGGGGCCCTTCGCCTCTGCCCACTCTGATCTCCCACCAGGCATGCCCTACTTGCTCCGACTCCGCTGTTCCTCTGGAATGCCTTTCTCCACCCCATCTCGTCCCACGGCAGTCAGCCAGCCAGGTGGGGATCCAGGACCCAGCCCCATCTCTCCTCTCTTGATTCCTCTTCATTAGAGCTAGCAGCTGTTGAGATCTGAGAAGGTGCAGGGCACTCCAGGTGCAGCCTCAGCGAACTTGTCTGACACCACCATGAAAGGTCGGCTGCCACCCCACTTCACAGGTGAGGAAACCGAGGCTCCAATGGCAGTGCCTCTCCGAGGTCACCAGGGCTCTCTCCCTCATCCCCACTGAGCAGGGCCCCTCCATCGCAGAGGCTGAATGTGCTGGATATGTGGGCTGGGGCTGGCACAGTGCCTGAGGCAGCCATCACTCCTGGAAAACCCTGAGGTGTGCTTTGGGCACGATGACCTTCTCCAAAGCCTCTAGCCCCGTGCTCTGACCTTCTGGCACCTTCTATGACACCTCCACTCTGTCTTGTCAAAGTCACTTCTGCTCACACAAGCTCAAGTGGGTCCTGCTGTTGCAACTAAGAACTCCCCCTGGAGGGAGCATGTTCAAGGAGGTCCCTGTGACTCACTGCACTGACCTAGATGTACTTTCCTGACTGAGGATGGGGCTCTCTGCTTGGAGGGAGAGGGAGCAGGCAGGAGTGTCCAGACCCTCATCATCATCTGTCCTGGATGGCAGGCCAGGCTGCTCAGCTCAGGTGAGTTAGGGAGCAGGAGGGGCATGGGCAAGGCCAAAGCGGGGTCAGGTGTGTTAGGGGCGGGGCCAGGGGTGAGGGGAGTGGGAGGGACAGAAGCAACAGGAGCGAGGCCTTCCAGCTGGGCAGGTCACCCCAGGTACCTTCATCCCCTGCATCCTAGCTGCTCCTCCTTCTCCCTCCCTCCCTCAGGTCTCTGCTTCAGGGTCTCTGGACTCCCTGTTCCCAAACAAGATCACAGGGTAGAAGGAGACCTTGGGGTTCAGAGACTGTGACCAACACCTTAACATCACGTTTACATTATGAGCCAGAATCTCCGCCTCTAGGGATCGGTCCTAAAGAAGTAGAGATTTATGGATGCAGGTGTTCCTTTCAGCACGATGACGGTAGTGAAAAATCAGAAATGATCCGTGTTGCCCAGCAGAGGCTCTTAGGCAATTCTGAGGCCGACGCAGAGGAGGAAGAGGATTGACTGGCCAGGGTCCAGCCCTGGGGAAATCAGGTTCCAGAAGAGCACACTCCCTGCAGTCCTTCCCACACGATAGCCGCAAGTGCACACCCACACACACTTGCACATAGACATACCCATGTGCATACAGATGCACACAGCTGAATGGGCACATGCACACACGTGCACACACACGTGCATACAAAGGCAAAGGACTGAAACGGTGAACACTGCCTGTTAAGGGCACTCCTCAGTTTCCACTTAATTCTTAATTCCCTTAGAATTCATTCTTTTACTGTAATTAACGTACATTGTCTTTGTAATAAAAACCTTTACAAAGAAAAACTAAATAATGTACTTTAGTCCAAAGATGAGTGATAAATGGATAACATTAACATGTGATTTTAATCTTATTAGAATTATAAGAGGAATAGAGGCACATTCTATCAAGTTGAAACATCACGCAGGCCTCTAAAGGAGAAGAGAAGCGAGTGGCAATTCCCATCCCCAGAGGTGAACCCCATGGATGATTTGGTACGTATCTCTCTGGCTCTGTCTCTCTCTTTCTCTGTCTGTCTCTGTCTCTCTCTCACACACAGATTCATGTTCCTAGATGCATGTCTCCCGGCTGATATCACATATTAGTGGTCTTACAGATGGGACGGATGGATCCCATCGCCTCGCCATGGACAGTAGCGTTCCTTCCGATTGCTTGCTATTGCAACCAGTGCTGTGATGAATAGTCTGGAAAATACATCTTTGAAAAGTTGGGCAGGAATTTCTGTGGGATGAAGTCCTGGGGTCAGTACCGCCAGCACAGGCGTGCCCCTGGGGACTGCGATGGGTCCTGCAGGTTGGTCTCCAGAGAGGAGTGTCCTTTCACACTTGTCTCTAGGGGTCTACTGGGGCCTCTGCTTCCTCACATTGTCACCAGGTCTGGTCGTCACCACACTGGAACCCAGCCCGTCTGATGGGGCCCAGTGCCCTCTCCACAGTGTCTCCATGTGCGCCTCTCCTCCTCGGGGAGCTCGCGCATCTCTGACACACGCTGCCCCTGTGTATCACCTCTCGCTGGCGTTGAATGTGTTTGCTCTTTATCTCTTTTTAAAACTCTGACTTTTGAGCGTTTTTTTGGACCACAAGGATGCGTAACCTTTCCCTGGCCTTGTGTCATGAGGAATACATTCCGGTTTGTGGTTTGTCTTTCCAGCTTTCTACCCTTTCTTGTTTTTGTTTTGGCCGCAGGAAGAGCAACGCGTTTCGTGTGTGGCTTCTGGCTCTGGTGTCCCACTTAGAACAGCAGTCTGTACCCCAAGATTATGCACATATTTACCAGAAGGGCTTTCTTTGATACATCAAATCTAGACTCCATCTGGGATTTTCCTATCAAATTAGAGAAATTCTATTTCAAATAAAAACAGAAAAGGAAAACCTATCAGGCCGTTTGAAAAGAAATGGGCAGACACACATGGCCACCTACGGCATGATTTCACTTATAAGAAACATGCAGAACAGATTAAAAAAAAAACAAAACAGTGACAGAAAACAGATTAGGGGTTGCCAGGGCCTGAGGGAGAAAGTGGGAGTGAGTGCTTTTAGAACAGGGTGTTCTTTTGGAGAATGAAATATTCTAAACCCATACAGTGGTGATGGCTGCACAGCATTGTGAATGTACTTAATGCTCATGAAGTGTACAATTTAAAATGAAAAACATTAAACTGTTAAAAGATGAAAGTGAAATTTATTTTAAATAATCAAGATATAAACAATAAAAAAAAATCAATGAAAGAAACCAAGAAATAGAGAAACACAATTAGGAGGATGGGGAAGGAAATTGGTGGTAAGGGAGTAGGTGGAACAGGTGGGACTGGAGGTGCTAATGAGGGAGGGTCCTGAGCCAGCTCTCCCAGGCCGCAGAGATTGGCCTCAGCTGCCTCCCTGTCTCCTGCAGGCGCCTGTGCAAGGGATGGCTCTCCCTGCACAGAGGCTGGGGCCTCAGCTGCCTCTCGTTCTCCTCCCTGAGCCTGTGCAGGGCTTGGCTCTCCCTGCACAGAGGCTGGGCCCTCAGCTGCCTCCTGTTCTCCTGCTGGAGGCTGTGCAGGGGATAGCTCTCCCTGCACAGAGGCTGGGCCCTCAGCTGCCTCCTGTTCTCCTGCTGGAGGCTGTGCAGGGGATGGCTCTCCCTGCACAGAGGCTGGGCCCTCAGCTGCCTCCTGTTC
Organism: Diceros bicornis minor; assembly: GCF_020826845.1. Lineage (NCBI taxonomy): Eukaryota > Metazoa > Chordata > Mammalia > Perissodactyla > Rhinocerotidae > Diceros > Diceros bicornis. Next base: position 1,204,291 of record NW_026690898.1, on the reverse strand, counting down.
TCCTGCAGGAGGCTGTGCAGGGGATGGCTCTCCCTGCACAGAGGCTGGGGCCTCAGCTGCCTCCTGGTCGCCTGCCAGAGACAGTGCAGGGGATGGCTCTCCCTGCACGGAGGTTGGGGCCTCAGCTGCCTCCTGTTCTCCTGCAGGAGCCTGTGCAGGGGATGGCTCTCCCTGCACAGAGGCTGGGCCCTCAGCTGCCTCCTGTTCTCCTGCTGGAGGCTGTGCAGGGGATGGCTCTCCCTGCACAGAGGCTGGGGATTCAGCTGCCTCCCTGTCTCCTGCAGGAGACTGTGCAGGGGATGGCTCTCCCTGCACAGAGGCTGGGGCCTCAGCTTCCTCCTGTTCTCCTGCAGGAGACTGTGCAGGGCATGGCTCTCCCTGCACGGAGGCTAGGGCCTCAGCTGCCTCCTGTTCTCCTGGAGGAGGCTGTGCAGGGGATGGCTCTCCCTGCACGGACGTTGAGGCCTCAGCTGCCTCTTGGAGTCCTGCAGGAGTCTGTGCAGGAGATGTCTGTCCCAGCACGGAGGCAGGGATCTCAGCTGCCTCCTCGTCTCCTGCAGGAGGCTGTGCAGAGGATGGCCCTCCCTGCACAGAGGTTTGGGCCTCTTCTGCCTCCTGGTCTGCTACAGGAGACTGTGCAGGGGATGGCGCTCCCTGCACGGAGGCTGGGGCCTCAGCTGCCTCCTGCGCTGCTGCAGGACATGGTGGGTATGATGGTTCTCCCGGGATTGAAGCTGGGTCTTCTGGTGGCTCTGAGGGTTTTATCACTTTCACTGCAGACCGTCTCCCGGTAGCTGCTGGTCCAGGCCTGTGGGACACCGGCGCCTCCATCGGGGAGATGGATGGAATATCCCCTTCCGCCAGCTCCACGCTGATCTTCTTCGTGGAGCTCTGCAAAGACAGTGACTGGCTCCGTCCCAGAGGCATCAGAGCCCTGCCCAGCTGTCCTTGCTGCTGCTTCTGCCCTCTGGACCTAATTCTCCCAGATCAGGCACACTCCTGTGTCTGGACATTATTCCACCCCTGAGGAAAGACCTACACCTCAGGGACTTGGGATAAACCTCAGGCAGAAGGGCACCACCCCGCACTCCACATCTCACCCAGCCGGCCTTGACCTGGGCTTTGAACCTGACCGACCCCCCAAGGCTTCTAACACCTCACCGACTGCTCCTGCTCACGGTGGTCTACCCACATGAACCCGCCCTTCCAGGCACACATGGGGAGGGGATGTAGGGCTGCCCAGATGGGACCACAGTGGTAGCCTGGTTTGGAATGGCCTTCCCTGGGCCTCCCGGTGTTACCTTTCCATCCCTCCGGGTAAACGACCAGAGCCGTCGGCCGTGAGAGGGGCACCAGCATCTGCATCGGTCTTTGGGGGCTTTCCTGGGGCTCCGGCCCCTGGTCATTGGGAAGCAGCAACTAAACATGTTGCTCCTTCTAGACAAGTGCTAGAGAAGTGAGCTCGCTTGGGGGCTGTGTTTAGGATGTGGGTGCCTAGTTACCAGGGTTCCAAGTTCTATTGGGCTCTGTGAGGTCACTTCCTGGGATCCCCTTACCTAAGCTTCCTCCTCACACAAGACCTTCCTAAGGGCCCGCCGGGCTGCTGACTGCTCACTCTCCATCTCCATACCCTGTCCAGACACAGTCACACCGACACAGTCCACCCCACAGCCTCTGGGGAGGTCTGGACGCAACCAGGGCCCCAGCTTTGAGGACACAGAGTTGAATTCAGTCCCACTCCTGCTTCTTGCCAGTGATGTCACCCTGGACAACCCTGCGCCTCTCAGGGCCTCCCCTCTCAGGGTCTCTCCTGTGTTCATGTCCCTCTCTGTGTAGTGGGGGTCATTCTAGCATCTACTTCCTAGGGATGTCATCAGGTGTATAGACCTAGAGATCCCTTCAGAGTCTGTGAATCCCGTGGGCTGCTCCCACATGTAGCTCCTGCACAGACTTGGCAGTGCAAGGATTACAGAAAGGGCTGGCTGTGGCAGAGAATACAACGCAAAGAGGCTTGGGTCTGCTGGGCGTCTGGGAGAGGCACTTCCCCTCTTGCCTGTTTCCCAGTGTTCCTAGGGAGGGTTGAAATGAAATGACGTTCAGACATCATCTCCTTCTGGCTCGCAACCCTCCAGGGCCTCCTGTTATGTTTAGACTCAGGTCCAAGTGCCTGAGTGGTGGTCATCTCAGCCTATGTGATGGGCAGCCCCCACAACGGCTCCCAGCGTTCCCACTTCCTAGGCACACATCCTATGTAATCCCCGCTCCTCTATGAGAATGGACTTTGCGGCTGGCTTCTAACCAATAGAATAGGGCTGAGTGATGGGATGTCACTTCCACGGTCAGCTTAATGAAAAGTCTGTGACTTCTGTGTGGTTCTGTCTCTCCTGTGTTCGTTCTATCTCTCTGTCTGTGTCTCTCTCTCTCTGTCTTTGTCTCTCTCTGTCTCTGTGTCTCTGGCTGTCTGTATCTCTCTTGGTCTCTCCCTGTCTCTCTGTCTCTCTCTTTGTCTCCCTGTCTCTGTCTGTGTCTACTCTCTTTGCCCCTCTCCCCATCTTTCTATCTCTGTGTGTCACTGTCTCTCTTTCTCTCCCTCTTTCTGTCTCTCTGATCCACTATTCAGGAGAAGCCATATCAGATATTATGAGCTTCCTTCCCTATGACACCCCCTAATGCAAAGAACTGGCAGAGGGTCCCGGCCCACAGACAGAAAAGGCCTGAAACCCCCCATCCAAACTGAATCCTACCACTGCCCCGATACTTGTGAATGATCTCTGAGATGGCTCCTGCCTCTATCGAGCTTCAGTTGAGAACACAGCCCCAGCCTCCTGCTAGACCGTGACGGGGAGCCTCCCAGGTGACCTGAGCCTGGACCCTGGTAGAGACACTGTCAGATGCTCAATGATAGGTCTCGTAAGTGCTAAGTGAGGCTAATGCTGTCACCCAGCATAGACAGCTAGTACCTCCTTCCAGGCCTGGGTCTGGCCCTGCCATCCTCTCTCCCTCACTTCTCTCCTCCCCAGCTCACTCTAGCCACACTGGCTCTTTTCTCACCTCCTCTCTCGTCAAATCCTCTTCTGCCTCCAAGTCTCTGTGCCTTTGAGCTTCCCCCCAGCACGCTGTTTGCAGACAGATGCAGGGCTGGCTCCTCTTGTCCTTCTGCTCAGGGCACAAATGTCCCCAGGGAGGCCCTTTACACCCACCTAGGGGCTCCAGGCCCTCCCTCCTCCAGCACCCTGCTTCATTGCTCTGTAGCACCTTCTCTTCTTTTTCACATGGATTTGTTCATGATTTTGTCCTTTCCACCTCCAGGCTGTGAGCTCCTGGAGGACAGGGACCATGTGGGTGCTTTCTGCACTGCCCTCAGGACTAACATGGGCCCTGCTCAGGGTGAGTGCTGGGGCCACAGTAGCTGAAAGAATCATGAAAGGATCTCAGAGTCCCCTCCCGCCTCTGAGCAGCTCCCATTGTGGATGTGGATGCCAGTAATCAAAGGTGCCTGTTGCTTTGGACAGGGGAACACCCAGAACGAGCCCTGGGCATCCCTTCCCTGCTCCACTTGCTGCATTGAGCATGAGTGGACACAGGACACCCCTGGTGGTCAGCCCCAGCCTTGCAGCCCCAGGCAGGAAAGCAGAAAGCAAAACACACACCATTCTTTGCTTGGGTTCTTCAAGGCAGTGGTTCCACCAGGGCTGAGGACGCAAAGGAGCAGGACCTGTGGGCTCCAGGAGGGACGTGAGGGACCTCAGAAGCCTCTCTTGCTCCCCGCTTTCCCTCCACTGGCCCTGGCGTGTCCCGTTGACTCACAAGGCCTCCTCGCCCCAGCCAGGGCAATGACTCCACCTCACTTCCAAAGGAGGACCCCGAGGCTCCGACAAGGATGGCCTTGTCCCTGGTCCCCAGACAAGTCGACCAGTGCTCTGCCATGTTCTGCACTGCCCGGGGCCCCAGTCCCCAAGCTCTCAGGCTGCCTTCTGCTCAGCAAGACCTCGAGGGAATGGAATGCATTTTACAAGGCCTCAGAGAACAGTGGGTCATGGATGGAGAACGAAGGTCAATAGACTCTTCTACAAGCCTGTGGGACCCTTAGAGTCACCACATCTATGCACCCCAAATTACAGAGGCGTAAGATCTAGCCTTCTCTGCTGTATCCCCTCCCCCCTAGGGGGTCACATCCTAGTTCCCGGTGCCCAGAGTGGTGGCCACAGGACGCCAGACCTGGTTCTCTACAGGCTGCTCTAGGGATGGCCCCAACCCCTGCATCCCCCTGTGTACCTTGGGGACCCCCTGCCCGACAGTCTGGCATCTCTCCCCTTCATGCTATGGGCCTGGGCATGTTGTTAGGGCACCGGATGCCCATGCCCCATGGCAGAGCTGCCTCCAACCTCTTTCTTCCTCCTGTCACCTCCTCAGTGAGCACTTCCCTTCTGAGACCGGGCTGGGCATTCAGAGTGTGTGTGTATGCTTGTGTGTGTGAGTGTGTCCACGTGGGGATGCGTATAGCAAAGGGCCCTACATAGGAGGGCGTTGGCAGGGGTCCCCCAGGGTATTAGGGGCTCTCATTCCCAAAGCAAACCCCTTGGAAGTGCTGAGGCTGGCCTAAGAGCTTGGAATGCTCTCTTCCCCTCTGGACTCTGCCCACCTTGTGGCCCCAAGGCCTGTCCCTGCTTCTCCTGGCCTCAGTTTCCCAACTGTCCTGTGAGGGTTGGACACGGAGCAACATCAGCCCCGATGAGCATGGACATGGCCCGGGATCTCTGCCCACATGAGTGTGGCAGGGATACCCTCACAGTCTCACAGGCCTCTCTCCTGTGCGGCAACCAGGCCTCCTGTCCATGGTCAGGCACACAGAGGGGCCCTGCAGACAGCACTTCTGGGTGACACAGCTCGCAGCACACACGTGTAACACAACGGTCCCTTGACATGGCTGCTTTCGTCTGTCCCCTCCCCAGCCAACTGCTCGGTGACCCTCACATCCCCTACGTCGCAGGAACACGCCACAGAAGCCAGGTGGGCCACACAGTGCACAGTTGGGTAGGTTGGACATCTGGGGACGTGAGGGTCACTGAATATACACCGAACTCACTGTCCTGGTCCACAGACTCCATCCCAGGGTCCAGCTCCATGCATGGCTGGTCCTGCGGACACGAAGACAGTGGTGGACACAGACCCTGGGCAGGGAGAAGGCCAGGCTGCCCTTCTCCCTCCTTCTCTACACCCCCTCCCTACCACATGAGGTCCAGCCAGTCCCTGCCTGCAGCCCTGGCGGGTGTAGGAGGAGCTGAATGGAGCCCAGCTGGGCAACTATTGGAGGGAGTTACTGTTATTAGGGAGCCCACTGGGTGCTGAGTGATTGCACCCCATTTTACAGATGACCAGTGGTCCCAGCATTCAAGGTCACTCTGCTCTAAGTGACCAAGTCCAGACGTGAACAGGGGACTAGAAATCCTTGATTTTCACCAGCATTGAGCCCAGCATTGACCATCGAGGCCTTGTCCTGCGTTGGGGCTCCCCCAGCCAGGCGACCTCCTGAGTCCAAGCACTTTGGGCAGCTTCGTCTCCCTGCTTGAATCCCAACACACCCTTCTGAGGTCAGAGTCACTGACCCCATTTTTCATGGAGGAAACTGAGGCTCCGAGAAGACACCACATGACCTTGCCTGTCACAGGGCTGTGAGGTGACTCAGCTGTGGGTTTGACCCCTGGTCAATCTGACCCTAAAGGCTCTGCTAACACAGGAGCCTGAGGAGGTGGCCTGTGAGCCCAGCACAGAGGTGAGTCCATCCTGGATGGGGGCTCCGGGGAGGGGCACTGCAGGCTAGGAGCTCTGAAGGGGGCAGGGGCTTGGCAGGGTCCTTGGGGAGGAAGGCTTTCGGGAGGGTGGGGTGCGGTGAGGGGTGCACTCTGGGGACGGTGTCTGGACCAGATCACACAGGGCCGTGACTCAGGCAAGGAGTCGGGCTTCACTACAGGTTGGTTGGACTTGAACGAGCAGTCTCATCAGAGCCTCAGGCGGTTAGATCCTAGATTTGGAGGGAGCTTGGTGGGCACCTTATCCACCTCCACTCAAGCCCAGATCCCCAAGAACCAACAGGATGAGAAGGCTGCCTCCATTTCCTCCCATGTACAGTGGGCACTGTGGCGGTCGCCTACCTCCTGCCTGGGCTGGGCATGCTGCCTGGAGGGCCCAGAGAGGGCTTCTTGTCAAAGTAGCCATTCAGGACAGGTCTGTGCTCAGAGAGCTCTGAGTGATGGGACCAAGGGCACGTCCCACCAGTGGGCTAAACAAGACGCTCCTGTCCACGTTGCTGTTGTTTACTCCAGGTGGACAGGGATGATGCAGCATCGCCCACCGTGTGGATGGAGAGGGCCAGCGAGGAGCTATGGTTGAAGAGCCTGAGACACGATGCTTGTGTGTCACCAAAGCTGCCATGGGTGTGGTGGAGGCTGAGGAGGAGGAAGTGCTGCTGGAGGCCAAGATGAAACCAGAGACCATCGGGGCCCAGGGGGCGGTTGATTTCCATAACTGTGGGGGTGGCATGATCAGCAGAGTCTCTGGACCCGGCAGGACACCCCAGGCCGGCATCCAGCTCCTGGGGTTCTTGGCCCCTTTGTAGGTGTCGCTGGGGAACACTGGTCCCGGGCAAGAAGGGACTGGGAGTGGGCTGTCAGGGAGAATGGGGAGGGCAGCCACCTTCTTTTCCTTGCCATCAGGGGACTCTGGCTCAAAACTCATGTTGCTCTCCTCCACCTTGGAGCTGGAGGAACCAGCCAAGTGCTCGCTGAGCATTGGACAATGTCCCTGCCACTGAGGTCCTGGCCCCACCTGAGGTGTCCCAGCACTTGGAGTGGGAGCCGTGCCTGGTCCTGAAGCCTGTGTTGGGGCCTGTTGGCTTGGAGGCTGGACGGAAGGGCTGCATTTGCAGAGGTCACGCCCCCTGGGTGAGTGGGGACTCTGGGGCACCTGAAGTCACAGATGCAAGTGACCCGCACCTGGGAAGGTGTGAAGGAGGTGCACAGAGGGCAGTGCCTCAGTGGCAGGCAGGGCTTCACGCCCATGGGCAGCACTCCTTGGCAAAGGTCAGCTAGTCCTTTGGACCCTAGAGGGCAGAAGGCACCTAAGGCTCCCAGTGGTCCACGGGAGGCCAGGACAGCCTGCTGACTGGCAGGCATCAGGCCTGCAGCACGAGAGGTTCAGGGTGAAACTGCTCCTGGGTAGCCTGGGCCAGCTGGTTGGACAGAAAAGATGGCCACCTGGTTTTTGTCACTCTAGTCTGTACGTGCTCATCTCCCCAGCTAGCCAGACCCTGGGGAGGGTGGCCCTGTGGCTAAACAGCACTAGGGACTGAGGAGAAGGTGCCCTTGGCAATATCGAGTCCCTCTTCTTCATGTGAAGCAGGGTTGAGCTGGCTCCATGCCTGACCTCACCCCCTTGGTGACGGTGGGCTTCCTCAGGTCAAAGTCATACTAGGCATCGGGTTCATGGCACTGAACACATTGGCATCCTCAGAGGTCTTCAGCATGGGGGGAGGGGCCAAAGGAGGGTTGGCTGTGCTCAGGACAGCCACACCAGGGCCAGGGAAATGCACAGAGACAGGAAGCAGATCAGTGCTTGCCAGGGGGTGGGGGAGTGGATATGGGGGCATGGCTGCTTCATGGGTACAGGGGTTCTGGTGGGGTGAAGCAATGATCTGGAACTAGATAACGGTGACGGTACACAGCATAGAGGATGTAGTTAATGGCCGGCCCTGAATTGTACAACTTTAAGTGATGAAAACATTAAAGTTTATTGAATCTGAATTGGAACACATAAAACATAAGAAATCATAAAACATAGAAAAGGGGAAAGACATCTCTGGGTGGGGGCTGGAGCCGGCCGGGCCTTAGTTGCCGGCGATGTGGGTGGTGCTGCAGCTGCCCTAGTGCCGGAGCCACTGCTGTGGCTGATGCTGGAGATCCCACCAGCTCTGGCTGTGCAACTGGCTCAGGAGCTGGACCTGAGCTGGGGCTAGAGCTGGGTCTGTCTCAGGCGATGGTGCCTGACCTGCTTCTAGAATTGGCTCCGGTCCTGAGACTGACTCTAGCTCTGCCTTATTGACAGATGTGGTGCGGGAGCGAGTGATGGGAATGGCTGGTGCTCTGGAGCTGGTCGAGTGTGGGAGCTGGTGGAGCTCTAGTTCTGGAGCTGGCTGCAACTGAGCTCTGGAGCTGCTGCCAGAGCTCTCACTAGTTCGCAGCTGGAGCAGCATCTGCTTCTATGTGGCTCTAACTTTGTAGGTTGAGGTAACTCTGGCTCTGCTGCTGGTGACCGAGCCTTCTCTAGCTCCACAGCTGGTAAACAACGTGTCCTGACCTTTAGATGGTGTCAGTGACATCAGCAACCCATCACGAGCTGTCCATCAGATGGTGGGAGCACTCCAGCAAATAGCATCTATTACATTAGTGTTATTTCATCTCAGTTCCAGTTACATATTTATTTTAAATATACTTAGAAGGAGACTAGGATAACAGAAACCATTTACTCTTTGCTGAGATTTAACAGAGCACACCTTATTGATGTCGTTTTTTAAGAAATATTACACAGTGGAAGACACCATTCTCCTTCCTCTCTCTTTCCTCCCCAAAGGTAACTACTGTCTTGAAGTTAATATATGTATTCTATACACATTTTCTCTTGCAAAAAACAGTTGTCCCCAATTTGCTGAGATTTTTTTTATGTGTCTATCAAAGATAGGCTTCTGAGCAGATGCTGTTAAAAACTCTGTCCTTTCAAAGTAAAGATGACAAGTCAACCATTAGTTGAGAAACTACCTGCTTTTTAGACATCATTTTTAAAAGAGAGGTTTGAAAATATCTCCATCATGTTACCATTGATCCTCCCTATTTGGAAGAGTTACATTCTATTAATTTTTAGCAAACACTGCATGAGCCAGACTGAACCAGGGCTCCTAGGGGAAGGACAAGGTTAGGTTTCTGCAGTCTTTGGTCGTGACATGTTTGGGAACCTGTCAACGCATAGCCTTGTTTTATGTTTGTCTCTTTTGAAAAGACCTTATTTAGTATAGACTGTAGACACATTATTTGAACTCCCAGCCAATATCACTATCCATAACCCATGCCTGAAGGAAGCTTATCTAACGCAAGTGTTTGCTACATATGGCCCCTCACAGGCTTCCTGTGCTTAGGAACACTACACAACACTTCAGCACTATGTTTGCAGATCATTACAAAGAGGAAAAACAGCAGCAAGAAGCAAAAAAGGTGAAAAACGTACCATTTAATAGACCAGGAAAAGGACACTTGTTGACCGGAGAGCTGAAACAAGAGTGTCACCTTGTTCTACCTCAGCTGGGAACGTGCGCCTCAGGCAACTCCCACTTTCTGCCACTCTGCACCCGTCCAGGAATTACCAGGGAAAACACAGTGTGTGTTGGGTTTGGATTCACCTGTAAATATTAGTGATTAGGTGAATTCACGAATATCAAATTACTGAATAAGGAGGATTGACTGTTCTGTTGCCAAAAACAATGAGTGTGTGAAACTCATACTTCAGAACTTCAACATGGAAGGCTTTCTCATCTGCTTTAAAATCTACATGAAGAGTTTCATGGTTTTGAGCCATTTGTTAAAAATGTCAAAAACATCTTCTGATTGGTTTAAAAGAACAACTGATTGACTTCAGGAATGGCTGTGTGTACTCACCATCTCTGATTTCTCTCATTCTCTCTTGAACCCATTCCAATGAACCCCCACCACCCCACTACAACTCTTTTTTCCAAGGTCACAAGTGACCACCACATTGCTAAATCCTACAGTCATTTGTCAGTCTGTGATTTACTTGATCTACCAGCACTTGACATAACTATTCACTATGTATGTCAATAAAGTCTGGTAATAGCCAATAAATTATTTTGGGACAATCAGATATTCATTTGACAAAATATTAATAAATATTCTATTTGGTCTCACACCACTCCTTAAAAATCAACTCCAAATCTGAATATAATAAACAATAAAAGTTGAATGAATATTAAAAGTATTAGATTGTTTTAAAAAGATTATAGAACATCTTTATATCTTGGATAATAGACAGTCTTGCTAAACGAGACTCAGAAAGCAGAACTCTAGTCGACAAGATTCATAAAACTAACTACAGCAAAATACAACTTTGTAAGACCAAAGGCACCGTAAATTAAGTAAAAAAACAGAAGAAAACACTCCAACATGTAATCAAGGGTTTCTCTGCAGACTATATGAAGAACTCCTGTAAACTAATGAGAGACAAACCATCCAGTGGAAGTGTGGCAAAGGACACGAACAGCCAAACAATTCTCAGTGGAGGAAATATGAAATGTCAGTAACCAAGAAGTGTTCAACCTTCCCAGAGATGACAGAAATACAAAATAAATCAACAAAGAGACATGCCTTAGATATCAGATTGACAAACATTTACAAAGTTTGTTTCAGGTGTTGGTTACATGGAAAAATGAATCCACTCATACAGTACTGAAGCACAACTTTTGGAGAACAAATTGAAAATACCTGTTGAATTTCTCAAATGAGCATTTTCTATGACTCAGCAGTTCTGTTTATTAGTATCTGCCCAGGAGATACCTTCACACAGATGCAAAAAGAAACATGTATAAGAATATTCTTCATAATATTGTAATAGCAAAAAATGGCGACAACCCAAACGTGCACCAAAAGAAGAATGGTTCAACAAGACGTAGTTTATTCATAGTAACATGTCAGAGTGACAAAGAATGGAGTAGATCCAAGCAAATTGTTACAGAAGTATCTCCCATACAGTTTTGGGTGAAAAGAGGAGGCTGCAGAATGAGGTGCATATTATACCATTTTCTTTAAACACACAAAACAAAAAGAAAAGAATATTTTTTCTACAGCGACAGATATATGTGGGGCTGTGGTTAAAGGAGCCTTTAGCTTGATCCATATATAACTTTTAATTAATTAATGTTTTACAAAGGTACTGACTGCTTCATATATTATTTGTATAATGAAAAATTAAAATACATAAGACTAATTAAGTTCATTCTTTCCTACTAGAGAATTTCAGCTACCCCAAAGTAACTAAGAAATCAGAACGTCCACAGGAAAATGTCAGCATAGGTGGGGGACAATTGAGCTTGGCTAACATGAGCAGACATTTTTCATACATTAGGGGAGCTGATATTTTGCAGTAGGACCATCTTTGCCATGCAAACCTTGGGACAAAAGTGCAAGTATTTGCCAGGATACAGCCAAGATAGAAAACCAACCAGGTCTTGAAAATAAAACGGAAAAGCCCAGTCGTCACTCTAAATCTACCTCTTCATTGGCCAAAACCAGCTTTGAAGCTGTTTTAGCCTGTTTCTCCACGAACAAGAGCCACAAAATTGACGGGCCAGCATCACCACCTCATGGCTCTGCTTCTCATGGCAGGGTCCATCACCATACCCTTTGGCCCCCAAATCTCAAACCAAGAGTTCTGTCTTTTGGATATCCCTTCAAAGTTAAATGTTTTAGAAATACAAGAGACCCAAGTAGGGTTATGGATTTTTTAATTTTGACAAGTCAAGATTTTTTAAGAGACTACTATCTATCATCATTGCCAGTTTGTAAAAGAACAGCTATTTAAAACCAAGAAATCAGAAAGGCCATAAACTCATATCAGAAGACAGTCCTGCTTATCAAAGAACAGTTGAAAGTGGTATACACATTTCATAAATATGTAAATATCCCATAACTATATTAATAATTGTGATCATTAGTTAGACTGTTAAATAGGTCAACTTGACCAGGTCATGAGGTGCCCAGATCGCTGGCTAAACGTTATTTCTGAGGGTGTCTGTAAAAGTGTTTCTGGAAGAGATTAGCAGTTGAACTAGTGGGCTGAGTAAAGCAGATTGCCCTCCCTGTTGTGTGTGGGCCTCATCCAACCCACTGATGGCCTGAATAGAACAAAAATGCTGAGGAAAGTTGAATTCTCTGTCTCTCTCTCTCTCTCTCTGCCTGAAGGTTTGAGCTGGGACATCAGTCTTCTCCCGCCCTTGAACTGGAACTTATACCATTGTTGTTCCTGATTCTCAGGCCTGTGGACTCAGACTGGAACTACACCGCCAGCCTTCCTGAGTCTCCAGCTTGCAGACGGAAGATCATGGCACTCCTATGTCTCCTAGTGGTTCTATTTCTCTGGAGAACGCTGATTAACACAATCATATTTACATACTTCTCCTTTATCAATCTGTGTCTCAGCTTTACCAATAAAGGCAGAGCTGGAGACAAGGTCTTGTACATAGATACTTAATTTGGGAGGTACCAGGAGTGAGAGAGCAGGGAGAGGTCATGAGTAATACTGTCCTTCTCATGGAGAGGCAGCCTTCCTTTGATCCTCGTTGATCAGACTGGCCAGACGGCTCTGTCAGGTTCCAGGCACCCCCAGGAAACCACTGCTTGTCTGTCCTCACTCCTCCTTGTGCATGGCCTGAAAATTGGCTCAGAAAACTTATGCAATTCACCAGAGATATACTCAAGTTGGCCTGGCAGAAGAGGCATTGAAAAACAGGCTGACACATGTTCTGGTTCCTTTCATATCAGATTTTATTCTTCCCTTTACTCACTTATTCTTTCAATAAAAAATGTATCAATATTTACCATGTCTTAATAATGATAGCAACATTTACTGAGCGCTTACTATATGCCTGGTACTGTTACTGCTTTATAGGTATTATTTCATTTAATCCTCACAACAGTGTTATGAGGTAAGTGCTTTTAGTATCCCCCATTTTACAGATGAAGAACAAAACACAGAGAAGTTAAATAATGTGCTTGAGGCCACACAGTCAAGAAATGGTGGCACTCAAATATGACTCGGGAGTTTGGGCTCCTTCCTAACTGCCAGATGTCAACTGTGTTTCAGCTGCTCTGCTTCCAGGTTTCAGGCTCGTGAAGGGGCATAGAGAGAAAGAGAATGCACACCGGGAGACAGGTGGGTGCCATCCCAACCCAACACAGTAAGTCGGATGGAAGTGGGCACCCAGGTGCCATCGGAGCATGGAGGGGTACTCTCACCCCAGAAGTTGGGGCCACTGAGCTGACTCTTGAATGACAGAAAGTGGAGATGGGGCGATGTAAGTTGGGGAGGAGTCCAGGCAGCAGAAATAACAGAAGAATACCACTGGGAACACCACAGAAGTGTAATGGTTTCAAATTTCAGTGCACACGCTCAGGTGGCAAACCATGCCATTGCCTTTTTTCTTTGGGACCTTAAAGTCTATTAGGATCCCCCATTCTCTAGGTGTCAGAAATAATCTCCTTCAATGCAGAGGCTGAGTCCACCCTGGCCCTGGCACCGTGTCCTCAACTGGGGGCTTCTGTGGGGCCATGGTATGTATCTGCATGGAGGACAAAGGTGGAGAAACCATCGTTACTCATCATCAGTCCACATGTTTCTGCTGACACTGCCCACAAGGGGTCCTTGACACAGAATACCGACTTGCTTAGTAAGCCTGTCTTATCTCCTGCTTCCTTGACATTCTGGCTTCCTTCAGTGATGGCTCTCTCTCTGCTCTCCTTCACTGACAAGCTTCTCCAAAGACTCTCATCACCATGTCTACACTTCTTCCCCTCCCAGTCTTCATTCACTATTCAACACACAGTGATGTGTATTCTGTTCCTACAACACACCCAAAATGTTCTGCTAAGATCGCCATTGGGCTCCACGTTGCTAAATCCAATAGATGCTCTTCTCTTCATCTTAGCTGATTTCCTGGCTATATTCAACTTTCATGACCCGACACTTTCCTACTTTTCTTTCTACAACGTTGACCACCTCCAAAAGTCATCCCTGATTTTTCTCTCATCTCCTTGATTTTACCTCTCCCCAAACATTTAATCTATCAACAAGTTCTATCAATTGTATTGTCAAAAATTACACATCAAGTCTATCCACTTCTCTGCAGTTCCGCTGCTAACACAGTGGCATATGCTACAATTCTCTCTCCCCTGGATGAGTGAAACAGCCTCTTCACTCATCTCTCTGCTTCCACACTTGCCTCCAACAATCCAGTCTCTGCACAGTAGACGTGGCATCCTCAGTTCTGTGCAACATCTCATCATGTCTGGCTCCAGGAAAATTCAGTTCTGTTTTTCTTATGAAAATCTTTGGTTTTGTAAGATATCCTTGATGTTTTCTGGCATATAGTTTTATTTATCTTCATTTTTACTGTCAAAAGACACATATAATCACACACACACACAGAAACTCTCATTAAGGGCCTATTACTTGTAAATCATTAGCTTGATATAGTGAGACATAAAAAGTAACCTCATTCTTTTAAAAAGTAACTTGATAACAGGGACTCTGGCTTAAGGAGCTCATGAATTGGTTGGAGAAAAAAATAAAACAATGAAAATGTAAGCAAAGAGAAAAAGGTGTAAACAACAGTCCACCATAAAATATCATCACAAGATGGCACAAGATTAGTTGCCAAATTAAATATGAACAAATTATTTGCTACAGAAAGTCACAGGAAGGAAAATACTGGAAGTTGGACTGGAAAGAAAAAACTTCAGGGAAGACAGAAAATACATTTGAATTGGCCCCTGAAGAATGAGTAGGATTTATAAAAGCACAAAGAATTAAAAAGTCATAAAAGCTCAAGTAAACTAGTTTTGCTAAAGAAGAAAGTATGGTTTACTGAGTCGTCAGAAAGAAGGCTCACAACAGAATGAGGTCAGCTCAGCGAGGACCACGAATGCCAGGGTGAGAAGTCTGACTGATTTTATAGGCAATGAGAGCCACTTAAGCATTCGATGTAGGGCTTCCCATGATCAATGTGGTACTTTAGGAAGATTATTCTGGCATGGTGTGAGACTGAAGGATGAGAGGAAGCTGTCACTAATCCACTCAGCCTCCCTATAGGGAGCTCTCATTTTTTTTTACATAAGCTTTGTGAACAGTTATCCTCCAACAACAGTTTCTGGATGAGCATCTCCAGGATGGTCATGGCTGCACATATCTTGTTTAATTGGAAGAGACCACAGATAACTAAATCACAGGCTGACACATTTATGATGAGACTGAAGAAGACAAGTCTTTACTCAGCCTGTGTCCACTGGGAAAGCAGGAGGTGCCCTCCACTCTGCTCCCTCCTCCCTTACATCCAGACAAAACACCAGCATCTCCAGGCCACCTCCCTTTGTTCCAGTCAGGTTCATCTGATGCTGTTCCTTACCTTCTCCTTATATCTGACGTCACTGCTCATGCTATTAGGTCCTAAGACTTTGGGACTTCAGCTCCTTTGGCCTTGCCTTTCTTTGGCTATGACAGCAATGGTCACCTCTTTACAGCTGAGACAAAGACCGATTATTTGCATCTTGGTCTCTCCTCTTTACCTTTTAGGTCTTCATCCTCTGGGGCAGATGCTACAGAAAGAAGAACGCCAAAATGCTTTTGCTATGTGATGACAATAAGTTATTTCTACTCTTCAAAACCCTGTAGATCTATGGGCAGGTCTGTGCATTCCGTAGAACAATATCTTGAGAATGAAGCTCAAAATGCACTCACTCCCATTCTGTGCCAGGCATAAAATATACCCGCCAGCAGAAAACTAGGGGATTGCAACTCCAACACTTCAGTCTCAGACTTACCTTTAGTTTATTAAACACTTTAAAGGATATAACAGTTAATGATGTATCTTCCTGCTCAAATATTATCAATATCTCCTAATATTTCCAAATAAAATCCTTTGGGAGGAAAGAAACTAATACTTTGGGGGATGTCTTAAGTACCAGGCCCTCTTCTAAGCAGTTTCCATACATTATTTATTTCATCTTCTAAACAACACTTTTAGGTGGGTACTATCCCCGTTTTACTGAGGAGGAAACTAATGTTGAAGAAGGTTAAGTAATTTGGCCAAGGTAACACAGAATGTAAGGAGTGGATTCAACCTAGCCCCATCTTCACTGTACCACCCGGCCCACTCTGCCTTCACACGGTATTCAGGCTCCGAAGAGTGTGGCCCCAAACTGCCTCTCCAATCTAGTACACATTTTCCCATCTTTTATTTTGTTATATATAAATCACAGTTGTTTGTCCAATCTAATTTCATGATTTCAAAAACATAACATCATAGAAAACCAACCAGCAGCAGTTGCTAAGCTGAAATACACATACTTTACAACCTAGCAATTCTACTCCTAGGTAAATACCAAGAGAAACATGCACATATGTTCATCAAAGACAGGTACAGTACTCAGAGCAGCACTGCTCACACGAGTCAAAAACAAAAACATGGGCATAACCCAAATATCTATCTACAACAGAAGGGACAGATATTTCTACAAGGAAAATACAAATAGCAATGAGAACAAACCGTAGCCATACACACGTATGAATCTCACAAACATAATGTTGTGTGAAAGAAGCCGGGCACGAAAAAGTATATGCTCTATGATTCCATTTATATGAAGTTCAGAAACAGGCAAAACTTATCTGTCCCACTGGAAGCTGGGACAGAGGTCATCTGCCCCCAGGTGGAGGGGAGCAGATATGACTGAAGAGAGATGACGCCTCAGCACAAATCAAGGTGGTTGCACCAAACTATATTAGAGTCATCGTAGTCCTCACAGGCATGACCTCACGCTGGAAAAAAAAAAAAAAAAGCCAGTTTTACTAAAGAACATTCCTTTTTTGTTGGAGGAAGATCAGCCCCGGGCTAACATCCGTGCCCATCTTCCTCTACTTTATATGGGATGCTGCCACAGCATGGCTCGACAAGCAGTGCGTCGGTGTGTGCCAGGATCCAAACTGGCGAACCCCGGGCCGCCGCAGCGGAGCGCGCTCACTTAACCGCTTGCGCCCGGGGCCGGCCCCTAAAGAACGTTCTTGATGGAGCAGTAATATTATTTTTTTTTAAATTTTATTTATTTTTCCCCCAAAGCCCCAGTAGATAGTTGTATGTCATAGTTGCACATCCTTCTAGTTGCTGTATGTGGGACGCGGCCTCAGCGTGGCCGGAGAAGCGGTGCCTCAGTGCGCGCCCGGGATCTGAACCCGGGCCGCCAGCAGCGGAGCATGCGCACTTAACCGCTATGCTACGGGGCCGGCCCGTATGTTATTAACTTTATTAAATCTTGACCTTGAATATACCTCTTTTTAATATTTTGATATAATACGTAGTATGTGATGAAATGGGAAGTAGGCGGGAAGCACTTCTGTTACGCACTGAAGGACAATGGCTGTCTTGAGGAGAAGCACTTGTGTGACAATCTGAGCTGACCTAGCCACTCTTGATAGAACGTCATTTTTACTTAAAAGAACGACTGACAAACTGAGGTTATTCAGTTTTGGGTATTTGGCACACATTTTCTCAAAAATTACCTCCAAGAGCCTATCGCTTCAAGGAAAACAACTGACAGTATTTGTTGACAATGACAAAATTCAAGCTCTCAGCCAAAATTATGGAAAACTTACACTTGATACAAAGAGCTTGACAGCTTTCCACTATGTAAGACTTTTCTGATAGGTCGGGGGTAGTGTTAAGCACTGTATGGTGTTTTGTTTTGTTTTGTATTCGTATAATGAAATGTGTCAACACTTGGAAGATCTGCAGAACTCAATGAGCAGAGGTCTAGAATAGTAAATCCTTAGAGACGGAACAGTGGTTGCTTGGGGCTGGGTCAAGTGATGGAGCAGGAATGGGGAGAGATGCTAATGTGCTCGGGGTTTCATTTTGCGGTGTTGAAAATGTTCTAAAATTAGACTGTAGTGATGGTTATAAAACTGTAAATATACTAAAAACTACTGCACTGTGTACTTTAAGTGGGTGAATCGTATGGTATGTGACATATATCTCAAAAAAGTTATAAAATAAAAACTCTACCAACGTAATAACATTGTAACATCTGGAGTTTATTTTAAAAAAAACAGGTTGTCAACCCAAAGGCCATGGTTTGCTGACCCCTGTTTTATTGTACAATGTACCATCATCTTTGAGTTTATCATTCTAGAACATCTCTGGTGTCCAGTAATTCAAAGTCTATCTTTACTCTACTATTTTTTTATTCTCCCAACATGCCCTCCTTTTATCTGTGCAGCAAAAAAATGTTCTTTAAAGTGAGAATTGCCTCTATTAGTAAAACAAGCTTACTTCTAACCAACACTCCACAATCAACACACACAACAACAACAATAAAAGATATCAGCTGAGGCTACAGTCATCTGAAGACTTGATTGAGGCTGAAGGATCTGCTTCTAAAATCACTCATGTGGCTGTTGGCACGAGGCCTCGGTTCTTCACCTCAAGGATTTCTCCATCTGTTGCCTGAGTTTCCTCATGACATGTCAGCTGACTTCCTCCTGAGCAAGAAATCCAAGAGAGAGCAAGGAAGACACCTCAGTGCCTTTTCTGACCCAGTTTCTGAAATGTACAACATCACTTGTACTTTCTTCTATTTGTTAGGAGTGAGTAGTCAAGTTTTGCCCACACTCAAGGAGAGGGGAATTAGGCTCCACCTTTTGAAGGGAAGAATATCAAAGAATTTGTGGACATATCTTAAAACCACCATAGCCACCTTGGCAGTATACAAACAGGCTCTCATCTCCTCTGTGGGAAGGCAGAGAAACTGGGGACCAGGCCCAAGACTCAATGGTCAGAACAGCCAAACTCCAAAGAGGGATAAATTCCCAACAAAGGTAGGTCTGCTGTACCAAGGTCAGGGCCCGGTTGGGAAAAAGATGGATGGAGTTATCTAGATTGATGTCCCTGAAGATCCTGAATCCCCAGATTCCCCTGAACCCTCTGAGCCTCCAAAGGTAGCCCACTCCTTTCCATTATGCACTAACCTCCTGTCTCCCACTTGCTTGGAGATGATGCAGAGGCTGCTTCCCCACAAGACAATGTTCACCCACCCACCTCCATCTCAGTGGGGTGTGGATATTCAGGATCTGCCCTTCCTGGCCACCAGGATTTTAATCCCTACAACTGTGATTTAATCTCAAAATTAGGATTAAGTCACAACATAACCCAGCTGCTGACACATTGAGGCTGACAAGGGAGCAAAGGGACTATGCCCCAGGGAGCTACAAAACCTACCCAGCATGGACCAGCATAAGTCAGGAGAGCGTGTGTGAGACTGGAGTCTAGGGTGCTTGATCAAGAGGACTGGAACATAAGTTGAATAAGGGAGAGTTGATCCATTTGCAAGCTCTTTCCTAGGATCCAGGATTCAACACTTACTCATCAAGAAAATGAATAGGCAAGCTACAGATTGGGGAAAATATTCTCAACACATGTATCTGACAAAAGACTTGTGTCAAGAATATATAAAGAACTTCTACAACTCAATAATAAACAGACAATCCAACTTTTTTAAAAGGACAAAAAACTTGAGTAGACAGTGAACAAAGAAGAAATGGCCAGTGAACACATGAAAAAGTTCTCAACATCATAAGTCATCAGTAAAATGCAAATTAACCCCATGAGACACTTCCACACACCCATTAGGATGGTTAAAATGAAAAAGACCGACAACACCAAGTGTTGGTGAAGATGAGAAACAACTGGAACTCTCATATTTTGGTGTGTAAAATGGTACAATCACTTTGAAAAACTGTTAGGCAGTTTCTTAACTGAAACCCAGCAATTCCACTCCTAGGTATACATCCAAGAGCAACAAAAATTTAGGTCCACAAAAAGCCTTGTACAAGAATGTTTGTAGGAGTTTCATTCACAATAGTGCCAAAATTGAAAACAGCTCAGGCGTCCATCAATAGAAGAGATAAACTGTGGTATGGTCATATAACAGAAAACTACTTTGCAATAAAATGGATTGAATTATTAATAATCATAATTTGCCTTTTTATTCATATATCACATAGTGATTAAATCTCAACCTCTTTGAATTCATTCCCTCATCCATAAAATGCGGCACCTTCCTTGCTCACTCTACAGGACTGTCATGAGGACCAAATTGGTTAAAGTTGGTGAAAGCTCTTGAACTATGTGCTTCACCTTGGAAATATGGTACAGTGGTATAGTCCTAGTTCTAGAATGCTTTAGACTTGCAGTCAAGGAGTTGTTATTTGTGCACTTATCTTACAGTCACATGTCATCATGCCTTGAGGGCAGTAACTTTTACAATTGGCTTTCTTTCACTGGTATTTTGCCTTATTTAAAAAAATATGTTCCCAACAATTTATCACAAATGGTCAAGCAGATTGCACACTAAACACCCAAATACCCACCACCCACATTCTACAATTGCTAACATTTTGCTATATTGCTTTCATCACTTATTTATGCAGATATCCTTCCATCAATCACTGCATGATGGGTCACTTTATTTTTTATGGTATTTCCTTCTCTTCTCCCTTCTTGACCACATCCTTGATTCTTACCTCTTTGAAACGTTTCTTTGGCAAACCTGCCTGAAAGTAAGATTTCCAATCTCTGGGAAATATAGTCATTTTACACTGATTATGTCTGCCATGTATGGTTACTATTTCATGTACTTACATCTTATTTCTCCACATCAGTGGTTCTGAACCAGGGGTGATTTGTACCCGCCAGGGGACATTTGGTAATATCTGGTGATATTTTAGTTTGTCATGATGTCAGGGTGAGGTTCTGGCATCTGGATACCAGGTTTGCTGCTAATCATTTTATAATAGACAAGGCAGTCCCCACAACAATGAATGAACCAGCCCCAAATACCAATATTGCCAAAGTCAAGAAACCATGCACTAGATAAGTTATAAGTCCTCCAGCTTAGCAGCTGAGGGTGCCCATTGAAATACAAACCTGGAAAATACCCAAAAAGAATGTCAGATATGTGGTTAGACTGAGAGTGACCAGTCGCACTCTTTCCACCCATGATTGCATTATTCTAGGACACAAGTTACTTTATTCAATAACACTCTGTGGAAACTTCATGACTCCTGGCCTGTGTAGGTTCTGAAAGGGTCTTATTTTCATTGTGGCCCATGAATTTTTTTTGCAGAGACAACCCATTTTGAAACACATTCATCCAAGCAGGTGCCTTGTGAGGAAGAGTGACTGGTGTGGGCTTACCCGTAAACTGTGTCTCTACCCTCCGTTTCCGCTCTGTGCTTTGTTTCTGAGCTGCACCGTATGCTGCTGATTGAACACCCTGAAGATGCAGAGTTAGCACCACAGCCGTTTCTTCTTTGTTTCCGGCAGTTCCATAGGCAGTAACGTTTGCGAGGAGATCAAAAGAATTAGCTATCCCCTGCCATAAAATATAGAAAATGTCACTAAGGAAAATGGAAAGAGATGCCTGAAACTGAATATTCTGTGCCCAAGACCTTTCTCTAGAGATTTGGAACTAAAGAAACACCTTCCTTGGGGATGTTTGTCTTCCTACATATCGAGATGATAGGTGCATTGCAACAGAATGCTTGGGAAATCAACGCAATTGTTCAAACCTAGTAGGAAGTAACTGTTCTCCTGTTATCGGGTCGCTTCTCGAAAAACTATGGATGAATACAGCTCTGCCTTCCTGTCGCACATTCTGTCCTTTCTGTCATTATTTTTCATGTATGTGTTGCTTTTCTTGTTCACGTTCTCCCTCTTCTGCTGTCTGCTATTCTCTTACCGTAAATATTCATTGTTAACCAATTGAGTAAAACAGCAACTATATTAAAAAATAGTAAAATGAATGGAGTTAATCAATATGGTAAAAGAATCTGGTGAAATATCAGAGACTTCATGTATTGGGCCAGAAAAGAACATCTGTTTTCACCTGTTTACCTACTGAATTAAGCCAAATACATATACGTCTGTGGGCTTCTAGACTGAGGAACTTTTAGGGGGTGGGTGGAAGGAGAGAGAAGCATAGTATCCTCAGTGCAGACTCACAGGCCCTCTTTTGGAAATAGTTTTAACTATTAAAATCTCTCCGAACCTCCCGTTCTCCTAGTGATTTGGATACTTATTTTGTATGTGCTCTCTTTTCCTTCGAAAATGAACTAGGATTCCAGTGATCTGGCCTGCTAGCCAGATGATTGAGAGGAAACCCTGGGAGCCATTTGTGATGGTTCTCAACCACCCTTGTATATTAGAATCATTTGACAAGTTAAACTATATAGACAACAGGGCTCTAACCTCAGAGATTCTGATTCATCAGAGACCCAGGTATAAGTACATTTTGTACAGCCTTCCAAGTGTTTCTAATGTATGGTCAAGTTTGAGAATCACCAAGCATGAAAAGATATTAAAATATTAGAAAGGATTTCAAACCTTTAAAGAGAGTGTTGCATTCCCATTTCCACGCCTATTTGAGAGCCTCACTAAGTCAGAGAAAATCCATTTATTGTTATTCTGATAATTTGTGAAATTCAGCTAGTAAAGCACACACTAGAATGGCAATTTGGACATTTTCTTTATACCACAGAGATCTGGGCTTCATAGAAATATGTGTATTTAACTTGGGCAGCCAAGACTTTGAGTGGCTGATAGTTCATGTGACCATGATGTTGACTTAAAGCTAATTATGCATTTATAGATGGTGAGTACAATTTGCCAGTAGTTTTCTCAGAACAAGTCAATATGTAAAAATCAAAATCGGTTATAAGAGATTTAGTATCTGAATTGACCACTTGAGGGATATTTTCTGACATTCAACACATTTAGTATTAAAGAAAGGCATGCTCAACTGAGATTCAGAAAAAAAGGAAAATTTTTAATGCCATGACCTATGAGTTATTAAAAGATATAAAGCTGCATTAATTAAAAATGTTGTTCCTGTTAGGGAAATAAGAAAATAGGTGAAACGAACAGAGCAGAGAGTATAAGAACTAAATTCATGTGTGTGGGATGCCCAGCTCCGGAGCTGCAATAGGGCTAATGGTCACTTCCCCACCCAATTCACAAAAAAATTGCAAAATAGTACACAGAATTTCTATACACACCTCACCATGTTTTAGTTATCACATTGCATTTTGAAAAGTAGCATTTTAAATTAGCGGGTATCTAATGAATAAATAGAGCTGGTACATTTAGGTTCGTATTTGGAAAAATATCTACCACACAACATATTGAAAAATGTTGCGAGAGTCTTAAGCATATTCTATGTCTGCCCCTTCTCATGCCCAGTCCACAAGATGATGACGGTATGAAACTCACCTGGACTTCACAGTCTCTGGAAAATTTATTTTTGCCAAGTTGAGAAGAATTAGGGTTGATTTCCAAGAATGAAAAATAGAAGAGAAGCTGGAGAGAGTTACTTCCTCAAGGTCAGGAACTATTCGACCTTACAAGATGAAAAAACGTCTCCCCATTTTTCTTCTCACATTCCTGTAGCATCAAGTATCTAAACATGAGACAGGATCAAGTTTTCTAAAAAAAAAAAAAAATGTTTTGGAGACCCAGGGAAACAGAGTAGCATTAATGAAGAATGTTTACCTTCAAATGTTCCTGAATATTTCTCTCAAACTCCTTATACCATCTCTATAGACTATTCCCTATACTAGCCACGGTCCCTGTTTTATTATATAAAACAGTGTAACCTATCACCAGCATTGGTGGACAAGAATTCTTGACATGATTTTTATGGCGTGTCCCCTGCCACCTTTTTTGACTACTGTTGTAGGTTGGGCTAAGGCAGTGGTTCTCAAACTCTGGTGTGCATCAGCACTGCCTGGAGGGCTTGTTCAAACACGCTGCTGGGTCCCAGCCCCACAGATTTCAATTCAGTAGGTCTGGGCTGGGGCCTGAAAATTTGCATTCCTGACAAATTCCCAAACATTCCACTCTCCTGGCTGACACGGATGCTTCTGCTTCTGAAGCAAAGACAACTCTTACCCAACTTCATTAGTCTCTTCTCCTACCTGAAAGTGAAAATATCCAGTTATCAACTTGCACTCATTTCCTGACAGGACCATTTACAGAAGATACCCTTGCTTCCTTAGCTTTCCTCAAAGCCACGTGGCATGAGGCCAGACCCTTCCATAAGCCCCTTCTAGCATCTTCTTACTGAGACACCGAAGCTTCCCAATGGGAGGTGCACTTTGCTGCAGCACATTAATAAACCTAACACTGTGGACGTCATATGCATTCCTGGTGGTCCGCAGGCACTGGGCTTTATCAATACTTACCCGTGCGTTCTTCCTCTTCACGTGTGAAGTTTGACTTTCCCTTACTTGGAGCCAAACCAGGTTGAGGGGTACGAAGGTAGCTTCCAATTGGATAGGTCCAATAATTTTGGGGTGGTCAGTCAGTGGCATTCATCCTCATCTGTGGAATGGAGCAAACAGTTCATAATCAAACCAGCTGAATGTATACGCTCCACCTATCCGTTGGCAGTGGTGCCCAAGACGTTTCTGTGGACTGACAGCATCAGAAATATTTAGAGATAATTGTTGAAAATATAAATCCCAAAGTAAATCTCAGGCCCAGTAAAACGAATTTCAGAGAAGTTGGAACTCAGTATCTGATGTTATCAGAAAAACGCTGGGTGATTTCACTCAGCATACAGGTTTGGGAGCCACTGATAAGGACAGCTGGACTGAAGAGATAAGAGATTTTCCTAAGATATTAAGAGCTTCAAAATTATCCGAGTGTATGTTCTTTGGGAGAATTCTTAGCAGTAACAGCCTGCTGTGCACAGAGGCAATAATTCTCCAGTATCATAGAGATAATCAAAATGGGAATAGAAGACTAACCTGTTCATACAATGTCCACATCTACGACAGGGACTGGATAAATGGGAAAAATCAACTGTTACGCTGTTACGATTCCCATTTGTTTCCTGGGTTTTAATTTGATAATGTGCACAGGCTTCTCTATCTGCTTAGTAACGTTTCCAACTATGGATGGCCTTGGGCTTTGATTGAAAACCCTGGTCTATTAGGCTGTTATTGCAGAATGAGTTAAGACTCTAAGGTGTGGACTACTTTCAACATTCACTGTTATTTTTTTAAAGCAACCAATAAAAGAGAAAAATCAATTGTAGGCCTGGTGTCACATTTCGGTTCTATGACCTGTTTTCTTCCTGGCATCTTTGCTCACTTCGGTAGGTTTTCTCCAGAATTTCACGTCATATTCTAAGGAACTGGTTCAATTTTGCTGCAACTAACTCTGTTCTGATTTTTGAAGGCTGTTACTCTATTTGGACTTACCGTTGCAATCTTCTGTGCCATTTGTAAAATTCTCCCTTCCAGGACATGATATAAATCCTGTGTCAGTGGTAGATTCATAACCCTTTGTGATGTTATTGCACGTTGCATTTGGGGGACAAGTAGTGGAGACATTTTCACAGTCACAACAACCGTTAGAGTGGAGGAGAGGATAGGAACTCTGTTTAGACCCTGGGCTGCCTCAAGTCAACTTGAGTCTTGGTTACTTGAATCCTTTTATGTGCTGAGTGTGACACTCGGCAAGTGGTACTCACTTTGTAAACATTTGTTCAATGGATGATCAATGAACATGATTGGTGTTGCCAGCTTATGTTATTAGAAAAAAAAATTTTTCTTTCAGCAGGGACTCAAACTCTTTTGGAAAACATGGGAGCAATCCTCTTGAACTGTCCTACTCAAGGTGTGGTCTCTGGACCAGCAGCATCAGCATCACCCGGGAGCTTGTTACAAATGCAAATTTCCTGGCTCCACCCAAGCCCTACTGAATCTAAGTCTGGGTCCCGGGCTAGGAATCTGTTTGAACAAGCTCCCCAGGGGATGACGATGATGCTCAGGCTTGAGAACCTCTGCATCTCAGCTGCTTCTAGAATAAAAGAGTTCTCTGATGAAAACCCTAAGAATTTTTAATAAGACTTGATTTAGAATTTCTTGACCTTTATTTCATTCTTTTACATCAACTCAGTGAGGTGTCATGAGTCACCCTGTCACTATTTAAAGCCATGGTTTTCCATCAGCCAAAATTCCCAGGTTCATATTGGACTTCTTACACCTCAGATTGTTTTCAACACCAGTTCTATTTCTAGTTCTTCCTTCTTTATCACCTCACCAAACCTATGACTCATTTTCTCTCTCCTCATGAAGCTTTCTCTCTAATCCCCTCCATCTCCTCTCCTTTTCCCAAGATCCAAGTCCCTTTCATGTCTTCTTATCCATTGTCCTATCTCACACCCTTTCTCCATCATCTCTGGAAGCAGATGGCTATGATTCAGGGGGCAGATTTATTTGTATAAGATTTAATTTTTAAATTACTTTTAATTTCATTAGTTGTGATATTGAAACTTTTGTATTTAATCCAAATGAGATAAAATTATAAAGAAAGAGATTCATCCTCTAACATATGATAAAGTAAATAAAAATTTTTAAAAATGTGTGCCAAAACATGCATCTAAATTGTTCACCTGGGAGATTATGTACTCATTTGAATAAAATCACTCCATATAATATCTTTTAATTCTTTTCTCTTCCTTTTATTTTCCTTTTTATTTTTCTGGTCTTCTTCCTTTTTTCCTCCCTCTTCACACCTATACATTTTGTCCTTGGACTTTATTACTGAGAAAGACAAGAAAATTCACCTCATTTTCACTTTCTCTTCCAAATAGTATTTTTGAAAAGAAATAAAAGACATACCATCTTCAACTGAAGAAGAAACAACACTTTGAATACCATTTTGTATGATTTCTGACATTTCACTTTGACCAACCACCTGGGGAAAGGATGAAATGATCTGAATCCATTGAGCCCCTATGTAAGCCCTGAGTCCTGAACTCACTAATGCATTGCTTCTGCAGGCCTCTGAAGAAGTGTTCTTCATTGCTGGTGTGCAATAGAGAAGTCATCTTATTTCCAACATTATGATCAGTGTTTGAGTCGGAGGAAATAGAAACAACACTTATTGTGCACTTATTCTGGCGAGTACTGAAATAGGCAGTTTACTGGAGTTATCTTACTTAATCATTGAAGCAGGCCTCTTCATACAGTAACTCTTAAAGCCATTTTAGTGACCAGGAAAATGAGGTTCAAAGAAGGGAAGTCACTTGCCCCTGGTCTCCCAGCTGGTAGATTGCAGGACGGATAGAGTCTGGCATACTAGGGAAAAACCTTCATGGAGGCTATTACAGCACCATGTTTCAATGTGCACGCGCATCATTGTGGACACACAACAGCAGTTGTAATGGGGTCTCATTTTAGGTTTTCCCAGGAGAAACTACTGATGGATAATTCTGGTCTTTAGATTCCATGTAATTTTCAAATTATGTACAAATATTTTGCAACCTCTTATCTTCCTTAACAGCTATAAATCCATATCCTTTCTGAATCTAAATCAGCTTCCATTTTAGCGAGTCATGGAATACTCAAATGCAAGTATCGTAGATTTACTTTCCAATGAAAACCTATACATGCTCATTTGATTAAGGTGTTATTTTTAGGGAAAAAAAGAAGTATATTCAAGTAGACAAAAGAGCCATATATATTCTGCAAAATATTGCAAAAATGTTACCTATTGTAGCTGCCCCTCTGTGGCCGCAGGAAATGAGGAAACAGTGAGATTCCTCTCTTCTGGTTATAAAGAGTGAGTATCAGAAGCACTTGAAGGGTCATGATTTTTACATAATGGAAACAATGGACAAAATGCCATTTTGCATTATTTTGTAATAAAGTTATTTATTAATAAAGGAGTGAAGCAATCTGCCTTATCTCATTTTGCCATTAAGAATCTAGTTAAATGAAGATTTGATTAGAATAATGCCTATCACTACTAAGCATTTATCACACATAAGGCATCCCACAAAATGTCATTCAGATGTTCTATTTATTTTATTGCATTTTCTCAAAATAGCCATATCATGTAAATATTATCATTCCCATTTCAAGTTGAGGAAGAAGCAACCTAGAGAGGTTCTATATTCTCCCCAGGTCATCTCTTGTTATCTATGGGAGCAGAGGTTCAAACTCACCATTGTCTAACTGTAGATCAAATAGCATTGGCCTCCATTCTCTGTATGATATTCTCTTCATTACTTAAGAAGTTCACTTACCATCTCTATGCCACACTTTCTCCATCGGAAACAGGTTGAGGACAATGTTTGTCTTTCTTACCTCCAAATGGTTGTAGGATAATATAAAATCACACACAGGGACTGTGTTGAAAACCCAGTGCTGTAGAAATGCAAGAGGTCCTAACCACTTCCTTCACCAGCAACAAACATTGGGTTGAACACTTTTGAATCTCAATGAAAGCAAGAAAGCAGTAGAGTCCTGAGAGAGAACAAAGATAATTTAGGTTAATAGCTGGCATCCACAAATGCCTTCTGGGTCTTGGAGTCGGCCTGGGGCTGACCTTTTTTGCCATCCTGCACATTGCAGAGTTCAGTACTGTCTCTTAGTTTCCGCCAAACCAGGTGCAGAAGTTCAGTTAGGGAAATACAGTGTGCCACTGGCATAACTCCAAGATTTCCACTCTAGCCAACGGCCTTTCACATTTTTGATGGTGGAGAGACCATTATAAGAGTGGATAATTGGCCCTTGGGAATCAGATTCGATGTTTATTAAGGGACTGTTTCCTAGGAGTTTCATTCTTTAGAAAATAAAGTATTGCCAAAAAAAAAGCAAAACACAAAAGTTGGACAGAAACTCAAGAGTGAAACAGAGTCAACAATTAGAGGTGTATTCTTATTTAGTTGGGATTGTCACCAATGTCACATTTTAATGACACAGGATTTTAAGGTGCATGTAAGATTAAGTCTGGTGGCTAGTACTTGTGAAGTCTCAATTTTATGATGCCATCTTTGCCATTATTATTTCCTTGACCTTTTCCCTCCCCTCACCTTTACCTCGACACAAACACATACACACACACACAACCACCACCACCATCAACAACAGGGGCGCATGGATGACACAGGATGGATAAGGCGATGCTGCAGCTTAGCAGACTAAAAGAAGATGAGATGATAACAGTGATCTGAAGACAACTGTCTTTTAGGTTCAGCAGTTTATCTGCAGGCTTGAACTGCACGTTAGATCATTTTCTCCTTGGAGAGGGAATAAGCTGTTTAAGCCCTTACCCCAGAAAAGCAGCACTCCTCTTGTAGCCAGAGATTTGAGCGCTGTTTCCTGACAAAAGTCAGAGACACACCTGATCCCTTATTTCTCCCACCTGTTTCATAGAATCTTCAGCGATGATGGTCTAGTCATGTAAAACAATAAACAATTTTCCTTATTACCAAAATTGCATGATCATTTTAGCAGAAAAATCAGGTAAGCAAAGAGAGACAAAAATGAAAACTGAGTCAACTGTAAGTTCATCTTTCAAAGATATTCCCTATTAATATTTTGGTGCTTTGTCTTCCAGCCAATTTTCCTCTTATGTAGATAAACATAAAAATTTCATTTCACAACGTTGGTATCCTATAATAGCTAAACTTAGTTTTTGCTCAAAAAATAGACTCTGATTTGATTTTTAATGTCTAGAGTACTTAATTTGAATTTATTATAATAGCTTTAACCAGCATCCTATCAACAGACACTTAAGAGTTTGGAAAATTTTCAATGTTATAAATCAGCTTACATGGAAGTTCTTCTTTGGTTCATCGTGAATCGGACAAGGTCCCATTTTTCTCAGACAACAGTGGGGAAGGGCAAGTCGGACCTGATTCCAATAACCTTGTGACGGCCTTTTCCCCAGTTAAGGACTCTTGAATCACAAATATCTCCAAAATTTCCAGCATAATAGTTAGAGCTCCACATACCACTATCTCTGTCTCCTCAAACAGCCAAACAGCTTCACCAGCTCCTGTGGCCCCAGAAAAACCACAGTGACACCAGGGACCTCTGCTACAGCAACCAGTTTTTCTGGAAACCACTCCAACCTGGAAGGAAGAGAATAAATCCCCCTTTTTCTGCCTCTGTTTTATGTTTCCTGTGTGACATGAGCTCTGCCATTTATACTTGTATGACTTTCCAGGGCTGCTGTAACAAAATAGCACAAAGTGGGTGACTTAAAACAAAAGAAATTCAATCTCTCCCAGTTCTGAGGCCTAGAAATCTGATATCAAAGTATCAGCAGGCCCTTCCTTGACTCCCCCAGCTTGCGGTGGTGGCCGCTAATCATTGGTGTTCATTGGCTGCAGCTGAATCAGTCCAATCTCTGCCTCTGTCATCAAATGCTGTTTCCTCTCCAACCAGTCATATTGGATTAGAGTCCACACTAATGACCTCATCTTAACTTGATCACATCTGCAAAGACCCTCTTTCCAAATAAGGTCACATTCATAGCTTCCAGGGATTAGAACATCAACATATCTTTTGGGAGACACAATTCAACCCATAGCAATAGCCTTGCTCCAAGTCAGGAGAGGTGGGTTTGAGTGTGGGAGACCATAAGTTTATGAGGTGGTTGCAAAACCTAGAAGACTCTGCCTCAGCCAGAGTCTCGTGTGTGTGTGTAGTTGTGCATCTTGCAATTCCCAAGTCAGTAGCCATGTAAGCCTTTCATTTTTTTATCTTAATATATTTTATTTAACCCAACATCTCCAAAGAATTATCATCTCAACATGTAGTTAATATATAATTATCATTGAGGTATTATACATTCATATTTTTATATAAAAGCTTTGGAACCCATTGTGTATTTTACACTTACAGCACATCTCAATTTGGACTAGCCCCATTTTAAATGCTCAATGGTGACATGCAGCTAGAGTCTACCAGATAGGAAAATATGGTTTAATAAAATAGATTTTATTTCTTATAACGTTTTACAGTTATAGGTTTATCGTTTTAGGTTTACAGAAAAATTAAGTGGAAATTCTAGAGAGTTCCTATATATACCCTAATCCCCCCCAACATAGTTTCCCTATTATTAACATCTCATTAGTAATCTATATAACTTATATAACATTATTACTGTAACATTATTAACTACAAATTATTAACTTGAGTGTGGTACATTTGTTATAATTCCTGAACCAGTCCAGATACACTATAATTAATGAAAGTCCATAGTTGGAATTAGGGTCACTCTTTGTGTTGTACATTCTACAGGTTTTGACAAATGCATAGTAATATGTATCCGCCATTACAGAATCATATAGAACTATGGTTTCACTGCCCTAAAATCCCCTTTGCTCCAGGGCCATAGAGGTGTGTAAGTGTGACCTTTGTCTTAGTCATAGATGTTTGGGGTGATGGGGAATACAGGGGCTCCTTCCAGCTAGTATCCTCTGCTTTAGGGTGAGGAAAGGGAGGAATTTCTCACAACATCATTAATAATGGAGGAAACCAATGTTGAGGGTGCAGAAGTGGATCATCACAACATATTGATCCCAGAATTAACATGGTTAAAAGAACTGAGGAAAAGGAAAGGAGGTCAATTTTTAGAAAATCAAAATGCAACTTGATTTCTGCATTGATCTTGAGTTACTGATTTGGAATCTTATAAATTCAGCATGACTATTGATTCCCCAGGCAGGGACTCATGGGTTTGTGGTGTTTCTGCACTCATGATTGGTGTGCAGCCATGCATGGGTCACACACAGAATGTTCTGTGGCTGCCCTGGGCCCTGGGTGTGTGAGTCTGTCCCTCCCTATCTTGCACTTTGGAGGCATTGATGCTGGATTGTTCTTGTCTGAGCCCTGAGTGGCATGGGCCCTGTCTGTCACCTTCACCTTACACCTGACATCGCCTCCTCTGATGCAGTTCATTTGCATCACTGCAGAGGTTGTTCATGCAAATGGCTTGTTGACTCAGGCTTGGGACCCAATCTAGCCAAGAGCAGATGGTCCCTGGAACCTTGTTATCAATGGACATGGATGAAATCATAGAGTTTAGGGATACCAAATAAAGGAAATGTGCATACCTCACTAAGACTCTATACACTCGTCCTTGGAGATTACATCCAGTGAGAGATGCATAAACACAGTCTCCTCCTTTCTTCCTTTTCAGGCACCTGAGAATGGCATCAAAGTAGACATGGTTTCATGTCTCCCCATCCCACACAGCCTTACCTGTGGAAATTTGTACAGTTCCAGCAGTGTTCCAATCTGGGAAGAAATTGCACATGTTGTTCCAGTAAGGGCTGCTAGAGACTTGCTCTCTCTCCTACAGGTGTAATTTGGGATGTCGTTGCCCAGCCCTGAGAGCCAAGTGAGTGAACTCTCCAGTGTCCTCTGTTCATAGTGCAGGACATTATAGAGATCAACTCCCAAAGATATGTTGGGTAAAAAATGGTGGTTTCTGTTGATTTCCTCAATGGCAAAAACCAAGGCCACAACATACTTATAGTTCTTGTACTGAAACCTGCTGTGACGGATGGGGCTCCTTAGGGAAAAGACTCAAACCACAATTATCTTCAAATCCAATGTAATCACTTAATTAAGGAAGAATGCCCAGCCAACTCATTCCATCTGTGGCAACAGCTCTCCTGAAGCCTTAGAATTTATAGCTAAAACAAGTAACATCACCTGGGCTCTGGAATATCCTTATTGAATTCCACACACATGGAGAAAAGTGATTAAGTTTATGAGAAAAGTTTAATGAATGGAAAAGCAGATCACATTCAGAGTGCGTTTTGTAAATGGTTCTTTGGTTCAGGATCCAAAATGCTTGTTCATTTGAACACATCATCAAATGCTTCAGAGAACAGCAATAATATCAACATGAGATTGGAGATAGCCCTGGGGAGGAAGAGTAATTACAACTGAAGGCTCTGGGACAAGCAGAGAAGCACGGTGTCTGTGGGTTGAGAATGGTGCAACAGAAGGCTGGCAATCAAACTGCCTAAACTTCTGCCCCATGAAACTCGTGTATCTGCCACTGTCAACAACCAGGCAGCTAGGAAGAGCTTCAGAGTTCCCATGAAGAAGGAATCACCGTAAGGCAGGAACATCTGGGAGAAGTTTGAAGGAGTTAAAACTGAAAACACTTAGGAGTCTGAGAGACACAGCCTTGTACAGTTTAAAAATTGAAAATGTGAT
The DNA here is from genome assembly GCF_020826845.1 of Diceros bicornis minor. Classification (NCBI taxonomy): domain Eukaryota; kingdom Metazoa; phylum Chordata; class Mammalia; order Perissodactyla; family Rhinocerotidae; genus Diceros; species Diceros bicornis. The sequence goes on along the minus strand of NW_026690898.1, from coordinate 1,171,378 downwards.
TACCAAAACTGACTCAAATAGAAAATAAAGAGAGAATATTGTACAAATGTGGCCATGTGGTTTCAAGAGAACATTTGAGAAAAGATTTCCAAATATCCACCAGGCCTGGAAGAATTTACATGGGTCGTTGCCTGCACGCCAACTTGTCCAGGAACAAGGTCTCCTGAGCTGGTGTTAATGGAGAGCAGAGGGCAAAAAGAAAAGCATTCAGCCTCTCGTCCTGCAATGTGGAACAAGCTATCCCTCCAGCATCCAGGTGCCTGAAGCTGCGGGGACACATGAGTTGAGCTTGACTTCTGCCCCCAGGAGACTCACTCCAGACCTTCCCTGACAACACACCTGTCATTATACATAACATGTCAATACATTTGAACATTTAGATGAAATTCACAAATTGCCAGGAAAATGAAAGTTACCAAAACTGTCTCAAGAAGAAATGAGAAATCTGAATAGTCCCATATCTAAAGAAGAAACTGAATCCATAGTTTAAAACATTCCCACATTTCATCGTGGCCAACACCGCTGCTGGCAAATTCCACCAAACATTCAGGAGAGAAATAATACACATTGACTCTAGCTCTTCCACAGAACAGGAAAAATGGGAAAAACTTTTTGCTTTATTTTATGAGAATAGCTTAACTTTGCTACAAAAATCTTACAAGGTCATTACAGGAAAGGAAATTTACAAGCCTCTTTTTTTCTGGAACTAAACTCATGTATTCCTAAAAAAAATTAACCTTCCAAATCCAGCTACATATTTGAAGCAGGCCACATCATGACCAAATTTGCTTTAAGCATTGCCATTCTGTGTGCTACTTCCTGAAAAAGGAGAAATAATAATCTGGGTAACTGCGGTTATTATCTATTATATATATCATGTATAATCTACTATAAACAGAACTGGTCATGTTCTGTTTGTTGGCCTGGGTGGTGTTAACACATGTGTACACTTTTTGATAACTTATCAATCTTTACACTTGGGTTTGTGCTCTATTCGGATTGTATGTCATATTTCAACAAATATGTTTACTAAAAAGAGAAAATGAAAGCACAACAACGAATGAAAAACACAACAGTTATCCAATTGAGAAGTGCCCAGAGGACTAACCAGAAAGTTTGGGGAAAAAAAAAACGAAACAGAACTAACAAGTTAAAATGCAGAATTATTTAGAGTCGATACAAACCGGAAATTTACCTTATTGAAGGTGAAATTGTAGAGATATACACATGTGCATGTGAGTATTCTATCATGTATACATACATGTATGTGATATACATAGGTACATGCATTATATATATGTATGAGTGTTTGTGGACACACACGCACATATGCTTCTCTCTATATATAGAACTTATGGGGGTATATATATGTGTGTGTGTATCTATACATATACATAACGGCTGCTCTGGAGAGGGAGGGAGGGACAGACGTTTACTGACCACCTACAAGGTTTCTCAAACTTAATTTTTCCAACATTTGAAATGTCATTTTTTTAAACTTAATATAGTTTCAATAATACATTTGTATTTTAATGTGTTATACCAGTATAATCCCAGCATTTTTAATTTGTTCATTAATGGCAGAATTCTCCAGCTTGTATGCATTCTCTTGATGCCGTGATGTAATAGGCTGGGTGCTGACAGCCTCCCTTTTGTATTCCATAAACCTCAAGTTTGTGGTCTCTCTCTGGCCTGCGGAGTTGGACCAAGTTTCTGCACGTGCTCACTAGCTGTCCTCCAAAATTCACTCTAACCACCACTGTTGGGAGCATACACAGAGAAGAAGCCCTAGGGTGGAGGTGTGTGTATGTGAGGCCTGCAGAGCACTGGGGGTGCCTAAGGGCCAGCTGGGGAGATCCATGGGTGAGGCATACCCCACAAGTCGTGGGAGACTTCTTGATGGAGTGCTCAGTGCAGTTACAGGATCCACATCCTTTAAAGCCCTCTGAGAGTACCTATCTGCCAATGCCCCCAAACTCTTCAACCCATCCACACTCATATTTTTGTGCTCCAACAGAGGGCTGGAACTTCTCTTCTTGAAACCTGGACCTTCACAAAGGCCCTCTCCTCTGTGTGTCATGATCTAAGACAGTGTTTTCAGGGGTTTCCATGCAGCAGCTGAAAGGAGCTTGAGCTGGTTCACGGGCCACTGCAGGGTCCAGGCTGGGACCGAGGTCTGTCTGCCTATTACCAGATGCATGGCTGGGTGAGACTCCCTCTGGGTCCCTTGGCATATGGTGCTGGATCCCACTTCTCCCACAAAGGCACTTTTGTCTATGGATGGATGCCAAAGCATTGTTAGTGCAGGAGTAGAAAAACAGGAGGTGTCTTCTTCCACCATGATGCTGATATCACTCTCCTTTGAATTACAGAGATTCAAATTTGACTCAGTTTTTCAGGAGCCTGCTATTTGCCTACAATTCTCTACAACCTCAGATTCTCCCAGACCCACTCTATGAAGGACATAGAAAGAATGTTCTCAGATCTACTTACAAGGGCCAGGCAAATAAAAGCCAACAAATTGGTTCTGGTCATTCTGCTGGGAACAGAGGGCAGTGGACGTCTCATACATTCTGGTTTGGAAGCAAGACTTCTTGTTCTTTGCGGATGAATAAACAACAAGAAAAGAGAGCTTGTGGTAGGTAAATACATGCTTGATTCATCTGAAAAGTTCATTTCCTCCCCTTCAACTTGAAGGTTAGTGTAGGGAGAGAGCACGGGTAGTTTCCACTGTTCACCTTCTCCCTTAATATTCAGAACAGATAATCAGTTTTATTTTGGGTGGCAATTCAACAAACTAAAAGATAAAATTCCTAACCTTCTTGCAGATAAGAGTGACCAGACCAAATTCAGGCCAATGATGTGTGACAAGAAGTATGGAGTGGGGGTTTGTGGAGGCTGCACAGATGGAACTGACATAGATGGGAGGTTCAGCATTAGACATATGTGACACCAATCCACAGGTGTTGTAGGTATTATCTCATATACACCTGACGATGTTCCTAGAAAGCTGTTTTTAGCACCATCCCCATTGTGCAGGTTGGGAGACTGGGGAGATCTTGAGAGGTACAGTGGCTTTTCCAGGACACAGAACTGGTAGGATAAAAGAGGTGTGACTTCAGCTCTGTCTCCTCAAAGCTGGCCACTGGTTCCACTCCCAAGGAGCTGTGGGGAGGGTGGTGATGGATATTTGTGTACAGTGACGGAGATGACATGGGCAAGGAGGGAGAGTAGCCAACAGCCTAGCGGGGGCTTTGGGTGGGTCTGATTGAAGGAAGGGGCCAAGTAATAGAACCTTGAAGAAGTGACCTCACTTCCTTGGTGACAGCCCCCAACAGAACTTAGAACTCTGGTTACCAGGCACCCACACTGTAACCACAGCCTCCTGTCCAGTTCATTTGAGTGGAGACACTCGACACAGCAGGATGTTCTCGTGTTGTCCCGTGACTTTCCGAGGCTGTGGCCCCCGGAAAGCCAAGAATGAGAGCATGTTAAGTTGCTTTAGACATTGGCTCAGCCCTCACCTCGAATGCCTGTGGCCTTTTGGCAGGAGGAACCATCAGGTAACAGCGTAGCCCAGGGCAGGCCACTCTAGGTCAGGCCACAACTGTGATCCCAAATGGACAGCCCCACACCCCTTGACCCTCATTGTGTGTGTGTGTGTGTGTGTGTGTGTGTGTGTGTGTGTATGTGGGAGGTGGAGTTAGAGAAGGTAGTATGAGGAGGAACCACCCTGAGCAGGAGCAGGTAGCTAAATGGTGGAGATCTGGTTGTATGTCATGTTCATACTGAAGATCTTGGCTGCACGAGAGGATGGTGAGTGCTGGGGTCCAAGCTCTTCTACCCACATGTGAATCCCAGGCCGTCGAGGTGTCATCACATTCCTTCCCTGATGGAGACTATGCAGATGCCACTCTGTGCCTGAACTGTGGTGCGGTTTCCCTCTGTGGCAAAGTCCAGGCAGGCCCCTAATGCCTCCTGGCCTGACTTCTGGGCACTGTCACTGCAGAGCTGCACCCAAGTGATGGTTGAGGAGCTGGTAGAAGGTTTCCAGTTCGCCATCTCCCTGGAGCGGACACAGGTGCACCAGTCCATCAATGAAGAGGGCTGGTCTGAGGTGAGTGTGGGTGCAGAGGGGTCTTCATACTCAGGACTCTGAGATGACCAAGGCACTACTAGAATGCAGACTCAAATCTGAGTCTCCCCTAGAATCCCCCAGGGTTTTCTCATTAGAGTGCTCCACAATCCCACTCCCAAAGGAATCTGGACCTCCACTCCTTCCCACCAGCTACGCAGGAGGGTAGAAAGTCACCTCAATCCTCCCGCTGGTTCACCATGATGTCATTGAGTGTATGTCCCTCCTCCTCTCCCTCAGTGTGATCATGAGTCCACCGTGAATTTTAATGAGGCCTGCAGGATGCGGGCCCTCCAGACAGGTATGATGGAGAAGCTGACAGAGTCCATCGCACCAGCTTTCCTGAGGAGGAACATCTCTGGCTTCACCACCTTCATGGTCAACTACTCGACCTTAGACACATCACACCAGGTCCTGGACCAGCTGTTTACTAGGTGAGTGGCCACTCCCTCCACAGCACAGTGGTGACTCTGCCCCCTGCCAGTTGTGTGTCTTGCGAGTGTCACCAAATCTCTCTGAGCCTCAGTTTGCTCCTCTGAAAAGTAGGGTGGGAGAGGATAAATTTCATGGGGATCTTGTAGGAACTCATGGGATCAGCCACGGCGGGTGCTTACCTGGTGCCTGGCTCTGCAGAGAGGGCTGTGGACGTGCGGTGGTTGTTCATGGTGTTTATTTCTCTCTTCCCCGTGAATAGTAGTCTGCCTCACCCATCTCTGAGATGCGGCCTTTCTGAGTTTGGAAAAGCACATGGAAACCACCCTGTCAAGGAGTTGGAGATTCCATCCAGCTGGTCCTGGTCCTTTTCCTTGGGGTAGCCAATCAAGGATCTCTGGGGCAGCAGAGAGGCCCTAGGCCCACTCAGGTGTCTGGGATGGTTCTGGGTGGACTACATTCATTGAACCATGTAGATTAAGCACCTACTGCATGCAGGACATTTGGAGACAGTAAACTCAGTGAATGAAGGAGACACAATGCGTGGCCTCAATTTCCGTCTGAGAGTCAGACATTGACAATCGACATCATTCGCAGGTCTTGTCATCCACTGTCCATCCCAAGGGATGCCCTCATAGCCTCCTTTACATCTGGAGGCATCTCCCCTTATTCCAGCCAGGAGGGCAGAGCGCAGGACCACCTAAAAAAGTGAGTGGTCTTTGGGTCCAGAAGGACGGCCTCCTGTCTCTAAAGAACAAGCTGTGGGGGGAGAGATGGAGGCTGTGGCTGAGGGGAGCCTGTCAGAAGCCGCATCTCACGCATCTTTTGATTCACATGGGAAGGCAGAGGCCCGGTGGCTTCCACTCCAGGAGGACAGGAGTCAAAGAGCTATGGATGGGTGCCAGGACCCCTGGGAACCAGAGGGGTGGCTGGGCTGAGTTCTCCCCTAGAAAACCATTCCCACCACAGACCCATTTGAATCTGCCTCCCCTTCTCCACATCTACCTCTTCTGACCACCGCCTCCAGGCCCAGAACAGGAGGTGTGTGAGCAACCTCGTCACAAATCTGTCTCAGTGCTCAATCCAGTTGCACAAGTGCATGGAGGGCTGGGGTGGGCTGTGTCCCAGACCTTCAGGAGAAGAGTGTCAGTGGGAAGAGAGTCACAACAGACTCTGTGTCAACCTGCTTGATATGCAGGCCTGCCACTGCCAGGACAGCCTCACAGGGGTCAGGGCTGCCACGTGGCTCTCACCTGGATGGACAGGGGCAGGCATAGGGCCCAGCCCCAAGCCAGGGTGCCTTGGGTGAGAAGTGTGGAGGGAAAGGCCAGGCCTCTGACTCTCTTGCCCAATTGCCTCCCTCAGTGCCATCTCTTCTTTGGTGGGAACCTGCCTGGACCCAGGGCAGGATTTCTGGGAGCTCCTGCACTATCCCTGCTTCAGCATGAAGCTGGCCTCTCTGCATCTCAGCTTGCCTGGCTCGGGGCTTCAGGGCCACGCCTACCTTCTCCAGGTCCAGCTGGAGCATCCATGGCCCATTGAGGCAGAGCTGGAAGGTGAGGCGACTGCAGTCTGGGATGACAATTTGCAGAGTGTTCAGAGGCTTGGTTCACTTCAAGGCAGTGCGGTCTTTCCTGGCTTTGACAGGCACAGGCGAAGTTAGCTACTTGAATGACACTGTTTCTTTCTCCTGCTGCAGTACCATCTCCAGAGCTCCCTCCAGCTCCAGCGCCAGAGCAAGGGCCAGCTCCACGGCTAGATCCAGCTCCAGCTCTAGTTCCACCACCTGTGCTAGAGCTGGAGCCAGTGTCACCTCCATCAGTCCCTCTAGGGCCAGAGCCACCACCAACCTCAGCTCCAGCCCCAGTGCCAGCTCCTGAGCTGGAGCCAGCTGGACCATTGGCTCCAGGGAGAATCCTCCCTCCACCTGGAGAGATAACAGCAGAGCCAGATCCAGCCCCAGAGCCCGCCTGCCCCTGGGACGTGACCAACAAGAACCTGCTGAGGGAGGAGAAGCCTGACTTCTTGGAGTTCCCTCCCCGGCTGGTGGCAGAGCAGTTGACACTGATGGATGTGGTGAGCAGCGGGGCTCTCAGGGCAGGTGGGGCAGGCCTTCCCTGTGCCATCAGCTGCCCCAGACCTGCCATTTCCTGATCCAGAATCCCATGATCTTGGTCCAACCTCTTGCTTCCCCACTTACCCTCATGTGACCTGAGCAGCCTTCTTTACTCCCAAGCCTTTGCTGTCCTCATGTGGACAGTAGGGATGGACTTTGAGAGCAGCTGCCATGCAGAGTGGCTGTGCAGGTGGATGAGGTGGAGCAGAGAGGAAGTTGGGCAGAGTCTGCGCTTTGGTGGGGGAGGGGAGCACACTGAAGTGCTGTCTAGTCCTTGGGTAGTTTACTCATTTGCCCAGGAGGCCTCAACAGCCTCAACACTAATTAGGCACTTAATGTGTACATGACTACAAGGCAGACAAACAAAGCCCGTGGTTGTTCCTGCCTTGGGGGAATGTGCATCTGAAAGAGGAGTCAGACCCCAGGATGGTCAGAATGGGTGGAAGATGCCCCTAGAGATGGTGAAGCAGGAGCCGAGTTCTGGTGCTTAGAGGAAGTGAGACTGGGTGGCGAGCAAATGCCACTTCCCTGCGCCACAGTATCGGTTCCTGGGTCATCCTGTGCTGGGTGCCCTCAGGGGACACAGGCAAGACCCAGGGACTCCCACAAGCCTCAGGCTGCATTCTCAGCTTCCTGAGCTCCAGGTCTCACCACTGACCCGGCCTGGGACTGGGGGCTGCGGAAGCTGAGCTGGGCTGTGGCAGGGCTGGGTGACAATCCCTGTCCTCCCCAGGAGCTCTTCAAGACAGTGAGGCCCGACGACTTCCTGGACTCCATCTGGTCCCAGTGTGACAACAGGGGCAATGAGCACCTGGCACCGACCATCCATGCCACCATGACCCACTTTAACAGAGTGGTCGAATGTATCATCACCACCTGCATTGGGGACCCGAGCATGACGGCCCAGGACAGGGCCAGGGTGGTGGAGCTCTGGATCCAGGTGGCCAAGGTAAGATGTGAGAGGCCCTGGGAGCCCCTCTCTGGAGTCGGGGGAACTGCCCCTTCTCCTTTATCAGCTCTCATGTTTGAAGTCCATGGTCTGAGCCTTTGCACAATCCTTAGGCCCCTCCTGCCAGGCCTCGATGACCTGACTCCTGGTCCCAGTGGTGGGAAGCTCACCCCTTCCTGGGGTCCTTTCTTGGCTTGAGCTGAAATCCTCCTCCCTGGAAGTATTCCTCATCAGGTTCCAGCTGTGCCTTTCCCGGGTTCCCTGAGCCGCTATCTCATCCAGGACAGGAGACGTCAATGAGGCTACAGAAGCCAGAGGAAGCAGGGCTCAGCTCCCCCTCATAGCTCATTCTCTTCCCTTCCCCAGGAATGCCACGGCCTGAGGAACCTTTCCTCTCTCCATGCGATCTTGTGGGCTCTGGAGGGCCCCTCCATTCAACGTTTAAAAGAGACGTGGAGACAGGTGTCCAGGTGGGTAGGCCTCTCTCCATGCGAGCACCACCTGGGTGGACCAGACACCCCCCACAGGGCTGGCATTGCCCTTCAGTCAGTTGGGACCTCCTGGCAAACAGCAAACCCTAGGGATAGGGTCTGACCTGGTTGGCAGGCTTCAAGTCTTTCTGAAAACTTAGGCCAGTGGTTCTGCCTCAGGAATCAGTTTCCCTAAGTGACAGATCATGGCTTGAACCAAATTGAAGATTTTCAAGTGTTTGCAGCAACAGAACTCTCTATCCACATGAAATTAAGACTGTTTAAAACACATCTGCTGAGAAAATAAGAGAATGGAGGCCCCAGGTGACAATAGGAGAGCCCCCTCCCCAGTCCCAGACACCTCAGGGCTCAGACGACACAGTGAAAATGCTCATCCAGGCTGTCTGGATTTTCTGGGTTTTCAAAAAAAAGGGATTTACCCTCAAACCACTCCACAGTGTTTCTTTCCTTTTTTCCCTCCTCAGGAAGAACTGTCAAATAGTTAAAAAGATCTTCCAAACATGCCACCGGGAGAGCAGGAAGCTTCTCAAGGAGGTGAGTGGAGTCTGGAGATCTGGAAGGATGGGAGGTGAGGTGGGGAGGGACCAGGCAGGATGTGCTTTGGTAAGTTTTTCACTTAAGGTTCCTCGAGAAATAATGGTCTGTCTTGTCCAGCTGGACAGGAAGCGGGGGTGTGAGCTGCAGGGACAGGTGGGGACTGTCTGGGGCAGGAGGCCTTGGTCACGGGATACAGTGGTGTCGCCTGGACTGTTGCAAGAGGTGAGGAGGTGGCAGAATGAGCAGGTGTCTGGCTTGCATGCAGACCCATCAGCTGGCCATCACCATCCTTCAGGCTGGTGGGTGGATGGAGTGGGTGGGGGTTCCTTTCTTCCTAAAGCAACCCAGTCTGTCCTCAGGAAGCCAGGCCCCTGCTGCTCCTTCTGTCTTCACTGCAGCTCGCAGGGGAGGGCACTCAGGCCTTGTCGACACAGGGGCTGCACAGCCTTGGGCCAAATGGTGGATCTGGGACAGAACTGTGTGCTCTCTGGGACTGTGCACTCTAGTCCGATAGTGGTCACTGCTGACAAACCAGTGAGTCTCCCCCGGTGCCTTGTCGACAAGGATACGCCCCAGATGGCAATGAGAATTATCAGGGAACCTACAGATTCTTAATGGACCTTCCTGACAGATTCTTAATGGCCTCCATCGAGGCCCTGGCAGGAGGGGCCTAAGGACTGTACAAAGGCTCAGACCACAGACTTCAAACATGAGAGCTGAGAAAGGAGAAGGGACATTAGAAGTTTCCAAGTGAAAAAGGATGCAAATGTCACCATTACCCAGTGCCGTGGTCAACTCCTACACTGTCACTCAGATGTGGCACACAGGGGTCCCCTTCCTGAGTGAGTGAAGGAGGAGTTCTGTGCAGGGACAATCCTGAGGGGATCCTAGGGAGCTAAGGACTTTGGCATGGCCTCAGGGCCAGCCTGGTGTCAGAGAATCCCAGGGGGCTGGAAAACACAGAAGCCACTTGCATGGGACCCCGAGACACCTTGTGCCTCTCCATCCATGGCTCAGGTTGACTGAGGGCCTCAACACACCCCGAGAGTCCAGAGGACAGGACCTTGGTCCGAGGTGTGTCTGGAGGAAGAGTGAAGGCCGGGGGCCAGGGCCTCTGGTTGGGAGGGGGAGCGGTCTCTTCTGTGGGCCCCTGAGCAAGTCACTGCCCCTCTGTGGGCCTCGGTCTCCTCATCTGGGAAATGGAGGGAGATGATCTGTGGTGCAGGCCTCACAGGGGTGATGAGGTACAAGGGGGAGAGGAACGTGCAGGAGCTTTGTGCTCCTCCTCCTCGATGGGGGAGGGGACAGCACTGGTGACAGTCAGATGATACTGAGTCCTCAGGGGACCCTGGGAGGCATGGGGAGTCCTCCTCACACTTTCCTGATGAGGAGAGAGGCTTAGGGGCCTGGGCAGGCCCGAGGCACAGAGAAGGGAGTGTTGGAGCTGGGAGTGATCTAGAATCAGGGCACCCTGGAATGGGAGCAGCCATAGACACCAGATGTCCAGGGTCCAAGATCAGGGGCCTGGGAGACATGGGGAAGGGAACATGGCCTCCCTGAGCCTGTCCTTGACCCTGCAGGAGGTGATATCTGTGAGGTCCACCCTGCAGATGGACCCCCAGGGAGCCCAGGAGAGACAGCAGCAGCAGGTGAGGTGGCCTGAGGGGGAGGGTTTAGGTGTCAGAGGAGAGGTCACTCACCTCACGGCTGGAGGCCTCCCTAAGAGAGGGGTCCCTCCTCCTCCAGCCCAGCTCCAGGAGCCCAAGAGCCTGAAAGGCCTGCCCTGGAAGTGACCAGGAGGAGGCCTGGAAGGGCTGGGCCCAGGATGGGTTAGGGTGGGGAGGGGCAGGGACCACATACCCTGGGATTTGCCAAAAGCCGCCCCTGGGAGGTGACTGGGGAAGTTGGGTGGCCCTGGAGGGGGCAACTGGGGGGAGGCCGCTGAGGGTCCTAGGCTATTCTCTGTGGGAGTCTGTGGTGGGCAGGAGGCTGGGGTGAAGGGATTTGGGGGAGGGTCCATGGGGGCACCTGAGAGGAGGGACTCATCTCACCACTCCCACCCTGATTTCACAGGGTGTCGTCCCCTTCCTGGGCATGTTCCTCTATCACCTGAAGCTGCTGGACATTGGGATGGAGGATGATCTGGAAGTGAGTGAGCCTGGAGGTGGGGCCAGGGAGCAGGATCCTGAGGTTTGGGAGGCGAGAGCCCTGCACTGGGACCTGAGCTCTCAGTACCTGGCAAACCTCCTCTCATGAGAGCCCCATGGCTACCCCTGGGAGTTGGGCAGTCAGGCCCATCTTAGCAATGTGTCAATAGACGCTCCGCATAAGCCCCCCACCAGTCTACCTGGGCTGGGGAAGCTCATAGCTGCCTGCCTGCAGAGCTGCAGGAGGCTGTGTCTGAGATGGATTCAGCCTCCCCCTCAGGCCCTGCCCCTGGGGGAGTGCCATCAGCCCCTGCAAGTGAGGAAGCACTTCTGTGTTCCAGCTGTCCCTTCCTCCCTGAGGCCTCAGTCTCCCCGTCTGTCATCAGAGAGGGTGTGCTACATAAGGTCTCTGGCCTCAGCTCCCCTGTCCCTCCTGCTCTGGAGCCCAGAGCCTGGCCCAGTGTCAAGTTCTCTTTGTGGAAGGTCCGCCCTCTGCTGGGCCCTGACATTCCTGCAGCCTGAGAAGGGGTGGGATGGGGGTTGGTTCTGGGCTAAGGGGGCTGTTTCTGATGGACATTGGCTGTCTCCCTTCAAGGGAAATCGGGTCAACTTTCAGAAATGGTGTGACGTGAGCAGCTACGGGGAGGGTGGGGATGTGGAAATCAGAGACCTCCCCTGGCAAGACTTTCTCTGGCCTCATCCCTTGGGTCTAACATTTATTGGGAGAGTCAGATCCACAAAGCTGGGGATCCCATCACGTTGGCGGGTGCGGGAGGGGCTGGCATCAAGGACACCTTCCTGGATGAGGAAGTAATTCAAGCCAAGCCAACTGTGAGGACAGGCAAGTCCTGAATGGAGTGGGAAGTAAGGAGGGTTCCCGAGTGAGCACAGACCCCAGACCAGATCCTCACTCCGCACAAGTCCCTGGCAGCGTTCCCCACCCAAGCCCTGTCTGCATCCTGTCCTTCCTCCCAGAAATTCAAACTCATCCGGAGGATCCAGCTGCTCCAGCAGGCTGCAAATGCATATGTCCTGGAGCCCGACGAGCGATTTGGGGCCTGGTTCCAGGCCATGGAGCCCATCAGTGTCCATGAGAGGTGAGGGGGACAGGAGTTGGGTGAGGGCAGGACAGACTGTCTCTGATGGCCAGCTCCAGAGCCTGTGGCCTGGCTCGCTGATCAGCCACAGAACTCGTAGCGTGGTGACCCATGGGGCACCAGGACTCAGCTGCTGGCAGGCTCTGGGAGGGGCACCTGAGGTGTGGCTCCTGGTAGCTCACAGGTCCACTCTGTCCTGTAGCTACTGGGTCTCCTGCCAGCTGGAGCCCGCACACCAGAAGGCGAGCAAAATGCGGCTCTTCATGAGGAAGAGGAACCGGACATCCTCCAGTTCAGGGCCGAGTGAGTGTTGGGACCAGGAGCGACTGACTCCAGGGGCTCAGTACAGCTTCGGGCTAAGCATGGGCCTGGATCCCAGCTCCACTGCTGAGCAGGCCTGGGACAGGCTGCTCCCCTCTCCTCTCTGGGACTCGGTTGCATCCTCTGAAATGGGTGATGCTAAATGATGTCTCCTGCATCAGGGACAAACGGGGTGCTGTTGATGGACTGAGCACTCGGTACAGGGTTTGGATCAGAGTGCAGTGGGGCAGGGAGGTGTGCCATGAATCTCAGGAAGGTTCCCCAAAATAGTCTGTTTCTTCTCTTCAGCCACCATGCCCTTGGTGATGAGCCGTCACACTCTGGAGACCACAAGTGCAGCTCCTCCTGACCAGCAGGGACACTGGAACCCTCGGAGTGCACCGGGCCAGCTCTTGCCACCCTGAGTGAACGAGGACATCCTAAGACTTTCCCTGGTTTCCCCTAAAGCCCCAGAGGGAGGGCACCACCCCCTCCAACTCCCTGATATCTCCATGCCAGCCACTGTTAACCCATTGGGGAGGAGTGATATTATTTCTTTAATAGTAAATGGTAGATTTGACTCTTACGTTATATCCTGTTTCTGTCACAGCCTGGGTGTTGTGGTGTGGTTCTTTCACTTCTTATGCTCATGTAAATGAGACACAGAATCTCACTTTCCTCCTTGAATTAACTTGTGTATGGTCACAGCTTATTGTATGTGGGAGAAGGGAGGAGGGCCAGCCTCCTCCCTGGCTACTGAATGAAACCCTCAAGTCCCCCTTCCTCAGAGGACAGGTGCATTTCAGTGTGGTTCACCTGAGCCAGGAGCAGAGACAGCCCCTCACATCTCCCTGGATGCAGAGGTTGGAGGGAGTTTCCCAGGCAGAGCAATAACCACTGAAATGTGGGTGTCTTTCAAATAGCACTTACCAGGACCACGTCCTTCCCCAGGACAGCGGCTGTCTTTCTACAGCTTTCCAGGAAGAAGGAATGTTTTTTGCTTCTCTTGTTGAGGTTTCTTTGATCAGATATTGGAACTTGCCGTTTTCTAATCAGTGTCTGGATTCGCATCAACACTAAATGAGGAAAAAATGTAAAAAGATAAAAGTTTGCATGTGGAACGGACAAGGACAGAGGAAGACCATGTGCAGATGGACTAAGGGCCAACAGGACATCCCCATCAGGCCGCCTCTAGGGCTCCCTGTTCACCCTTTGCCTAGACTGGAATCCTCCTGGGATCCTGGCCCATGCCATGGAAGTCCTTTTCCTGCTTGTTTCATGTCTAGAGGGAAAGACTCATGATGCAGCTTTTAAACATACAACAGGACTTTGTTCTATAAATGTCACTGCTCCCTGTGAATTAGGAGTTCCAGCATCCCTGCACTTCACTGTAGGATTCTTTTAGGGTAGAAATTCCCTAGAAGGCCCCCAGCCTCTCTGTCAGGTACATCGTGGCCATTCCTCCCCAGTTGGGCCTGATGGATCAGGGGTGAGCTCTGGTTTGCCAGGACAATAGACCTTAATCTTGTCCACGGAATGACCCACACCAGCCCTTGCTGCCCTGGGTGACATCTGGGCCCATGAGGTTCTCAGGTCCATGGTCTCAGACAATCACTAGTTTACACACTCAGTCGTGTTGTTACTGACTTGTCCCAAAGGGGCAGCTTGGCCTGAGCGCATAGAGCACGTAGCCCCTGGGATGGCTGTGTTCTTTTCCCCAGTCTGTGCTGTGGTTATATGGATTTGTGTTATAGGGATGTGAAACTTTCCTGTTGGGAGTTTTGAAAGATGAGGCAGGAGAGGGGCAGGTATAGAAGTGGGTCCAGCAGGGGAATGCCACCAATCTTAGACACCACAGACACAACAGACACAACCTTACCAATGAAAATACTGAAATGCTCCCCACGTGGGTGGTGAACAGACACTGCTCAGAGCTCATGCCGAGAACCCACCCGACGACCTGGACCTAAAGGGTTAGCACCCGGCATTTTGAACATCATGCCCTGGAAACACCCTGTCAGACAAGGGCCATTGTCTTGAATTCCTTGGTACTTCTTCCCCCTCCTTTCTGAAGGCTGCAAGTGTCACCCAGGGAGGCCTTTTCAGTTCAGCCAGAAGCAGAGTAGAAATCCTGGTTCCCACAGCCCAGGTCCTTCCTTTCAGGGCACTCCCATCCAGGAAAGAAAGAATTCACACATCGGTGTAGACACACAAACACACACACTCATATTCCACCCAAATCCCAAGATGCATGAACCAACAAGAGATTAAAAGTGACTTCAGAAACAGATCAACCAATTGCAAAAGAAGGGTTTCATTAAGATCCTGACTCAAAGAAAATGTAAAACCAGGAAATAACCTTGATAAAACTGGGAGACTTTGGATACTGACTAGATAGTTGATTATCCGAATGACATTTTTATTTTTGTGTGTGATCATGTTATTTTGTTTGTGTTCCAAAATTCCCTCATCTGTACCAGAAACAGAAATATTTACAGCTGAAATGATGTGCTCTCAGCCATCTCAGCTGGTTAATTCTTGGGGTCTTGGTGTGAGGATAAACAAAGCCAGATGGTATACGAGTTGACAAACTTTGAAGCAAGTAACAGACTCACAGAGATTGATTTTTCTCTACTCTGAGATTTAGAGATTTTTGAAAACCTTCAGAACACAGTTTTGATAAAAATAGTATACTTGCTGTTCACATTACAATGTTACAAATTAAAACCTCACAAATATAAAGGAATGCTTCTCCTTCCTGACCTAAGGAAGCTCTCTCTCAGTCTGGCTTCTGTGAATGACCTGATGATGCCACCAATTATTCACTTATCACATGTTTGTGGAGTAATTCCTATGTGCTCTGTGCTGTGTGCAAGGCGAACCCATTTCCACGACTCTGGATCTCGTGTGGGAAGGAAGGCAATGAGCCTGCTGCCAAGGTTCTCTACGGGGAAAATAATGCCCCCAGGGGGTATGCTCATTCTGGAGATTCCAAAATCAAAGCTACACAAGTTTGCCAGGTAACAGATAAGAGATACTTATTCATGATATAGAAATCACCTATGTCTGAATTACCATGTGACAGTGAAGAGAAAGATTGATGCATTTTATGTTATAATTAGATGCAAATTCATAGTGCTGGCCCCTGGCCGAGGGGTTAGTTTGGCATGTTCTGCTTTGGTGGCCCAGGTTCAGTTACCAGGCACGGACCTACAGTACTCATTAGCAGCCATGCCGTGACGGTGACCCACACACAAAGTAGAGGAAGACTGGCAACAGATGTTAGCTCACGGTGAATCTTTCTGAGCAAAAAAAAAAAACAAAAAAAAAACCAAATTAGATGCAAAGTCATAATAAACATTTATGGCATCAGGTTTAATATACATGAAAAGACAAATCTCATTCAAGCAGGTATCATCTCTTCATTGAGTGTCAGTTCAAGAAAAAACAAATCTAAGTTCAAAACACTAATTCCTCAGCTACAATTATCCTATCAATTTTAATATAAAAAGGAGAAAACTCATGGTAAATAAAAATTGAGGTTTAACATGAAACGTCAAGATCACGATGGATGTTACAAAGAGATGCTGTGAGAGTCAAGCCTGTCTCATGGGGAATTTCTCAACGGCACCACTCTCCTTTTCTTCAGCACCGATGTTGCCTTCCTCACTGTGTTTGCAGGATGCCTTTCTTGGCTCCTTGCTCTCTCTGGCTCCCCGGCAATCTCGTCTGTCCTCGAGGCCACAGTCAGTCTCTCCCATGCTTTTCTTCACTTTCTGTGTCTGTCTCCTGATATCTCTAGAAGATGCCCGTTGCCTGCAGAGGGGCTGTGAGTGGCCCAGACCCATTCCTGGACTCATCTCTGCCCAATATGGACAGTGGCCCGGGTGGGCTCAGGGCTGGTGTGCAGATCCCTCGGCCCCAGCATGGTCCAGAGATTCACATGGACCAGCCTGTGCCACTGTTTCAAAGGTATTTGCGACTCCAAAGAACTTAAGAGTTCTCCTTCACTGCTGCAGGCCTGGAGTCCCTGCAGTCTACTGTATCCACAGACTTGCTGGGGCTTCTCCAAGGTCCCCTCCCACTGACTGCATCTGACTCACCGCCAGGACGGGAAGTTAGTCCAGTAACTGGCCTCTGGAATATGCAGCTACTTAGGATTCAGGGTGCGTAGAACTTCAGTTTTCTGATTGGGTTTAGTTTCTTGGTCTTACTGTTTCCACTATGAAGTCTGGGCATATTTTTTGAGCTTTCTCTTTCAGAACAAAATAAAATGTGAAATTTGAACAAAATGGAGGATGAAGACTACCATCCACGGAGAACGTTCTCAGCTCACGTGGATATTCCACCCTCCTTCTCTCCCTGGACACATGTGTCTCAAATCGCACTGTGCATCACAATCATTGGACGGTTTTTAAAACTCAGAGTACTGGACCTCAACCCAAGTAGGTCTGGGGAAGAAATGGAGAATTTTTATTTCTAAGAGGTGATGTTGATGCTGCTGGTACAGGGACCACACGTGGAGAACAGGCTTCAGTGACACCATCAAGCTGATGTGAGACAAGGACAGAAAGCTCAAGGTCACTACCCAGTGTCAAATCCAGACCAACTTCCCTCCGCCATCTTGCTTCAGCACGTTCCTCTCCTCCTCTCTCTGTCATGGTCAAATACACACATGCCGGTGCCCAACAGCCCACTGTTATTGGGACACAGAGTTCCAAGGACTCCACAGCTCCTTTACGGCCTCATCTCTAATGAAATTATTCACTATTCCATCCTTAGTCATTCACTTCCACACCCTGATCCTATCTTCACCCAAAATTCTCCTGCTCCCAAATCAGTAACTCAGAAACACCATATTCCCACCACAAATTTCCACATTTCCACTTTTGACACAAAGAACTCCCCTCTAAGTAACCATTCTTCGAGAAAGTATATTACTCCAGTAAGCATATCTTCACAACCCTCTTGCTTCTCTTCTCCTACTCCTCTCTATTAATCCTGCATTCCACAGTCCACCATTTCAATCACCCACTGACCATACTCGCAGATTCCTTATTGCCATCATATCTACATTGCAAGCCCCCCACTTCAGATGATTTCCAATACCTGCCATGCCATGTTGACACTTGCACTGAAGAGAGAATGCACCAGGAGCCTGTGGATCCCAACAGAGAATCACAGCAACCAATGGACCTATATGCATTTCTCTGATGCTTCCTGAATGCTCTGTCAATTTCTTTCCATTTCTCAAGTTCCATAAATCTCTATTTTCTCCTGACCTACTCTATATTTCACACATAACTTGTTAACCATCAAACAAGAACTATTTCACTCTCTAGTCATCAAATCTACAAATATTCCTCATAAGGAATTGATTTATCACACCTTTTCTGTTGCTATATCCAAAGAAATTTCTTTCTTGCGGAAACCACTCTGATTTTTATCTCATTCTTCAATTTCAATGACATTATGTCCTCCACATTTGTTGCACTTTCCATCACTTCCCTACTGCAATCATCCCTCAGGTTTCAAATATGCACAAATCTCTACCATCTACAAACCAATCCCTCATCCATCATTCCTAACAGTCCTCACCCTCCATGCCCCTCCTCTTGTCCTCCTGCCAGGGATCCGTTGTGAAAAGTTCACATATATCCAAATGCCTCTGTTTGCACAGTGCACACTCAAGCCCATCCCCATTCTGTGGCTTTTTCTCTTGCTAACCTCAGGAGCCATGTCTCTTACCAATCCACTGGGGACTTTTCATGATTTGTCTGACATGCTCTGCAGTAGCATGTGACCTTGTGGACTTCAACGTCATTTTAAAAGCCTATTTGTCCTTAGGATCCACCACCCTACACTGTCCTGCTCTTGCCTGTCTGAACTTCCTGAGGCAATTTTTGGCTTCTCTTTATGACCACCCCACAATGACTAATCCTTCCCGGAAGTCAGCCCTGCTCAGACACCTTTTGCCCATCTGCACCCTCCTGGGGCAACACCATACATTTCCCTTGCTTCAAATACCACTAATGAGCCAAATATGTCCAAAGAATCAGCAGAGACCTAACTCTGACCCCCAGACCCATTTATCTACCTGCACACTCACGGCATCAGTGATGACTCAACTCACAATGACCAGGTCCCAAGTTGAGCAAACCACTTCCCCAAAATAATTTGCTTCTCTCTCAGTGTTCCCAAACTCACTTGTTTGTGCTAATAATGCGTCTAGCCCTGGGTGTCACTCTGGACACCCTGGCACCCCACACTCAGATATCAATAAACCACCCATCCACCCTCCTGAATCTACCTACAGGTTATCCACTTTTGAATTATTTCTAATCATCTTTCAGATCTCATACAAAATATCATTTCCACACAGTGAACTCTCCTACTCTAGTAAGCCAATTTATAAAACTCCATTTTTCCTCTTTGTTGATTTTTTTTTCTAGTTTAGTTATATGTGCATTATTATCTATTTCTTTCAAGACTTAGTTCTTTCTCACTAAACTGGATACTCCATGAAGACAAGACCAATATGGATTTTCCAAATTTTCCCACAATAGTGTTCACATATGGCTTTGCACACATAAAGGGCTCACATATATTATGTGTACAATATATATTTTATATTTATATACATATAAAATTGAAACATTAAAAATTCACTTCCTGAAATATTTTAAATCCATCCACTTAACTACTCTTATGCAAAGACACCACCTTTAGAGTGGTACACTGCAGTAAATTAGCAAGAATAGTTTAAGATTCCAAATCCTTTCTCCTCGTAATAAAATCATGAGATTCTAGTCACGGTGATCTGTTTAAAATGCAAAAGTGATCAGTCCATCTTAACTTTTAAATCCCCCGTTTCTGTCTTCAGCACATATTTCTCCTGTTGTCTTATCATAATTATTAATACTACCCTTTTCATTCCCTGATATGTTTCAGTCTGGAGGGAAAACTATTTGGTCATTCTATTTTTAGAGCACTTACTACATGCAAAGCTCTCGTATAAAACCTGTGATCTACAAAACAACTAAACAGACAGACTGCCCCTGTTTGATTTAGTCTTAGTGGGAGGAAAGAGATAATAAATGGCAAAGGATGTATAACATTCCATGTAGAAATCACTGCTGTGATGAACAATAAGGCAGAGAGTGAAAGTTTGAGCTTGAGCACATTTTCTAATTACTTGTGTGTGTGTGTGTGTGTGTGTGTGAGCGCTCATGTGTGTTGCCTGGATGGGAAGAGTTGCTTCCTCCTGCGGGGTTGGAGGAGCCTCCTATGCCTTGGGAAATGTCCTCCATGTGCACTTAATATGCACTTTGTTATCCATGTGTATTAGTCAGGATTCTCTAGAGAAATAGAACCATAGAATATATATAAGCATATAGAAGTGGAGATTTATTGTAGGAATTGGTTCACAAGGTTATGGAGTTGAGAAGTCCCACAATATGCCATCTGCAAGCTGGAGAACAAGAAAAACCAGTGATGTAATTCAGTCAAAGTCTGAAGGCCTGACAGCCAAGACCTTTGATGTCCAAGTGCAGGAAAAGATGGATATCCCAGGTCAGGAAGAGACAGTGGACTCAGCCTTTCTTTGCTTTTTGTTCTCTTGAGCCCTCAACAGATTAGATGATGCCCACCCACACTAGTGAGGGTGGGTTTGTTTATGTAGACCATGGAATCAAATGCTAATCTCTTCCAGAAACATCCTCACAGACACACCCAGAAATAATGCTTCACAGTCCAGCTGGGCACCCCTGCAGCCAGTCAAGTTGACACCTAAAATTAACCATCACATCATGGCTTTATCCAACCAAGACCAACAGAGATATTACAATGTGACTTATGTCATTTCAATTTTCCAGAACACATGTTAAACAAAGTAAATACAAACAGATGAAACTGGATTTTATAACATTTTTATTTAACGCAAGAAATCTAAATATTATCATTTCAAAAGCTAGTCCACATCAGTACAAAGAACAAGATACTCAGGTTTTATGCTCCCTCTGTCTTACTGTTGAATTTCAATGAATACTGGCTCCTCAGATAACTTAATATGATCCAATTTATAATTTTCTCCTACCTATTTTAGCTTTATTGCAT
Source organism: Diceros bicornis minor (assembly GCF_020826845.1). NCBI lineage: Eukaryota > Metazoa > Chordata > Mammalia > Perissodactyla > Rhinocerotidae > Diceros > Diceros bicornis. The sequence continues at coordinate 1,151,059 of NW_026690898.1, read as the reverse complement.
CAAAAGGAAATCATTTTCTCCTTATTGTCAAACTGCTCTGCTATCTCCTTTTTAAAAAATTAAAGCTATATATTGTGTTTATGTTAGAAATGAAATTAAAAAATTAAGTAATTAAGAAGGATTTGATTCCAGCAAAAGGCTGGTTTACTAAACGGAAGACTGTTCAAGAGCAAATCTTCCAAGAAAACCACAGGGTCAATGACATTGGAAAATTCAGGGTAGAATTAGAATACACATGGGATGTGATTAAAAGGGGAGTAGTGAGAATGTGGAGAGGAACTGATATCAGAAGTGAAAATACACAAGCATGTTCCAAGTTGATGAAAGACATCAATCTACAGATTCAATTAATTCAACATTCCCTAAGCAGAGTGACTACACAGGAAATATTAATGAACTGAACTATGGTCTAAAAACCAAAGTTAACGTAAAGGATTTTAGGGACTATAGATGCCAAATAAGCAAGAAAAAGGCCAACTGGTGATTTCTAACCATAAATAAAATAAGATAGACATCAACAGAGCAGTATTTTTTAAATGCTAAAAGAAATCTCATGTCAAACCAGAATTCTACATCCAGCAGCAACAGTGCCCCAAACAAAGATGTCCTAGAAAAACTTAAAGTGAAACTTTTGATTGTCAGCAGCCTTGAATTAGACAAAATACTGGAGTGAGTTATCACATCCAAAGGAATATAATCTCAGGTAGAAAACCAGGAACGGAGGAAGGACTGAAGAGGAAAGGAAAGGATAATTTATAGATAAATATAAATGAATTTTATTTTGTGAAGTAATTCTAGAAATCTCTCATGGAGATTAAAATATATGTAGAATAAAATGCATGAGAACAGTAATACAAATGTCAGGAAGGTTAAAAATAGAATTGAAAGTGTTTAAGTTAGTAGCATTTGAGGGAGGTGGTAAAAGTAATTATTCTCATTAGACTGTATTAAGGATTCAGGATTTAGCCATTAGTGCAATTAAACAAAGATTTCTATATGATTTCAACTAATAAGTTTATAGACAAAATAACGGAATAATAAAAGAGTTAAGTCAACATCAGTGAAGTAAAGGAACGTTAATTATTCAGGTCAAAGGGAAGGGAAAGAGTAAGACGGTTGAAATAATTACAAGTTTACTGGTAATTACCTGAGGTGTAAATGCACAAAGTACTTATTTATTTTTAATGGCTGTGTGATCTATTCTAGAGACTTATTAATAAATATTTTGGACATTCTTTTATTGATAAATGTTTGCACATTCTCTATTTTTTCCTATTAAAACATATGTTGTATGGACATTTTTGTACATATAAACTTCCATTCCTATTTTTACAGAAAATATCAATAGTGGAAGACAAAGGAAATATTAAAATGTTGATAGAAACTGCAAATACCACCTCCCCACACAACTGTATTAAATTTTTTCATCTACCAACAGTATCTGACAGTGTCAATAACCCCACATTTCTCTGTTTATATATAAAGCTTTAGGAATCGCTCAAATCCCATTGATAAGAGACAGGAAGTCTCCTCTGGATTATCCACTGATTGGATTATCCACTCCCTCCCTCCATAAAAGGGGAATCAGAGGCAGAAGTCACTGCACTTTCCAGCAATCCACGGGCTGTCTGCACATCAGGAGTGGGGTCAGCAGGACAACTCTGCAGCCATGGAGGAACCTGCATCGGCCTATTTTCCAAGCCAGCCTATTCTGGTGAGTGTGGAATCCATATGGACGGCAAGAGTGTCCATTTGTACACTTGGTCCTTCTGTGAAACCTCTTTAAGTGAGCAGGCAGTAGCTGTTAAAACAAGAAGATACCTTATTGAAAGTTGTTTCCCAGGTGTCAATGTTTGTTAAGTAATGTTCAAGGTATTGCACTTATTTGTATAGAGAGCTTTCTTGGGATAATAGGCCAGACCTTTTTTTGTTTTGTTTTTACCCAACAACATCACTGGGAAGTGGAAGTAGTATTCGGCTCTGCACTGTTTACATTGTTCCCTTCTCTGGAAAAATTTTTACCCACAATGTGATTGGTCTTTTTTAAAAAATATTCAGTTCTGTGCTCAAATATCACCTCATCAGTTAGTCCTTCCCTAACCTCTTCATCATCAATAATTGTAGGTGGGCCGAGCCCGTGGTGTAGGGGTTAAGTTCGAGCACTCTGCTGCTGGTGGCCTGGGTTTGGATCCCGGGCGCGCACCAAGGCCCCACTTACCAGGCCATGCTGTGGTGGCGTCCCATATAAAGTTGAGGAAGATGGGCACAGATGATGGCACAGGGCTAGTCCTCCTCAGCAAAAAAAAAAAAAAAAAAGAGGGAGAGAGAGAAGGATTGGCATGGATCTTAGCTCAGGGCTGATCTTCCTCACAAAAAAATAAATACAATAATTGCAGATAATTTCCTTCCCCTTTATCCCTCCTTACTGTTCTTCCTCCATCTCTCCCTGTCTCTCTATCTCTGCGTAGCCCTTACTGTTTATCACAGGATCTAATTATACCTAACACTGTATTAGACATTCATTAGTCTCTTTATTAACTCATTCCTCTCACCAAGATTAAAATAAACAGAGGCAGTCATGTTTTTAAGTTAAATTCTGGATCATGGGTTTTAGTACATAACTTGGCTTATAATAGGTGCTCTATAAATGGGAGGATCAAATAATTTTTCCTCCAAACTGGGACATGTTGGATAGTGAAAGGGATAGTATTAATAATTATGGCAGGACAATAGGAATGAAGTGAGATTTATGACTTCACTTTTAAAAAGTATCTGAAGACAGAAATGAGTGATTGTAAAGGAAAGATGTACTGATTAGGTTTACATTTCAAATAGATTATTGTGACTAGAGTTTTATAATGGATTACAGAGAGAAAGGATTTGCAATCGTAGTGATAATTTATTGCAGTATATCACAAAAGAGATTATATGCTTGTATAATTGTAGTTGAGGGAATTTATTTGAAAACTTTAGAAAGTATCTTTTGGAGTTTGAATAATTTCTTTCGATAAATATATTGAGCACCTTTCAAAGGCAAAACAATGAGTGAATACGGCAGTGTAACACATTACAGTCCACATTAGTCTTCAGTTCATGGAGTATCCAATTTAGTGAGAAAAACACTATGAGAGAAATAGATGATAATACACATACAATTAAAAATTTAAAAAATTAACACAGAGAAAATGTGACATTAATTTTGATGGCTGGATCAGGAAAGGTCACTCTGTGGAAATGTATTTTGTAGGAATCTGAAAGGTGCTCAGGAATTATTCCAAAGCGGAGAATATTTAGCTGGATTTAGGAGGGTGGATGGATGGTTCATTGATGTACGAGTGTTGGGTGGCAGGGTGTCCAGAATGACACTCAGGTGTAGACAGGATATTAACACCAACAAGTGAGATTAGGGGACCCTGAGATATGGGTGATTATTTGGAGAACTGGTTGGATCAACTTGGTACCTGCTCATTGCAAGCTGGTCATCGAGTTATCACTGATGTGGTGAGTGGGCAGATGGGTATTTGGGTCTCAGGGTTGAAGCCAGATTTGTCTGATTCTATGGGCATTTCGAGTTCATTAATGGTATGTGAAGCCAGGGAAATTGATGGGCTGGCCTAGAAGAGGGTGTGGATGTGTAACAAATGTGAGAGCAGGATTGACTTCTAAGAAGCATCAATTGTGTTAAGTCCAATGGTGGAGACCAGATTAACAGGGAGAAGTAGGAGGAGAGAGGAAGAGTCAGGGGAGGAAAAATGGTTATTTACAATGGATAGAACTATGTGATGGGAATATGGCGTGTGTGAGTTATTTACGTATGTACAGGAGAATATTTGAGTGAAGATGGGACATGGGTGTGCAAGTGAAGTGAGCATCAAATTGTTGAGAGGAACACGATTTCATTAGAGATGAGGAACTAAATTACTATGCTCTGGGCACACAATCATCTAAAAATAGTCCTTTCTGTCCGTGACTCATATCAGTTTGGCGTCCCAGAATCTACATCTCAGTGTGTGGTGCCTGTGCCGGCAGCATCAGCATCATGCTGGAACACTTAGAAGTGCAAATTCTTGGCCCTCCGCAGGCCTACTTGGGTTGAGGTCCAGCAATCTGTGTTTTAACAACCCTCCAGATGATTGTGATGCACAGGGCAGTTTGAGAGATATTTCTCCAGGATACAGGAGGGTGGAAGACCCAAATGAGGTGAGAAAATTCATGACTGGCAGTCTGCATCCCACATTTTATTCAAATTTCACATTTCATTTTGTTTTCAAAGGGAAAGCTCAAAAGAAATATGATTCCCCAGACAGCAGAGAAGAAAAGACAGGTCCATTTAGCCAAGACCAAGCGGAGACATCGGGAAAGGTCTGCACTTCCTATAAGACTCACCAGCTGCATTTTCAAGAGGCCAGTTACAAGGATGACTTCCCACCCTGGCAATGAGGTCAGGTACAGTCAACGGGAGCAGACCTTGCAGAAGCCCCAGCAAATCTGTGCATACAGGAGACTGCAGGGTCTCCAGGCCCGCAGCAGTGAAGGAGAACTTTTAAGTACTTTTGATATCACAAATACCTTAAATATAATTGCACCAGGTGGTCCAGGTGAATCCCTGGGCTGTGTTGGTGCTGGGTATCTAGACCTCAGCCTCAAGCCCACTGCCACACAGTCTTCAGACTGGGCAGAGATGATCCCAGGAGTGGGTCTCGGTCTCCCCCACCCACTCTACAGACAGCTCGTAACTTATGGAGACATCCGCAGACAGAGTCAGAAAGTGAAAAAAGCAAGGGAGAGACTGGCTGAGGCCCTGAGGGCAGACAGTTTTGCCAGGGAGGCAGAGAGAGCAAGGAGCCAAGAATGATGTTCTGAGACCTGATGGAAAATAGGAGAAGGTCATGCTGAAGAAGCCAAGAAGTGTGGCCCTGGGGAAGTGGTTCCCCATGAACAGCCCCCAGTTTCACTCACCTCGTTTAATGTCACTCTCTCTTCTTGCTCTGGACTGTGATGCTTTGTCATTTTATAATTGTACTTTATTAAACTCTTTTGAGAGACATAAATGTGAAGAGTAGACTGTTGTGTGGGTGAGAGATCGTGTTTCATGTGACAGGAAAGAAGATCTTTACTTGTCCTGGTTTACTGCAATTTCTGCTTACCATGATTTTTATTCACTTCTATATTAAAGGTAATTTGGCCTAAGGGATCATTTAGTGTTTTTAGTTATATTTTTTTAGAATACTTGTACTCAGGAAAAGATGATACCTATTGTAAAGAGCTTATTTTTTAACGTTAAATTAATTTGATTCCATAAAAGTCTTACTTTACTAAGCTTGATTTTATATCTCATTCTAACATAAGTTCTATCCTTTTTTTTCCCAAATGCTAACCCAAATATAAGACATTTTTATATAATTTAAGTAGTCCTTAGACTACCTGTTACAGCTTTATCTGTTACCTAAAATTACCTCGGTGATTTTTTAAAATAGAGTTCACCTTAGATTCCTAACAAGGAAAATGCTGTCTGGGAGCATTTAGCACTGAGAGATTCTTGGCAGCAGGCTTGCTGCCTTCGCCTTGACACTAGGTCCTGAGTCAACGAAACTTGTCCACCTGCCCACAGAGTCGGGCACATCGTAATTATTCAACAAATATGTGATGAACAATATTTGGTGGAAAAAAGGGTCGAGTTACAGAAGTGAGATGGTAGGACTCTTACTGGGTCAGGAGGGAAAAGGACTGATGTGGTTTTGGAAGGATCTGGGATTTTCTGGACTTTCTTGAAGAACTTTGATAGAGCAGTCTTAGCAGTCATGGGCAAGGAAGCCTATTTCAGAGGGTCAAAGAGTGACTGAGAAACAGAAGGGCAGAGAGGGAGTGGAGGCGCACAGCTGTGCCTTGTGCCTCCTGACAACGGACTCTGGATTTAACAGTGATGGCTCCCTCCCAGAGCCCACAGCTTTGGTGTGGGGCTGACTCCTCCCTAGGACTAGGGTGTTCTAATTCCTCTGTGTGAGCTAATCTGCATATTCAAAACCCCCGATGTCCTAGGACAGGGGGTGTCAAATGGCCCTCTCTGACCCTACAGGATCCAGGCACAGGACCCTTTATGGGACAGGAAGAGGATCCGGGTATACACGGGGTTCTTACCTGCCAGACCTGGAGTTCTGGGGAGTGGAGCTGAGTGAGGTCACAGCGTAGGAGCCGCTGACAGGGTCTGAGTCCACCTGGGAGGAGAACAGAGTAAGAGTGGCTGAGGGGGATGGTCAGGACAAGACCTGCCCCCTCATTTGTATGCTGCATCTGTGTGCTTGGTCACAATCTACTCCTCAAGTCTCATTAACATGAGCTGATTTCTTCCCTCATTGCATCTTTTCTTCCATTGTACATTCTGTTAAATTGTTTTAGGTTAACGTCAGTTGGGTTTTTGCTCCCATACCTTTAAATTATTCCTGACGAATTTGTAGATGTAGACCATGATTTCAGTGAGTTACATTGAAAAATGAAGGTGTTCACATGTGATAATTGCAGACCTGAGAAATTTAAATGATGGCATCGGGCGTGGTCCATGATCTTCAGGACATCCATATGAGCCATGTGACAATCAGAATTTTTAAGACAAGGTACCATTAGGATTTGATGGTTTGAATGAGAACAAAGGGGAGCCCTACAATTGCTTCAGTTTATCAACAGCAGAGAATCCTCCCTCACCTCTTCCAGCTCCTGGGGGTTCCTGCTTCCCTGTCTTGTGGCAGCAGATCTCCAATCTCTGCCTACGTCTTTCATGTGATCTTCTTCCCTCCTTGTCTCTGGGTCCTCTCCTCTTATAAGGACACCAGTCATTGAATTGAGGGCCCCCCCTAAATCCAGGATGAGTTCATCTGCGGATCTTTAATCACATCTGCAAAGACCCTGTTTCCAAATAAGGTCACATTCTAAGGTTCTGGGTGAACTTAAATCTTTGGGAGACGTTATTCAACTGACTACCTCATCTACCCTCAAGTTGAGGTTGGGAGCTGGCTCAGGCAGATCTGAATATTAACAATATTAGAGGAGTTGTGTTCACCAACATATTGGAGTTGTTTTCCTCAAAAGTACTTGATTCAATGTAATAAACTTAAAAATCATAATTATTTGAAATCGTGATGGTGATTCTTAAATCATATGGAAAAGAAAGTTTACAAAATGAAAGAAGAATTATTGAGAACCAACCACCAAACAAAATAAACAAGATTGAGAAAAAGGACAAAGTGACATATCAAAACATTTCCCTAGTTCCCTTAAGAAAATCGGCAAATTAACGTACTCACAGAACCAGTCTCTCCACTGAAGCAACCATTCCGTTGAACGAAACTTGACAGAATGAAGTGTTTCAGAAATAGGAAATATAATAAAAAACTTACAGCATCCAGAGGAGTGATTAATGAAGGAAAAGGGGGCTGAAGTTGGGTAAGAAAGCACTGTGGTGTTTTTGGTTAATGCCTACCCGCTGACATTCTCTGGTACCGCGGAGGATGTGAAGATGGGAGCCAGAATCCTTGCATGGCTCCCTCATGCCAGGAGACAAATACTAACCTGCTTCTTAAAATAGGGTGATTCTGTGACTGGGTGGTAGTGATCTGACTTTTGGGTCCCTGAGGGACCAGCACAGAAGTTGACAGGTATTTCTCCCCCTCAGGGTGGAGGGACTTTCCAAGTGGTGTCATTGTCTGATGAAAGACTTAAAGATCTATGCTACTGGTAGATGCCTGGGTCAATGGCTGGGGGAGGAGACAGACATAAAAATCTGGAAAGGAGGCATCTGAGGAGGAAGTCTTTTTGGGGAATGAAAGGTTAGAAGGGCCACTGCATCTACCAGGGAAGCTGGAGTGCAATGTGCACGCCCAGGATTGGATGGGTACTCAGATAAGACCTGAGAAGACCTGGGGTTGCACCTCTGGCAGATTTGTGGGCTCCATGCAGGTAGGGGGTGAAGTCTAAGGTAGAGCTACAGGGGACCAGCTGCAAACACTGGAGAAATTTTAATTTTTTCTTTTTTTAAAATGTGTTCTTTTGGATACTTGCATTTAAAGACATCTCTGTCAGTTCACTTGCTGATTGTTAAGATAACTGAAAAGAGATTTCAGTGACCACACACATCAAAAAACATAGTCTTTGTAAAAATAGTTTGAAAAGTCACTAAACAAAAGGATGATTGCAGCTCATAAAAAGCCACAACAGGGCCGGCCCCGTGGCTTAGCGGTTAAGTGCACGCGCTCCGCTGCTGGCAGCCCGGGTTTGGATCCCGGGCGCGCACCGCTTCTCCGGCCATGCTGGGGCCGCATCCCACATACAGCAACTGGAAGGATGTGCAGCTATGACATACAACTATCTACTGGGGCTTTGGGGGGAAAAATAAATAAAATAAAATCTTAAAAAAAAAAAAAATAAAATAAAATAAAAAGCCACAACAGCAAAACCTGGAGAGCGAGGAGAATCTGATTCTCACAACAACATTGTAATACGGAAAAAGTCCAGTTACCACTACAAAATTACAAATGATATGAAGCTACAGGAAAGTATAGCCGGTTCATATGGAATAGAAGGAAATTGACAGAAGTTTTTCCTGAGGAAGCCCAGGCATCACACTCATGAGACAAGGACTTTAAAACAACTCTCTTATATATGCTCAAAGGGCTAATGGAAAGTAGGGATAAAGGACCAAGGAAAATAAAGAGAATGATGTCTCAATTCAGACAGAATATCAATAAAGAGATAGAAATACTAAAAAGAACCAAATAGAAATAATTGAGTATTACCTCTGCACTTCTCCCACCTCCAACCTTAAACAACCACGAATTTACTTGCCTGTATTTGACATTCCATGTAAATTGAATCATATAATAAGTGGTCTTCTTTGACTAGATGCTTTCACTTCGCAGAAGGTCTTCAAGGTGCATCCATGGTCTAGCACGTGTCCTTCATATCTTTATGGCTGAAGAACATATAATGTACAGAAACACGGATCACATTGTGTTTATACATTCATCAGATGATGGATATTTGGGTTGCTCTGGTCCAGCTTTTGCTGGTCCCACTCTCACCTTCAGTGGCCCAACATCAATGTCTCCCATCACCCTTCGTATTCACTGCCATCCAGTCAGCTCAGCTCTGCTTAGGCACCAGGTCTTGTCAATGTAAACACTGGTGGAGCCCATAACAAGGGCCCTAAAAGGCAGAGGTTGGGACAGGTAGTGGCCACCTCGTTGAAGACTGCCAAGTCCAACACATGCTTTTTGGCTGCTGCAACTTTAACATAAATAATTAGAGCGGAAATTCCCAAGGTTGCTGACATAAGTGGTCTCCAGTGGTTCCTCTTAAAAAACTTAAAGTAGGGCCTCCTAGTAGAATTTGTCATCCTTCTTGGTTTCTCAGCCACTGAACCCCTATCCTATGTTTGAGGGCTTCCCTCACTTTATGATCCTGGGGGGAGATAACACCAGCTTCCAGATTTAACAGCAGAAAATGCCAGACACGTCCAATTGTAGCCTCCCCACTGTAGCCAGGGCACAGTTCTGTGGATCAGACGCACCCACGCAGACTCTGACCCAGGAGAGGGACCTACGCTCTGATGACGATGGATTTGGACAACAGGTAATAGAAGCGGCCTCAGCAGGGCTCCAGCGCGTCCAGGCCCTCCCAGAGGCTCCGTAAGCGATCACTAACAATCCTGTTTCACACAATCAAGAGCCCTGAATGAGAGCTTGGCATTTGTGTTGGAAGTGGGGAGACGGTCAGGAGGGGCCCACAGTTCGCATTCCAGCCTCCGTCTAGGATGGGGGCCTCTTCCCAGACCCCCGGTCAGCCGGCGTGGTCACTGCCCCCAGCGGCTTCCCCACGGGCTGGGTCCGCGGGCTCAGCGCGGGTCAGAGGCTGCACCCCCGGGGTCAGTCCCCGCGCGGACACCGGCGCCAGACTCCACGCGGCCATCACGTCCGGAGGATGCAGCCGCGGGGACACGCGCGTCCTCGTCGTGGGCGGAGGACACGCCGCTGTCCGGCCAGAGCGCCCCGCGCCGTGGGCAGCGGCGGGGCCGGGGGAGCGGGGAGGAGGGCAGCGGGCACCGGGTCCACGACCCTCCGGGGGGGCGCTCGGGGCGGCTCGGGCGCATGAAAGGCTCCGGACTTTACATCCAGGGCCCCATGCAGCGTGGTCCCCTTCATCGTCGCCAGCCTCGCCTCCGCTTCCTTCTGAGGCGCCAACCGCCTGTTCTCGCTTCACCGCCCACGACCTGTCAGCCCTTCCCCGCGGCCCCGGGGCTCGGCTCTCTCCGCCGCCTCTCGCCGCTTTTCGGCTGGGCTCGGCTCCTCTAACCAGGCGTCGGGCCCTTCCGCCTGGCCTCCGCTGTGTCTTCACATCTTCGGCTCTTTCCGTTTATCTTCGTCTCTCTCCGCCTGGTTTCGGCTCCCTCCGCCTGTCCCCGCCGCTCCTCTGCTCAGTGGTTCGGGTTCGTCTCTCTCCAGCTGGTTTCGGCTTTCTCCGATTTCACTGCCACAGTTCGGCTCTTTCCGTCTCTCCCCGCCAAGTCCCGGGCTTCGCTGGTTGTTCAAGTTCACCCCTTCTTCACTGTGCTGTCGGAGTGTCACTTTCTCTACATCCTAATAGATCAACATATTAAACAAACAGTAAGTGTTCCTAATCTGATAAATAAAAACAAGAATTTTGGTGTTTTACTTATCTTTCCTTTGGTGGGCGAAGTTGAGAATCATCTCTTATACTGAGAGCATTCTCTATTTTCTGTGAACTGTTCTTCGCCATTTGTCCATTTCTCCAACGGATTCTTGGTCTTTTTTGGTTGGTAAGAGTTCCTTAATATTAAAAAATTAGCTTTTTGTGATGAGTTGCCAACATCCTCCTCTTTTCCTTTTTTTGTCTTTGCCTCTAGTTGTTGCTGCCATGCAGATTTTTTGAAAGGAAATCAAACGTGTTAATTTCGGTTCTTGTTTTGTTATAGTTTTAAAAGACCATCTCTTCTCTGAGATTATATATAAAATACTTATCCTTTGGTTTTTTATAGGACTGTCACAGCTTTAATCTGTACCTTTAAATCTATGATAATCCCTATTCCACAGAACAACTGGGGGTTCCAACATGATTTTTTTGTTAACAATTCGTTTTTTCTTTCCTGCCTTAGCACACCACCTGCACCCACTTTATTAGGAAAAATGTTCAGGCAGGGAGATAATTTGAAAGAGTTTTGCAGTGAACAGTCACGTTATGGACAGAATTCTGTCCCCTCAACAGTCATGTGTTGAAGCCCAAATCCCTAGTACCTCTTATTGTAACTTTATTTGGAGTTTGTGACTTAAAAGAAAGTAACTGAGATAAAATAGGGCCATTAGGGTGGACCCTAATCCAATTTGATCAGTGTCCTTATAAGATGAGATTAGGACACACAGACCAAGAGACGCCAGGGGCACGCATGCACAGAGGGATGACAACGTGAAGAGACAGCTAGACGATGGTAATCTGGAAGCCAAGGAGAGAGGACTCAGGGGAAACCAATCCTGCAGGCACCTTGATCTTGGACTTCCAGCCTCCAGAATTATGAGAAAATAAATTTCTGCTGTTTAAGCCACCCTGTCTGTGGTACTTTAGTACAGCAGCCCTAATGAAGACAGTCCACCACCTAGATTCCATCAGTTACAATTTACTATGTTTACTTTGCCACCTCCATCCATTTATCACCCAAGAATCCATCTCTGTTTAATGCATTTTGAAGTACGTTGCAAACAACAGTAGACTTCACTCCTAAACATGTTAGCATACATAGTCATTAAAGTTCAAAATTTGGCTGAGGCTGGAAGATCTTCCCAGGTGGCTCACTGAATGGTGAGCACTTGGTGCTGGCAAGTTGGTTCCTCTCCACGTGGACCTCTCCACAGGGCTACTGGAGCATCCTCATGGCATGGTGGATGGCTTCCCCTAGAGAGGGAGCAATCTAAGAGACCAAGGAGGCAGCTTCAGTGTGGTTTATGATGTAGCCTCAGATGTCAGACACTGTCATTTCTGCAGCACTGTATTGACCACTTGGGTTCATGACAATTCACGGCTAATCGAATGTAGGAGGGGGCTGCACAGGGCATAAACACAGGTGGAAGTTACCATTGGTGGCTATCTTGGCTGCTAGCCTACACACACCCCTTTCCTCCAGGCCGCCTCTCCTCATAAGCCCAGAATTCCTTTTCTTCTGCTCCTGCTCACCCCTGAGAACCTGGTTTGATTGGAGCTGTTTGGGGCCTCTGGAATTCATGGCTGTGTTTGGGACAACATGGAAGGTCTCATCTTTCCCTTTACTCTTACTCCTCTCCCCTCTCTATCCTTCTCAGCCTCTCCCCCAGCTCCAGCCTTTCTTGGCTCCTAGTGACTCTTTTAGCAGTAGAAGTTATTCTGAAGGTCAGCAGGATGTGCAACAGATAAGAGGGGTTTGGTGGAGCAGGAAATGTTGGGGGAAAGTTTGTTTCCTGGGCTCCTGTCACCTTCTGTAGAAGGGGAGCTTGGGGGTTGTTGGTGGCGTGTCAGGACAACTGCTGTGTTTCTTATTCTGAGACTGGGTCCTCAACATTCCCCAGGGCAGGGGATTTTAGGTTGAATGGGGTTCTATCTATCCACTACAGTTGGGGACAGAGACATCTACACAGCAAGAGGAAGCTGACGAGTTGCCAGCTGGGGCTCAGAATGTTCCTTGTGTTTGGGATTAGGGAGGATTCCCCACAGGGGCAGTCATCTCCTGTTGGGAGGGACTTGAGGGACTTGCATTGTGGTCTCCTCTCATTTGTGTTGAGTACTGCTTGCTGATGCTTCTATAGACCCTTACCTTTTGATAATGGGAAGAGAGGGAGTTTTCTGAGGATCTGTTTGACACTTACACTGGAGAACCTGGTGTGTTGCCTAGTGAGACTCTGGTCATTGCTTTTCTGGGGGGAGACTGGGTTACTCCTTGCTGGGTATACTCATATCTAGTCTTAGTAGTCAAGAGGCGAGCTGGGCTTTGTGTTGGGTGAAAATGGTGTGGTATTAGTTGGGGCTCCTTTCTTCTTGGTGTATAGGGGGTTGTAAGTTGGTTTTTGGGGTTTCCAACATCTCTAATCTTGCAGGAATATGAGGGAGCACTTGCTGAAGCTTCCGTCATTTGATGGAGCCCTCGTTATTTTGGGGATAACTGGGAGGCATGAGACTGAGGTTCCTGTTGTATCTGGTGCTTGGAGACTGGAGGACCACTGCTTGTACGGGGATCCCACCTTTCAAGTGTTGGGGTGACAGGGAGGGGTCACTTCATGGAGGGCCATTGTCTCTAATTCAGGGAGAGGATTGGGTTAATTGCATGAGATTCCATGTATCTTTAGTCAGGGGGCTCTGGAGGGGTCTTTATAGAACTTTTTTCTAGTGTTGGGGGAGATCGGAAGTCTCGCTTTCCGGGTATGCCCTTGTCTGTACTGTTGGCATAGACTGGGTGGGTCACTGGGCTGGGCCTTCCCATTGTCTAGTGTTGAGGAGCAGCTAAGGGTGTTACTTATGGGACTGCTGTCATTTCTAGAATTGGAAGTGACTAGGGGGTGCTTGCTGGAGTCCCAAAATTTCTACTTTTGGGGGAATGGAGGTCTTGATGCTCAGACCCCAGCATTTGTGTTTGTGGATGACAGTTGTGATCTGAGGTCTGGTTGCCTCTAATTTTGGAAGGAACTGGTGATGTCTCTCTAGGGCTTCTGTCACATCTGCTGTTGGATGCAGATTGTGAGCACCATTTGCTGGGGCTTCATAATCTCTAGTCTTGCGGGGTGGAGTGAAGATTTTCTTGGAGGTGCTTCCATCATCGCTATTTTTCAGGTATCAGTTCAACATGTTTTTAAAAGCATTATATTTTGAAAATGTTTAAACTTACATAAAAGTTGTAAAAGTATACAGGGTTATTTTATTCAGTCAATATTCATTATATTTACATACATTTCCTTCCTGCTGATGATCATTCCTAACATTATGTGTCTTTGTGTGGAATTCTTTTCCTTCAGCCTGAAAATTCTCTTTAGAGTTTCTTGAATTTCAGTTCTGCTGCTGTTTAATTGTTCTAGCTTGTTTTTTTTAAACCCCATTTGAAAAATATCTTTAATTTGTCTGCATTTTTGAAGAATATTTTACTTAAGTCAGAGAATTTTAAATTGGCAGCTTTTTTCCCCCCTCCCATTCAACCCTTTAGCTGTCAGATGTCATTCATGGCTTCTGCTTCCAAAGTTTCTTTTGAAAAGTTTCCAGACTTACTATTGCTCTTTTGAAAGAAACATGTCCTTTTTCTTTGGTTGCTGTAAAGATTTCTAGTTTGTCTTTCATTTTCTACAATTGTTCATGTTTCTTTCCTTTTATTCATAGTTATTTTGAAGTCCTTGTCTGCTAACTCAGGTATCTGGATTGTCTCTGGGTCTGCTTCTACTGATTTATATATTCATAATTGAGAGCATTTTCCTGCTGCTCTGCATGTCTATTAAGCTTTTATTGTGTGCTGGATCTTGTGAACAATACCTCGTAGAAGGTCTTAATCATGTTGCCTTCCTCTAATGATTAGGTTTCTAGTACGAATGGATCACCCTGAGCCTCTGAAGGCTATGTTTTAGACCCTAAAAGGACATATATATTTCAGTTTTGCACTGACTCCCAAGATGTAGTCCTTACTCTTAGTGTGTGGCACTGACTCTCAGGCTGTGACATTTCTAGGGTCATAATTGAAAGCTAGGGCTTTTTTTTCTTTTATCAAGGTCATTCCACTCCAGATGAATCCAAAAGCCAACCTCCCACTCCTGACATGTGTGATCTCCGAAATTTCTGCACAATATTCCGTTTTCAGTGGCTTTTCTCTTCTAAGTCTCCTAGATTCGTTCCCTGCACATGCACAAGTTAGGTGTTATTCAAGGACCTGAAGGGGGATTTTTAGTCAGATTTTGGGGGTTTCCTTTTGTGAATCTTTATTTTACACTAGAATATCCTTCAGAGATATTTCAGGGTCAGGTTGTGTTTCCTCTACCATAGCCCTGGAATCCAGTATTCCTCAAGAGAGCCCTGGTTCCTTCCTTTTTCTTTAGAATAGTATCTTAGTAACCAATTTCTGGGTGGTTGATAGGTATTCTCATTATTACTGGTGTATCGTTCTTCTAGGCCTTCTGAGCTGTCAGGCCTTGGAAAAATATGAATCTATACTGTCCTCTACATACACACATTAACTATCTATCTCTCTATCTATCTATGTATCTATGTATCTATCTATTATCTATCTATGTATCTATCTATCTATCTATCTACCCATCCATCCGTGAAAAGCATGAACTGATAATGGTAGCTCTTATTCCAATCCAACGCCTAAGTTGGATTGGAATAAGAGCCAGCCTTCTCTCTTTCCTTGTTTATAACATCTTTCTTTGACTGTGATACACTGGCTCTCATCATCTACAATATATTTACTTAGTTGTTCATGTCTAGTGTATGCATAAATTAGTTTCAGAATTGCTAACTGATATCCTTCTGAGAAACATTTTTTATGAACTAGACTGCAGGATTTCTGGTCAGTTCTTTTGATCCAGGCTTACAGCATCTGGTAAAACATAAGTTTCCAAAGTAATTTTGGTTTCCTTTTCATAGCCTTCATTGTGGATATGTTATTCATTTGCAATACATTTAGATTCATTTGTTATAGCTTGTTTTCCATTTTATGTTCCCTTCACTAGCTGGTGCATTAATTTTTTTAACCTACAGTAATATCCACTCTGGGATGTACTGTTCTATGGGTCTTGGCAAATGCATAGAGTTGTGTATCCGTCAACACAGTCATGATCTAACATGATACACACATGAACAGTCTTGATAGGACAGTTCCATCACTCCCAAATTCCTTTGTGCTGTCCCTTTGTAGTCATCTTACAGTCATCTTACATCTTACATCTCTCTTACTCTTTGCCCCACAAACCATTGATTTCTTGTCCTTCCCCACAGTTTTGCCTTTCCCCAAATGGCGTACAATGGAATCTACAATAAATGGCTTTTCATCTCTGGCTTCTTTCACTTAGGAAAATGAATCTGATTTTAATGGAGGCATATGTTACACATAGCACAAAGCATAGATCTTAGGTGTAGAACTGAATGCATTTTGACAAATGCATACACCTATATAACCTATACTCCTTTCAAGATATAGAACATTCTCCTCAACCCATAAAGTTCCTCCATGTCCTTTCTCAGTCAATCCTTGCTCCTGCCTCACCCCTTCTCCACAATCGGAGGTTAGATGCAACCACTGTTCTGATTATTTTTCCTACCACAGATTATTTTTTGACTGTTCTTGGAATTCATACAAATAGAATCATACAATATTTACTCTTTTTTGTGTGTGGCTCATTTTGCTCAGTATAATCCTGCAATGGATTTTAATTAATTCACAATAAAAGATGAAATATATAATGTTTCCTATATACTGGGAGTCTCATAAATGTTTTACATATATTAGCTGATTGAATCCTTAATACAAGTCTGTGAAGTAGTCAATCTCATTGTTCTCATTATACAGATGAAGAAACTTTGTCATAAAAAGTTTGTTACTTGCTTGAGGTAACCATCTCTAAAGAAGAGAACTGAGATTAGGCAGAAGAAATTGAACTGTGATAAGTTAAAAATGGAGACCACAGTTGATCCCAATGGGAGCACTGGAGCTGAGGTGGCCCTTCTGGAGTCTCTCAAATTGAGGCAAAGGAATTGGGCCTTTGTATCCACCCCTCTCCCCCCATGAACCAGTGATTGGAAGCGGGCTGCTATTCGGAGTGGTCACAATCTTAGGTGTGGCACTTTCCTTTGGCCCAAGGAAATTCCCAGAGAGGTTGGCAGTATGAGCCCTTAGAAGAATTTCTGCAGCTACAAGAGCGAGTGACTTAGTCCTGAAATAACAATCTAGAACATATACCACTGTCTCCATTATGGTCCACCACTTATGCCACTCAGATGCACTTGCTTCTTACAGTCAGTGCACTAGGATTCTGGTTGGTCTTCTTGACTGGGGAAACTTAGAACAGGAAGATCAGTGGGACAAATTACAGACAGCTCTTGACTGCACCTTTTATTCATGCTACAATTGATACTTACAATCCCACTTCTCCTACTGTCCCATTTAGATTCCCCTCACCCTTGACATGCACCTCTGGTGGTCTGGGTGGCTTACCTGGAGAGAGGATCCAGATCCTCATCCCTGAGTCATCTGAACACCTGATAACCACATCCTTCACAGGATAGAGCTCCTACACTTAATTATTGGGGAAAGAATATCAAAAGACATCCCAATGGATTACTTGAAGGCCAAATGTCTTCTTTGCCCTCACTGTATAACAGAAGCCCCTTGTCCTCTGGATGAATTACTTGTGCCAGAGGCCATAGTGACTTCTTTCATTCTGTTGGCGTCATAAGCAGTAGTAAAGTTCAATGGGACTCTGACTTTGTCTCCTGGTAGAAGTGTCCACCTCTGGGAACCAGGACCTGTTGGTTAATTATGGTTTGCAATTCTTCCCAAGAACCTCATAACCCATCTTACATGAAGAACACCTGCAATGGCAACTATTTTAGACTACACATGGGAGTATCAATGCTTGGATTGCACCTAAGACAGTACAGTAGCTGATGGGATTCCTGGGCAGGGGTATGAACTTCCCACCCAGGTGATTGACAAGAGTACCTTCTCAGGCAAAAAAGGGCTGCACAGTTCAGAATATCTTCCATTTGCCCCAGTAGATCCACCTTCTCTATCTTGCTTCACCCAGGAAGGTTAGTGAAGATGAACTACGTCAGCGGGCTTTCTTGCTTTATGGCTTTTGGCTGGGTTTGGTCAATGGGGAGCCTAGATATGAAATCAGAAGGATGAAAGAGAGTGACATCTGTTCCTGGCTATTTCTTGCAGGAGAACCTGGGGCTGGATGCTACCCCTGACCTCCTTTCAGCTTCTGGAATGCATTACCTCATCTCTTGTTTCTAGAATTTGATAATTTTTCACTATCCTTACGCCTTCAGGCTTAGGGGTGTTAGTAGAGCCCTACACTTACCATCTCACTGGGTACCAACCACCTTTTGTGGTCTTCTTACATCCTGTCCGCAACTCCGAGAAGCCCCTTTATGAAAACTCTACTTGAATCATCCTAGTCTCAGTGTGTCCTTTGTTTCCTGCTGAGATTCCAACTGATATGTCAACTCATTGATAGCAGAAGGCAAATACCTAATAGTGAACCATAAAACCCAACAACATCAGGACCGACCAAGTCTCTGACCACATCACTTTCTACCACTCCCTCACTGTCCCCAACTTGATCTACTCCAGTCACACTGGCCTCTGTCTTCCAGACCTTTGCATGAATATATTGCTTTAGTCACACAAATTCGTATGACTCACTGTCCCAACTTGTTATGCTATCTGTTCAAGTGCTCCTTAACTAAGAGTTTATCTCTTCCTATTCTATGCAAATAAGCAAGATCTCAATCCCTCTTAACTATCTTAAAATGCTTTCTACATTTTCTACATGACACTTATAATAACATGTTTTCTTGATTTCTCTATAGTCTGTCTTTCCCCAATTAGAACCTAAGCGCTCCAATAGCAAAAGTGGAATTTCATTCATTGCTACAGACACCAGTGTCTCCAAAAGTGCTAGACGTATAGAATGTACTCAAGGAATATGCTGGTTGTTAAGAGTGTCTACTGTCTGGGCTCAAATTCAGGCTCTACCATTTTCTAGCCAAAGAGCTCAGGCAAGTAACATGCCAGTTTTCTCACATCTGAAGTGGGAATGATAGTACTGCACACTTCTTAAGTTTATATTTAGTACTCTGTAAGTTAATATTCATAAGGCATTTAGAAGAGTGCCTGGTCTATCAGAAAAAAATGTTTGATCATTTATTAATGTAGTGAAATACTTCGCTATGAAAAAATAAGACCCCTTCATGAAAAGGAACAATTCACAAGAAAAGACCTAATCCTGTATGTACTTATTTACATTACACCCAAATATATAACGAAAAAATGACAGAATAACAAATAAGAATCTGTTTCTCTATAACCGTAGTAGAAGACTTCAGTACACCTCTATCACTAGATAAGTTTGAGAAAATAATCTGAATGTAATACTATATTCAAAAACAAAATTAGCTTGAGTTTATGAGAAAGTAGTGTCCTAAGGATAGAGCAGTCAGCCGGGTCAAATGATGCTGCGTGCTGAAGTAAAAAAAAGAGTAAAGAATGACCACTGGATTGGGCCTCGTAGAAGCTGCTGATGTTCTTGACGAGAACAGATTGAGTGACATACTTGGACAGACCTGCTTGAAGTGGGTTGAAAAGAATGGGAATTGAGGAAGAGGAATATTTGAATACTAACAACCGTTGCAAATGTTTGCCTTGAAGATTAGCAGAGAAATGGCAAAAGAGTTGTTGAGAGAGACTTTGGGTTTAGGAGAGACAGACTTTAAATGGAATGTACTGGAACATGTAGTAACTAAGTACTGGAGTCCTAGCACAGGACATAGGTCTAAGGAAGAGGTTAGGTGTAAATATATGTGAATTTAGACTTCATTTCATGGGAAACTGATATGAACTGGATAATGGATATCCATTTCCTGAACTGTGCATGAGACCAGTTCTTCAGACATTGGTCAGATAGACCTAAGGGTGAGGTTGGTGATATAGGCTGTAAATTACCATTGAGGCTTACCCAAGGCACGGTCAATGACCTCATCCTTGGGTATCACAGGAATCATGCTGGGCTATTTTTGCCGATTGCAATACCAGCCCTTTCTGATGTTGTGTTTTGATGGTTGCAACACCACTCAGTCAATTGCAAGAAACAGAATGTTTGCCTGGGAAAGAAAAAATCCAATCTCAGAATGGGGTAGTTCCCAGAGCCTTGCTGACCCCCATCCCTGATGAAATCTCTGGCACCTTCAGTGGAAGATGTTGCCCAAACGTATTTTTCACCTTTGTCTTTACCAGGGCACAGCGTGCCAGGTGCTGAGCCCCAGGGCAGGGAGGACCCCAGAGCTCCTTACTGAGAGCAGTGAGCAGTTAGGCCTGGACTGGGGGAGTGACAGAAAGAGGACACCGGAAGCAACTCTGACCCACAGTGACATTGAGGGAAGATCTGAGCCAGTATATATTGCTCTTGAAAATGCCCTAGTTCTGATTAATAACAAATCTTCTTTCCATGGTCTTGAATGGCAGAGCACTTTTAGACACGTGTACCATGCACAGGAGTAAAATTTCCCTGCAGAAGGCTACACTGCAGGTCTGTTTCCATCTCTGCGCCCTCAGTCACCACTGACTAGAGGCCTTGCCTCAAACTGTTAAGTCAGCTGAGATGTTCTTTCTGCTTCTTCTGCCCCTCCTTGGGAAATTTCCACATTCCATGTGCCTGATGAGTTATTCGAGCGGCTTTGATTACATAAGGCCCAGTGTCTACAAGGAAGGGAACTTGGTGGTCAGTGGGTTTTCCCCCTTCTATACATTGACCCAGGATTCAGAAATGCAATGGAAATTTCTTTGTGACTTGTCCAAGCAAAGATGTCACATTTTGCGTGTAAGTTCCTGTGTGTGTGTGAATCCCTCTGACAGTTATGAAAGTTGAATATAAAAGCTGTGTTGAGATTCTCCCGTAAACTATGAATCATCAGCTCCTTTCTTTTCCTTCAATAATTATTTGTGGCTTCCTTTCTTTTTCCCTTCTGGAATATTTTCCTTCCAAACAGAAGACAGAAATAAGCATCTTTTATTTTCCCCTGCCTTGGAATAATCTCCATTAGTGATTATTTTCTGAAAGCCTAAAGGATGCAAATTGTAGGGAAAAAACACCAAGATCCTACTGCAGTGATCCACAAGCCACCCTGCTCCTGACCCATATTGTGGGAGGGGAGGGAATCTTTGGGCAAACCATACCTTGGCTAGAAGTTAGTACTAAGAGAAAGTCTCATCATAATGTATAGATTATTCAAAAATGACCTACTTATTGAGATGATATTTATTTTTCTTCAAAATGCATTTACTCAGTATCCTTTATGGTCTAAAATAATTTGGTGTATTCTCTGAAAAAGATGTGTTTTTTTTCCAGTTTTATTGAGATATTATTGATGCTCATCACTATATAAATTTAAGGTGTACTGCATAATGGTTTGACTTATATATTTGGTAAAATGATTACCACAATAAATTTAGTTAGCATCTATCATCTCATATAAATATAATAAAACAGAAAAAGCGAAAAAAGAAAAGAATATTTTTTTCCTCTTGATGAGAACTCAGGATTTAGTATCTTAACATTCATATGTATCATACAGCGGTGTTAACTATAGTCGTGTTGTACATTTGATCCCTAGTACTGGATCAAAGATCAAGTGTTTAACATATATATACATATATGTATATAAAATGGAATTTTCTAGATCTTTTTATTAATTGCTAGCCTAATGATACTGTGGTCAGAGAATGCATTGTGTATAATTTCAATGTTCAAAGGCTTACTTGATGGCCCAGTGTATGATCAAATGTATGTATATTCTTTGGGGTTCATAATATACCAGCCTTATTTACATTTATATGTAAATATCTGTTAAGCTTAAGTCTTCCATAACTTTGCATATTTTTTTTGTCTTTAATTTGACCATTTCTAAGAGGATATGTTAAATCTCCAAATCTGGTTGTTCATATATGTACTTATGCACATGGGTCTATAAATAATAGCTTTTTTTCACTTTGGGGGATAGATATAATGACTGTTAGTACTCGATCTTCTCTTCCTTTCACCACATATGGTCACCACATATGTCACATATGACATATGGTCACCTCTTTTGATATTTCACATGCTTTTTGCTTTGAACTCGGATTTTATCAGATATTAACAAGGATACCCATGCTTTCTTTTGGTTCATATTTAAATGGAATATCATTTCTACCTATTTTAACCTCTTCTGTGTTTTGCTTCAAGTATTGGAAAGCATGTAGTTGGGTCCTGTGGTAGGTGGAATGTGCCCCCAAAGGTGACCAATTCCTAATCCTTCGGATCTGTGAATATGTTACCTCACATAGAAAGGAGACTTTGCAAGTGTGAAGAAGTCAAGGATCTTGAGATGAGGAGATAATCCTGAATTATCTGGATGTGTCCAATATAATCACAAGGGTCCTTACAAGTGAAAGAATAAGTCAAGAGTCAGAGTCAGAGAAGGAGTTATGACAATGGAAACAGAGATTGAAGTGATATGAGGCTGTTACCTAGGAATGTGAGCAGCCTCTAGAAGCTAGAAAATGCAAGGAAATGGACTCTTCTCTAGAGCCTCCAGAAGGAATGCATTCCTGCTGACACCTTTCTTTGAGCCAGTGAGACTCATTTTAGATTTCTCTCCTCCCAAAGTATAAGATAATAAATTTTGTGTTATTTTAGGCCTCTAAATCTGTGGTAGTTTCTCAGAGTAGCAATAGGAAATGAATACAAGTCTTATTTGTAATCCAATCTGAGTGTTTCTGTGTGACTCAGAATTACAGCATCCCAACATTTTGGTTTTTAAAGCTGTATTCACCAATGAAAATAATATTTTAATGTTAGAGCACCAAAAGCCTATGTTCTGCTGTGCAATCTTCTGGAATTGCATATTGTACCTCGTCAATTAAATTGTTTGAAAATTAACGTTGGACTGAACTTAGATGTGTAAGAGAGGAATCAACCCAAAGATAAGCTGTAAAGCTCACTGCTTATGATGGTTTTCTAATCTGTAAAGAAATAGATGAAAAGCTGCAAGTTTACACTGCTCCTCGGACTCTGAATTGTTTTTACTCTTTTAGAAAAACATAGAGTCATAAATTGCTTCTTCCTCTTTATTTTCTCCCTAAGACTATCTCCTTATTTATTATGGTGCAATTTCCCTGCTTCTGGTAGTATGTGTTTCCTAAGTCTGTGAGGCAGGCAGTTTTAGAAAGGTATATTGCAAAAGTTTTGATGATACCATTCTGTCCTCGACTTGCCCTTCCTTCAAGTTTTTCTTATGCACTTCCCTGTCCTACCTAGTTTCTTTAATGGATTATAAACTTTTGCTTCATCTCACTATACCTGCACATGCCCATGAGCAACCTCATGTTGGTGCCACTGTATGAAATAGTGTTTGACTTGTAAACAAACATGCAAATGGGTTCTTTCCCCTTAAGCATCCTTTGTGCCTCTTCTATCCACTAATTCATTTTAGGATATTGATGCATCTCTTTTGAGTCCAGAGTTGTAGGGCTTGATCTTCCAAGGCTTTGGGAACATCTTGTGCGTGTGCTCCAGATTCCAAAGTCATGAAGAGACAGCCATTGCTCTGGAATGAACAAGTTGCTTAAGTCAAAATGCCACCCTTTACTCTTTTTTTCCCCCACATGAGTTATGCCTGAAGTGCATGACTTGATCTCTATTTTTAATACTATGGCCTTGGTACAGGTTGAACTTCAAAAACTATCGTTATGTCCTGGACTTTGTTTTTGCCATCGAGGAGATCAACAGGAGCCCCCAGCTGCTCCCCACCCTGTCTCTGGGTTTCCATGTCTACAATTCCTTCCACAGTGATGTCAGCACCTTGGTGAGCACCCTGAGGTGGTTATTGGGATGGGGTCAGATGATCCCTAATTACACCTGCCAGGCACAGAACAAGAATGTGGCTGTCACTGCAGGAACCACACCAGCATTCTCTGCCCATATTGGGACACTGTTGGAGCTCTACAAAATACCACAGGTATGAGCATGGTGGAGGGATGGATCTGGAGGGACTGAAGTTTTCCTCCTTGGTGAAATTCTGTGGCCACTCATGTGGAAAAGAAGAAAGTGGTTTTGCATGTCTCTCTAATAGGAAAAAACCTACCACAGATAGTTCTTGAAATGGTGGATTCATTATTTTGGTGTGTGAATCTGAGAGAGGGATGAAGTAGCCAGAGGCTAGCGTCACTGTCTAAAGCAGACCACAGGAGCTTCTGGAAGAGTGGTTGCCCAAATTCTCTCAAAGGAGTGGAAGCTAGATATTCTGAAATAATCATACCCTAGTTATTTATCGAATAGTTAATAAAATTTTATATGTAAACATGTACTTAAAACCACTTTACACTCTTCAAATGCTTTACAAATAGTCACAAATTTAATCCTAATATAAGACAATGAATAGGTAACGTTATTATGGGACTTTTTAGAGATATAGAAACTAAGATGGATAGAGGTTATTTAACCTTCTCAAGTGCGTTAAGCTAATCACATTAGAGTCAGGATTTGAACCCAGGCAGTCTGGCTTCAAAGCCAAGCTTCCCCTCAATCACTTCTACCATCAGATAATATTGCTTCATACTCACAGTGTTAGCACCAAGGATGTAAGTTTAGCTAGCTGATCATATGAATTTTGTTGAAATTCTGTTTATTTTTCTTCCAGAGAACTCAATATGGAACACTTTTTCTCTTTTGATTCAGACAACCTATGGAGATTTTGATCCTGTACTGAAAGGTAAGGACTAGTTTTCCTCTCTCTATCAGATAGCTCACAAGGACACATCTCTAGTCTTCAGAATGGTCTCATTGTTGACACGTTTTGGCTGGACCTAGGTAGGAATCTTAGTATCAGTTGATACAAAAGGTGAGCAATTCCTCTGGGAACTTAGAAGAGAGATGACTAGGAACGGTGCCTGCCTGTGACTAAGATACCTGTGAGCAAGAGGACGTACACTTCAAAAGATTGGACATGCATAGCCAGAAGCACAGACTCATAAGCCAATGTGTTTATCATTTATGGTGACACAAGTAGATTAATAAATGTGAGCATTGCAGGAAACCATTGTTTAACCACTCAGAAGGTGGGGATCACTACACCACAGTGGGATGCTTCTTTTATTCCACTTCACCCCTTTTTCCATACCTACCATGGGAGTCTTTCCTTTGCACACCAGAACTTTGAGATATCTGGATTTAAACACTCTCTATGGACAGTTAGCCCCTCTAAATACCAAGAAGACTTTTTCTTTACCAAATGATGGCTTGAACTTTTCAACTGCTCATTTGCAGGAACTGAATGTGGAAAATTTTGGAGTGTCCATTCAATGCCTCCCTGGAGTCTCTGCCAAAGGAAAAATTAGACACGACTATGTCTGGATCCGGCTACTACATCTATGATGCTGTGGATGTGGTGGCCTGAGCCCTCCATGAAATACTTCTTATAAAAGCAGAACAGGGGTCCATAATGGATGCAGGCCAGCTCATGTTTCTCCCTTAGCAGGTAAAATTCTCCCTTAAATAGGATTCTCATTATTGTTCTTTTAGGATCTGAGAGTTATTTTATTTGGGTATCGAATTGTGATTGTCACATTGTCACAGATCAGCAGTGACTTGTGCATAATGAATTACTGTTCTTTCTTACAGGTTGCAAGTAAACCTCTAATGATTGTAGGGTCTAATTAGCAACAGTGTCAACTCTTTTAACTGGAAATAATTGATTAAAGACTTTCACTGTGAGAGGTAAGTGCTCAAGAGAAAACAATGACAATTCATCCCAGGGAATTAAAAAATTCAGGGACTTCCAAAATCTAGTTCTGGCCCTATCCCTTGATATCTTAAATGCTTCTGGGGAAAGGACAATTTATTTGAACTTCCTGCATTTTTCTAGAAAGGCTACTGATAGCTAAATAAATATTTCCCCATTGAAATTTAAAATGACTTTTGGAAGCAAGGAGTTTGATCCCCTTTTTACAGATCAGAACCCCAATACTATGAAATATATTTTAATTCCCCAAGTCCTTATCAATTCTACTTAGATGAATTTGTACATGAACCTAGACTTTTATAAATCCAAAACCTATGAATAATATGTCTTGAAACTCTTGCTTTCAGGTACGAGGAAGTGAA
Organism: Diceros bicornis minor; assembly: GCF_020826845.1. Taxonomy (NCBI): domain Eukaryota; kingdom Metazoa; phylum Chordata; class Mammalia; order Perissodactyla; family Rhinocerotidae; genus Diceros; species Diceros bicornis. Next base: position 1,125,131 of record NW_026690898.1, on the reverse strand, counting down.
TGTCATGTCAGATCTAAATACACACATTTATTGCGAATATATATTGGTTCATGTATCTATACAACCATATATATAGTTATGTATTATACAAATATCAGTTGTACATTTATATAGAAATTATATCAATTAATGCGTGAAGATTCTGTACTAGGAGCTTTCATCTCTTCTCTCTCATTTAATAAAATATTTTGTTCAAAGGTAGGAAGAAGCAGGCTGTCTTTCTTTGTCTCTTCTTGAGCTCAAGGAAACTCCCTAGCACCCTTAAAGCAAACCTCCTTGCTCAAGGTGCAGCTCAGGTTTAGCCCCACAGCACTCCCTGGACATGGAATCTTCAGGAATGGTTTAAACATCACCATGTGCTCTCTGAGGGCAGACAAGAATGCCTGCTTCCTTAAGCGTGCAGAATAGTAAACACTCCCCAAATTGAACTTATTCAGATGATGAATAATATAGAGGGGAAAAAATCTAATTGCTGGGCAACTCAGTATCCCCACCAGTTCGAATCTGGGTTTTCTGCCTTCAATTTCCATGCTCATTTCATTTCCCAATTATGTCTCCCTTTTAGCTCCACCCATTCCTAAGAAACACCCAATTTAAAAAAAGCACTGGAGCTCACGTGTCACTGGATGAGAAAAGAAACTCTGTGTCACAGCATGTAATTCTGAACTATATGATTTTCCTAAAGGTCTTGGACTTCAGGTGAAAGTAAGGGAGTTTGTTCCCCAGGAACCACGTGGTCAAGGTTTCATCATACATGAGGAGCTGATAGACTGGGCCATGTGATTCAAAAAGGTTGCAGACAAGTCAATCTTGGATTAATCATCTACATCACAAGATAGAGAGCATATATGAAAATAATGGTGAAATCATTTAACTCATAACAGAATTCTCATTTGTTGATATAATTTTTCTTATTGTCCAAGAGATATTGAAAGGACACTTGCAATTAAAGAGATATTCCTGAATTTTGAAATGCTTTATACATTACAGCAGGACAGTGAGGCTACCAATTTAATAGGATGAGCTGATAAAAAATTGATTGAATTCCCATTTAAGCTGAAAAAGTGTCAATCTCACGTGCTTGCAAATTTATTGCTCTGCATGCATTGTGCCCTGAAGATATAACAGATGCTGATGACCTAGACTTTTGATGATTTAAAGATACAATTCAAATTGTCTTTTGCCATACGCTTTTCTTCCAGAAAACAAATTTTATTCTCTTTAACGAAAATCAAAAGAATTGACATTGAGGTTTTTTTTTTAATATTTCAATATTTTATTAATTTTCCTTATATTTCCATCTCTTCATCCCAACTTTATACATTCTTGTAGAAAAATTCACCATCAGAAAAAAAGATTCTTTTGGCTCCCAAGGAACTGCATTCTTCCTCTTCTTCAGATTTCCCTTTAGAACTCAGTCTTGTAAGCCATCCCTCAAGATGCTATATTATATCATTCAAGCCTGTCCCTGTGTCTTTGGTGTATAATCTACCTGACATTAAATACATTACTAAATAAATTCAATAATTACAATTTGTACTAATCAAACAATTCTCATATAAATGCATTGTATGAATTAAAATATTATTTTTTATTAAGGTAAAATCTGCTTATAGTTCAAAAAAGTAATCCTGGAATACCATATTCAGAATCACATTTGTTATTGCCAGATGCCCCATTCCATAAAACAAACAAGTGTCCTAGTCATTGAGATGGAAAAATTTTTAAATCAGTACGTATTTTCGTGTTGGGAACTCTTTTCTGCAGATTGACCTTGATTTTATTTTGCTTTCCCTGGGTGCATCAATCATGTCAAATCTTATAGGTGATCTCTAAGATAAGTTTTGAGATAATTTAAACAATATTATCAATTATTCAATATTATTAAATAAAAAAATATTATCCAATTATATAGTATTGTTCAGTATCATCAATAATTCTCTTCTTTCAAACTCCCCACTCTGGGTGTAGGACGTTCTGTCAGCCAGGATTCAGGAACATCCCTCAGGAAGAGAGAGCTACCTGCTGCTTTGTCTGTGTATTGTGCCCAGAGAGAGAAATATGTAATCAGACAGGTATGAACTGACAAAATTACACAATCACTTTCTCTCACCTTTTCTTTGTCTCCAAATAAAATGTAAAGGATCTGAGAGTAACCAATAGCATCACATTTCTTCATTATTTTCTATTATTTCATTCACTCATTCAATACATTCATTTAGGAAATCAATACATCGTTTCCATGTTGGGAGTTACCTTGATCTGGCTTCCTTATACTCACATTGTTAGGTTCTGCTGAAGCAGCTCTTCTCAAGGGAATACAACCCTTAAACCACATGATATGTTAGGCAAACACTTAGAGATTCCGTAGCACCATATACTCATCTTGATCACAGAATAACACACATGGAATTATGATGGAAGTAAGTGTGGGTGTCTTTAGCACATGCCTCCTATTCATATCTTTACACCCAAGGTGGCGAGCACTATGCCTTACACATAGTAGGTGTGCAAAAACCAGAACTAAAGATTCAATAAATGAATGGACATATTATATTATTATTACTCTAGTGGAAGACATAAACAATGAACTGAGCATGCAAACTTGATGAGATAAAGGCTCTGCTTTCCAAGAAATCATAGTGAGTACATGTGAAAAAGAATAGCAGGGCAATTTGAAAAGTGCCAAAATAAAGGTAGTTAGAGGTTAGCAGAGTCAACAAGAGTAGATAGTGTTACTTGGATAAATCAGATAATTCTTCATGGAAAGCTTATGTTTGAGTTGAGCTTTTAAAAATATGGGGGGATTTTTCAGTTAAAGATGAAGAGGGCCTCTTGGCAATAGATGTTTGAGCAACAAAAGTTATGCAAGATGAATAAGTTCTGGAGACCTACCGTCCAACATGGGCCGATAGTTCACAATACTGTACTGTAGACTTAAAAACTTACTAGGAGGGTAGATTTATGTTAAGTATTCCTACCTCAAAAGAAAAAAAGTATTTTAAAAAAGGAAGTTAAATAAAAAAAATAAAGAGGACAGGAGGAAACATTTGGGGGTGATGAATAGGTTAAGGACTTGAGTAGTGATGGTTTCACGGGTGTATATTATCTCCGAACACATTAAGTTGTATACATTAAATATGTACAGCTTTCTGTATGTCAGTCATACCTCAATAAAGTTTTTTAAAAATGTTTTCATGTGGCATATTCAGACATTCAGAATATGACTAATATGACTGGAATGAGATGATAAAAGACTGATCATGGATGATGTTGGAATAGGTAAATAATGAAAAAAAATCCCATCATATTTAAAGTACAATATTCCAGTCTTACCAAATAAAACAGCAAACAATTCCTATATACTTATTACCAAAGTTATCTCTACATTGCTAAATGTTCTGTCCAGTAAGATAATTCATGAAATAACATATTACAGAAATAATAATGGGCTGGAGGAGAGAGCATGTTAACAAATTATGTTTGTTGTTAGAATGCATCTGGCTATAAATTAAAAAGAAAAAAATCTAAAAGTGTCTTTTAAAAAATATTTATTATATCCCATAAAAAAGACCAGAGTAATTTACTACGATGATTCTTTGTGCCAGAAAAAATAAAAGCACAATTGTTGCATTATAAAGATGGAGAAGGAAATAGGTTTCATTCCATTTGTTATTTACTTGATGAATGTTGTCATAGATATCACTTTTTACAAAAAAATAGTGAAAGAATTAAAAAAAAGGCCAGAGATAGAATGACTCCAGGTTTAGGGAAAGGAATGAAGAAAAGCTATTCAACATCCAGCTACCTGTACAGTCTAGGGGTGCACGGAAAGCCCCGCCTCCAGCCCCGCCCCTGGAGCTGATTTCCTCCCACTGTGAAGTCGGCCAGACTTATTCCAGCCCCACCCCCGCCTCTTCCCGCCCCTGGAACTGGTCTCCGCACAACGCTCGGGCCTGGCTCCGCCCACAGCCTGGTCCCGGCTCATTGCCCCGCCTGCACCCTTGTCCCCCCCCGCCCCCGGGCCTGGTGTCACTCACACCCTTGTGCCCGCCCACAGCCCGCCCCTAGAACTGGTTCCCGCCCCTAAATATCGTCCCTGTCCCTGGTGCTGACCCAGCCCGCGTCCCAGCTTCGCACTCACTCTAGACACTGGAGACCTCCCCCGAGGCTGGGGTGCGCGGCCCCGCCCCGCCCGCCGCCTCAACCCGGAGCCCCCAAACGTCCGTCCTCCCCGAACGCCCGCCCGAGACCGGAAGCGGAAGCGCGGGCGGCGCCGTGGATGGAGCGGGAGGTCTGCGCGGTGTGTCCAGTCTTCTCGGCGCGGACGGCATTCCCGTGGACCTTCGGCCGAAGGGGCGAGGCGCGGTGAGCAGCGGGCGGTCCCGGCTCCGGTCGCGGTCCAGGGAGGGGCCTGGGCCGCGGGCAGCCCCGTCACGGCCCGGCGTCCCCCCGTCCCCCCGGAGCCCCGTGTACCCCGGGCTGTTCGCTCAGGGCGCCCGAGGCTGCTGTTCCTCCCGGCTCCGGGCGCCGCCGTCCCCTCCTCAGAGTCCCCGTCACCGTCACCGTGTGATTTTGTCCCCAGGGCGCTTATCCGCGTCTGGAGGCGGTGTTTGGGTTGTTACTAATGGGGGCGCTCCTGACATCTAGAGGGGGAGGCAGGGATGCTGCTCAGCGTCCTCTGGCGCCCAGGACGGCCCGACAGAGAATCATCCGGCCCCAGATGTCAATGGTGCGGAGGTTGGGAGACCTGCTCCAGGGCCTGAAAATCTCCCAAGCCCTGAATGAAGTGTGGGAAATATTTACAAGTCAGCGAGCCACTTACAGGGGCCATAAATGACAAGCTTGTTTAAAGGGTCCGGAGTCACCAAAAAGTCTCTGTCCAGCCAAGTGAGTTGAGCGAGTCAAGTGCACACAGCGCGGAGCTGCTTCTCCCATCTTGGGGAGCAGGTGGCTGGACAGGAATCGGGAAAATCCAGTCTCAGCCAACAGTTACAGTTAAATCAGTAAATACGAAAAAGAAAAGTAAGTGGGGTGGGCTTTCCTTCCATCACCTGTATTACTCCTTGTAAAAGGCCTCAAAAGCAATCTTTGCTTTTTTTTTCTGTTAGAAAAGTGTCTGTGGGGCTCAAGTTTGAGTTGAAACCAGGCTCGGGATCCACCTGTCCTCGCTGATCCGTGGATTTCTGTGTGACCAGGTGAGTACCCTGTGGACCTGGTACCAACAGGTTCCGGCAGCCTCCGCTGTGCAGAAGACCTGCTAGTGGGCTTTCCTGGGCTCAGGTTGTCACCACATGGACACTGAGAGTGAGGGTATCATGAGAAAAATTATTGATGTTTGATGGATTATATTCAAGGGAAAGATGGTAAGGTGTGTGAGGCTCTGTGTGTGTAAATAATTCAGAAAATACAGTTATTTGCAAAGAAGAACACATTAAACAAATATATGTAAATAAGTGTAAATATGTGTAACATAGACTTACCTGCATTCCGAATTCTCAAAAGTCAGGATTCCATATATAAATATAAATATATAAATGTTTTACGTGTATATGTAGTATTACAAGACATCTCATTAAATATTAGCAGGGATGCTCAGCAACATTCCTCAGGCCTATTCAATTTGACTTCTAAAGACCTATAAATGCTCCACAAAGATTCAAAATCTTACAGACACCTGGAGAAAAATATGATTTGAACTTCTTTATGTTAGTAACAGAAATGGAAAGTTAAATTGACCAGCAGCCGGATTTATTTTCAGCATATTGTTGTTGTTTATGAGATTTCAAATCATTTGGAGGAATATTAAGCAACACCTTTTAGATAGAAGGGTAGGGCACTAGTCTCCAAAAAGATTGTCCTCTCCACCTCACATTCTAAAGGGAATTAACTTTGCTTCTTGAATCCTTTCTGAAATAACGGTCTGGTGATTCATGTTGAAGACAATCTTGTTAAGTAATTTTATATATAATTGTTGGCCTCTCCTAATTGTGTGTGTATGTCTGTGTGCCTTTTTCATTCTAGCATTCCTGGGACGTTCTTGAGGGAATGTGTGCTTGTCATGCAGTAGATATTCTTTGAGTGCACAATTTATGGTGACCCACCATCCTCATTTATTCAGAACAGAGGGGTTTTCCAGGACACAGGACATTTAGCGTTCAAACCAGGATGGTTCCTCATCTGATGAGCCAGGCTCTGGGCCAGATGCGTGGGGACCTGGAGAACCAAACAGACCTTGTCCCACCTCCATGGGATTTATATTCTGTTAGGGAATTTGGATTTTAGACAGTTAATGATGAGAGTGATTTGGGAGTTTGGCACAAGGGGACTAAACCGGAGGGGGCAGGGAAGCGCTCTTGAGAAGGACTGATATTTAGCTTGAGAGCTGGAGTTGGGACTGGATTTAGGTGGTTGGAGGGTTAGACTGGAGTGAGGGTGTGGGAGTGTGTTCAAGAGAGCGTTTCAGGCAGAGGGACCCGCATGAGGACACCCCTGAAGCAGAGAGCCTGGTGTGTCCATGAACTGAGAAGAGGGATGGCTGAGCCGAGTCAACACAGGGGGAGGGGTGTGAGCCAGACCAGCGAGGGGAACAGGCTGGACCAGGTCAGGCGTGACTTTGGACTCTGTTCTAAGACCAGTGGGAAGACACTGGAGAGATGCGAGCAGATGGGTGATGTGATTGGCGGTTGGTCTAAGCATGTGGGTTAAAATGTACTTCTGGTTAAGAATGTAGACTTAAGAGGCAGATAGGAGGTGTTGAGAAGAAGGTTACGAATAAGGTGATTGTTCCCTAGGCCTGGATGATGGCTGTGGAGTAGGAAAGAAGTAGAAAGAGAAGACCTTGGAGTGTAGAACCGCGAGAAGGTAACGGTACTTTCTTGCCTGGATGTGTCAGATGGCACAGGGTAGTGACTGTGCTCCTCGCTGCTGTCCGTGCAGACCTGCAGGCGCCCCCTCACCCAGGTCTGTGTGTTCACCCCACTTAGCCACTCACAGGCCTCCCTCCACATCTTAAAGGAAGTCAGGCCTTACTTGTGAGGGGGTTGTTTCAGACGGGAGACACCGAGGAGAGCCCCTCCAGGCATCAGGGCAGCCCCTTCGGCCTCTCCCTCAGGCTCCTCCCCCTCCACTCTCTCGCTTTCCATCCTCAGAAGGACCCCTGCTCAATATTCCACGTCCCCATGTTCTTCCTCCCTCAGGCTTGAGAAGGGTGGGCAGCCAGTGGGGTGGACATTGTCTGTACCTTCCACTCTGACCCCCGCAGGTCCTGGGCTGGACAGAGAGCAACTCTACTGGGAGCTGAGCCATGAGAGCCAGGGCGTCCCCCACCTGGGCTCCTTCATCCTGGATGGGGACAGCCTCTATGTCAGTGTTGAGGGGCTGGGCTACAGCCATGCTCTCTGTCCCTATCATAGTTCTGTGTTGCCTCCATTGCTCTAAAGTGAGCTCTGATCCATCTCTGTCTCCTTCTGGTCGGGGTGCAGTCTTCTGGGGTGATGACTGGGGCCAGCCACCTTCCATCTCGTTTCATCCCCCCTGAACACCCCTCCCCTCTTCCCCTCTGCTTTCCCCTCTGCTTCCCCACAAAGCTCCCTACATCCTCCCTCTCCCTCAATCCTTTATGTTCACCCCAACTCTCGCTCAGCTCCTCTCGCCTTCTCTCCACAGATTACACCTATGGAGCCGCAGCCCCGACTACCACCAGTGAGTATTCCTGGCCCTCATCTCCTGGGTTCCATCCCCATTTGGGGTTGGGGAGCAGTGGTTCTCCTGCACCCGCTGTCCTTGGTGAGAGAAGGACCTGGAAGGGCCCTAACTCATCCCTTCTCTCTCTCCCGTGTTCTGGTGGAGAGTTCCAGCCCAGGGTGAGAAAGCCTTAGTGACAGACGTGTTCTCCACCACATTCTGACCCCACGTGGTTTTCACTTTAATTCTCCTAAAGCCTCGCCCTTGGTCCTCCTTTTCCAGGTATCCCGTATGTCTGTCCAGTGTTCTGCCCGTCCATGTGTCTCTCCTCTGTGTTCAGTCTCTCTTGTTCACCTATCTCACTCTCTTGGGCTCCTCTCATCCACAGGCTTGCTCATCCCTCTACTCACACAGTCACCCCTCCCCTCACTCTCATTTATGCTTCACCTGTGAATGGTGGTCCTGGGACAGCCACTGCTGGAGCCCGGGTGAGCCTGGGGGCTCCTCCCACTCTGTCCCTCCCTGAGACAGCCCTCTCCACAGCTCCCGAGCCAGCCACCACGTCCCTGCATACTTGATCATCAACTGTGCCACCAGAAGCCACCACAGGTGTCTGGGGGCCCCTTTTCCTTCCCAAGAGAAGCTCTCCAGCCCCACTCCTCCACCAGCCAGTTGTGATCCAGGAGCTGGGCAGCCACAGTGTGAGATTCTGGTTTTGAGGAAATGGTGCTGATCACAAAGATTATACCAATGATTCAGTCTGAGGCCAGCCCTCAGAGAGCCCCTAGCCTTGTGAAATTAACACACCAATATAACACTGTGTGGGAGGTTTCGGGAAGAGGCACCTGGCATAGTTTGCAGAGGAAGAGCTTGCTAGAGAAAGTTGCACCTGAATAGAGTCTTTAAGAATGAGCAGGAGAGACCCAGGCAGGTAGAGGATGAAGAGTTTTTCTGGCAGAGAGGATTCCGTGAGCAAAGGCTTGCGCCAGAAACAATATGCCGTATGGGGAGAATTGAAACGAATTTGGGTTGCGTGAAGCATGAAGTTTAACCCGCAGTACATGGATAAAATGAGACTGAAAGGTCAGCAGGAGCCAGATTGAGTAGAGCCTTGAGTGCCAGGTCAAGAAGGTTGAACTAAACACTGAAGGCCATAGGGAGCCATGGGTGGTACTAGAGCAGTGGTGGCCCTAGTGAGGTATTCATTTCAGAAAGATCCTTCTAGTGGTCCATGTAGAACATCCTTTAGACAGAGCATCCAGTGAGCCTGCTGGGGTGTTGGTCCGGGTGAAGGAAGTTAAGTCCCCTGAGCTGGGACAGGGATGGAGAGGGAGTGTATGTGAGGACCAGTGTTCAAGGTGAATGGGTGTTACTGGGAGGGAGGAGGAGCTGAGCAGATGTGCTGGTTCTGACTTGGGTGACCACACGGGTGGGTGGTGGTGCCCCTGGGAGAGAAGACGACAGATGATAATGAGTGCAGGACTCTGGTCTGGTCTCAGGCCAGCTCTCAGTGATGGCCATCGCTCTCCCTCTCATCTTGCAGCTTTGGGGCACAACCTGAAGACCCTCACAGTCACCTTCCCCATCTCCACCCTCCAGTATTCATCAGACAGGAGCAATGGCTCAGCCATGTTCCACTCCACTGAGAGGGTCCTGCAGAGCCTCGTGAGACCCTGGTCCCAGCAGCTCCTGGTGGGTTAAATCCCACCCAGCGCCTCCCCCAACCCCTGTCCCTCCTGCTCCTCCTCCTCCTCCTTCCTCCCCAGCTGGATCCTTGTTCAAGGAGAGCAGCCTGGGCCTCTTCTCCTTGAGTTGCAGACTGGTCTCCCTCAGGTGAGACCCTCCCCTGAGTATTTGCCACTAATGACCACTTTTGTTACCACCCCTCTCTCAGTCTCCCCTCTGACCTCCCATTTCCTCCTTCCTGTTCTGGCCCCCACTCCAGAGGTTTCAGGACCTCTCTCTAGATTCCCCATGTACCTCTCTCCCCAGGCCTGTGAAGGATGGGGGAGCCACCTGTGTGGACGCTGTCTGCACCCACCACCGTGACCCCGTGGGCCACCATGCCTCTGTGCTGGGAGCTGAGAGTCTCCACGTGTCTGCTCTTCCTCTCGGTGGCTCCAGGCTCTGCACCCTGGAGTTTATGCATGCAGAGAGAACACCAGCTGCATTTCCGCAGCATCAGCTGGAACCACAGCAACCCGGAGCCCACATCCTCGGAGTACACCGCCCTGCTGAGGGTCACCCAGGACCAGGTGGGGTCTCCCCTGTCCCGTCTCTCCTTGCCCTGAAGGCACCCTCATTCCTCTGCCTGACTTACATCTGTTACCTGGTTGTTTCAATCCTTCACATTCCCTGCGTGTCTGGGTTCTCTCAGTTTCCAGAGGTGATGTCCTAGCTGCCTTCCCCATTTCTCACGTGGGTAAACTGAAGCTCAGAAAGGGGAGTATTGTGTCTAAGGTCACACAATGAGTTAGGGGCAGAGCCAGGATTTGAAGTCAGGTCTCCCTTGCCCCAAAGTCTGTGATCTTTCACTGGCTCCAGTGGGGCCCCGCATCCCCAGGAGACCTCCATCTCTCCCACTCTCCCTCGCGTTTGTTCTAGGTCACCAAGCTCTACAGAGGCAGCCAGCTGTGAGACATATTCCACTCCTGCCTGGTCACCGACTTGTTGTAGGTTGAGGAGATTGGAAGCATTGGCTGAGCTGGTGACTGATGGCTCTGAGCTCCCGTGACACATCCTTGATCTGGAAGTCACTGACATGGTGCCCATTCTCCCCCACATCCCTATCAGCTAATCTTACCATCTCCTTCCATAGGTTTTTCGGGGGTTGAGAAAAGCATTAACATTTGGGGCCACCAACCTCCAGCATCATCCTCCTCCTCCTCTTCTGGAGACTTTCAACAAATATCAGCAGTCTAACTGTGCTCTCCAATAGTGGAGCCACTAACCACATGGGGCAATTTAAATTTTTTATACACCTGGTGGGATACGATTCACATATTGTGTGTGTGTGGAGGCTGTATCTTTTAGGTTTTTCTATATACAATATCTTCTCTGCAAAACAAATAGTTTTACCTCTTCTGTTCCAATCTGGGTTTCTTTTATTCCTTTTTCTTGCCTAATTGCCCTCATTAGAAACTCTAGTACCTGTGATTAACATATCAGATAAGGGAAGACATCATAGCCTTGTCCCTGGTCTTAGGGGGAAATTTTCAGTCTTTCAGCATTGAATATGGTGTTAGCTGTGGGTTTTTCATTGAAGCTATTTATAGGTTGGGAAAGTTTTTTCTATTCCTAATTTGTTGAGTGTTTTCTTTTTTAGACATGAAGGGCGTTGTATTTTGTGAAATTCTTTTCTATGTATATGGTCGAGATTTTGTGGTATTGGCCGTTATTCTATTAATATGGTGTATTACATAATCAAGTTTTCAGATATTAAGCCACTGCTCCAACTAGAGGTGAGAGATTCAGACGTTCTCAAGTCTTTCCTGGGCGTGCCACATCCCTGAGCCCTTGTGGCCTTCTATATGCCCGCAAATACCCTGGAGCTTTTCAAAGCCCCCTGAGGAGATCTCATTCCCCCAATTTTTCTTCTAAGTTGTTGGCTCACCTCTTGCCTGCCTCAGCTGGTATCACTCCCTCCGGCAACTACAATAGAAAACAATTAGCGCTGATTGTTTTTAGCAAGTGCCTTGGGGACAGACTTTCCACCTTGGGCAAGCTCTGAGTCTAGTAACGACAAGCCCTGAACATGGGGCGTTTTCGGGGAGCTGCCAGGCAGGTCAGCTAGTTGCAGTTGGGTGGGGAGGGGTCTTTTCAGAGCTCCACACCCATTATGGCTGCTGTGCTGCGGGTTGTCTCAGCCACCATGGTGCTGAGACTGACGGTTTTCACAGTTATGGAGGATATTGTGAGAGCAGGATGGGAATAGTGCAAGTTATAGTGCCACAAAGTTTGCTCCCTGTATCAAGATTCCACCGTGTGTCTTCTCTAAACCCTCCTCAGATTCTTACAAGCCTTTGATTAATTTCTAGACTTCTGAAAAGTTGATTTCGACCATTTTTACCAGTGTTCTCATTGTTTTTATGCATTTGCAGAAGTCCTTACTCCAAAGTTTCAAAAATGTTCTCCCTATGGTTATTTATTTATAAATTAATTACTTGAAATGAAATTACATGGGAAATTCAGTTTCTCACTCACACACACTAGCCACATTTTAAGTGCTTGATAACAACATGGGGCTAATAATGAGTGTATTTGGTAGTGCAGGCAAATGTTTACATTATTGCAGAAAGTTCTCTTGGACAGGACCCAGAAGCAGGGAATCTAGAATCAGGGTAGAATTCTAGACACCCTTGTTCATATTTGTGCCCTTCCAGGTCTGTCCCCCACAGTAACCACACTGGAGTGGACTCACTGTGTACCTTGCCGCTTTGGCACAGAGACTGGACAGAGTTGCCATCTATGAGGAATTCCTGCGGCTGACCCAGAATGGTACCCAGCTGCAGAACTTGACCCTGGACAGGAAGAGTGTCCTTGGGGATGGTAAGGCTCCCTGGTCATTGGGAAAGGAAGTGAGGCCTTTCTGGGGACTCTGGATGCCTGGGGCTGAGAGAGCATTGAACTTTCTCAGGCTGGCAGGAGGTGGCATAGTCCCCCAGTCTTTACCCACCCTTGAGAGAGAGAAAAGGACACCAGTGTAATGTAGGAGGCCCTCACCTTCTCCTAGACAGTCTGTGACCTCATACTAGTCACCTCCCCTCTCTGGACTTTTGTTTCCTCATCTCTGCACTGAAACCCACTGGGCCAGATGGTCAGTGAGGGCCTCCAGCTGTGTGTGAAGCAGACTTAACAGGTTTGGGCGTCATGTGGTTTCTGATCCACAGGCTATAGTTTGCCAAGTCCCGCTCTAGATGAGCACCAATGCGCTAGAACTTTCTGCAGTGGTGGAATGTTCTATATCTGTGCTGAACAGTGCATAGCCGCATGTGGCTGTTGAGTGCTCGAAGGATGGTATTGGGACTGGTCTTTATTGTTACTGAGTTTTAATGTTACTGAGGTACCAGAATTTTTATTTTATTTAACTAAAATTAATTTTAATTCAAAAAGAGACTTGTTGCTGCTCCATATCAGACAGCACACCTGTAAGAGGTTGTCTGGATAGAGGTACAAGAAGGGGGACATGCACCCTCCCCCCAAGCCCACTGGGTGCTGTGTGTCCTACCCTCCTGGAGTTTATGTTGTAGCTGCAATAACAAGAATAGAGAATTGAAACTTCTCAATTAATTGATGTGAACAAGCTCATACTTGCAGGCGGAAATCAGAGAAGACTTCCTGCAGGATATTACATTGTAGGTTAATCCTAGAAAATGAATATTAAGCAAATAGATAAAGGAGAAGGGGATGAATGTGTTTCTAGGCAGGGAAGAACACTTTTGAGTGGGAATTTACAAATTTAGAGAGATCCCATAGGCTTGCCAACTGTGATGACCCATTCTCCCCGCAGCTGTCATAAGAAAGTCCAGCTCAAATTCAATCCTCTGTGCCCAGAGGTATGAATTTGGTTTAATTTATTAAACTTTTGTTCTGTGATAATGGCCTTAGATTTTGTAGGAATGTGTGGTCACGTTTTAGAGATGGAAACTAAAATGGGGTGAAACATAATGATGTCTACTTGACTTTAATATTTCATTGAAAACATGGGATGAATCAAGGTTGGCAAGTGTTAATAATTTATACATTGATAAAATATTGTTTTAATTGGATGGAATATACGTGGTTAAATTAGATGATGGATATTTATGAGACTGTTCCCTTTATTTTTCTGTGTCTAAAAGTTCTATTAAAAAGAGTGAACCACACTCACATGCATTCTCCATTTGATTCACTTCCAGAATATTCTCCCAACAGAGAGGACACCTTGACTGAGAAGCCTGGTAAACCTGCAGGAAGCCCCAGCCCACGGAAGGTGGCGAGAATCTTGATGCTGTGCCTCATCGAAGAGAACCATGTACACAGGGTCTTGGATGATGAGGAAAGTTGGCCAACCCTTGTCAAGGATGGTTGAGGCACAGTGGGGGCAGCAGGAGCCCTGGGGCGATGACAGGAGGTGGCTCACCCCAGCACTTGTCTCCCCAGACCTCCCCTTCTGGGCCCTCATCCTCATCTGCCTCCCGGGAATCCTGGTGCTCATCACAGGCCTGATCTGCTGTCTCCTGGTAAGCCATGACGTGTTGCTTGTCTTCTTACTATTGGGTTGTAAGAGCTCTTTATATATTATAAATACACGTCCTTTTCTAGGGATATGTTTTGCAGATGTTTTCTCCCAGTCTGTGTGTGGCTCGCCTTCTCCTTCACAACATGAGTCCTTGGGTAAATGAAAGTGACAGTCATCGTGAGATTCCACCACACTTGAGAATGGCTAAAATTAAGAAGACTGATTATAGCAAGTGTTGTTGAAGATGTCAAGTCACTGAAACTCTCATCGAGTGCTGGTGAAAAATAGCTTGAATGCGTATTTAATAATTACATACGTCTACCCAGCAATTCCTCCCCTAGGAATCCATCCAAGGGAAATAAACCCATATGTCTATACACAGACTTGTACACACATGTTGATAACAACCTATTTATAGTATACAAAAACGGAAAACAACCCAAATGTCCATCTACTGGTGAACGGATACACAAAGTGTGGTATTTCCCCACAGTGGAATACTATATAACCATAAAAAAGAATGAATTATTTTTTTCTTTTTTAATTATTTTATTGAAATTATAAAGGGTTTTAACATTGTGTAATTTTGGGTGTTCATTATTATTTGTGAATTTCTGTATAGACTGCGTGGTGCTCACCAACAGTAGTCTAACTTTTATCCATCACCATGCATATGTGCCCCTTTAACTCTTTCACTGAACCCCAGCCCCTATCCCCTCTGGTAACCACTAATCTGTTCTCTTTATCCCTGTGTATGTTTATCTTGTACATATGAGTGAAATAATGCATATTTGTCTTTGTCTGGCTTATTTCATTTAACATCTTACCCTCCAGGTCCATCCAGGTTGTTGCAAACAGGACGATCTTGTCTTTTGTTTCTGGCTGAGTAGTATTCCATTGTATATAACACATACCACATCTTCTTTATCCATTCATCTGTAGCAGGGCACTTGGGTTGCTTCCATGTCGACTATTGTGAATAATGCCTCAGTGAACACAGGGGTGCATAAATCTCTTTGAATTGTTGATTTCAATTTCTTTGGATAAATACCCAGTAGTGGGATAGCTGAAAAGTATGGTATTTTTATTTTTAATTTTTTGAGAAATCTCCATACTGTTTTCCCTGGTGGCTGCACCAGTTTGCATTCCCACCAGCAGTGTGTGAGGGTGCCCTTTTCTCCTTATCCTCTCCAACATTTGTAATTTTTTGTCTTGGGAATTATAGCCATTCTGACAGGTGTAAGGTGATCTCTCATTGTAGTTTTGATATGAATATCCCTAATAATTAGTGATGTTATACATCTTTTCATGTGTCTGTTGGCCTTCTGTATATCTTCTTTGGAAAAATGTCTGTTCATATCCTCTGCCCATTTTTAGATTGGATTGTTTGTTTGTTGTTGGGTTGTATGAGTTGTTTATATATTTTGGAGATTAATCTCTTGTCAGATATGTGATTTGCAAATATTTTCTCCCAGTTGGTGGGTTTTCTTTTCCTTTTTTTTTTTTGTGAGGAAGATCAGCCCTGAGCTAACATCCGTCCTAATCCTCCTCTTTTTTTCTGAGGAAGACCGGCTCTGAGCTAACATCTATTGCCAATCCCCCTCCTTTTTTTCCCCCAAAGTCCTAGTTGATGGGTGTATGTCATAATTGCAGATCCTTCTAGTTGCTGTATGTGGGACGCAGCCTCCGCATGGCCGGACAAGCAGTGCATCTATGCGTGTCCAGGATCCGAACCTGGGCCGCCAAAAGCGGAGCGCACACACTTAACCACTAAGCCATGGGGCCGGCCCTGTCTTTTCGTTTTGTTCATCATTTCCTTTGCCTTGCAGAAGCCTTTTAGTCTCATGTAGTCCCATTTGTATATTTTTTCTTTTCTTTCCCTTGCCTGAGTAGACATGGTATTGGGAAGGGTGCTGCTAAGACTGATGTCAAAGACTGTACTGCGTATATTTTCTTCTAGGAGTTTTATGGTTTCAAGTGTTAGATTCAAGTCTTTTATCCATTTCGAGTTAATTTTTGTGTATGGTGGAAGATAACGATCTACTTTCATTCTTTTGCATGTGGCTGTCCAGTTTTCCCAACAGCATTTATTGAAGAGACTTTCCTTTCTTCATTGTATGATCTTGGCTCCTTCGTCAGAGATTAACTGACCACAGATGTGTGGTTTTCTTTCTGGGCTTTCAGTTCTGCTCCATTGATCTATGAGTCTGCTTGTGTGCCAGTACCATGCCATTTTGATTACTATAGCTATGTAATATATTTTCAAGTTAGGATTGTGATGCCTCCAGCTTTGTTCTTTCTTCTCAGGATTGCTTTGGCTGTTCGAGGTCTTTTGTTATTCCATACATATTTTAGGATTCTGTGTTCTATTTCTATGAAGAAGGTCCTTGGGATTCTGATTGGGATTGCATTGAATCTGTAGATTACTTTACGTAATCTACAGATTCAATGGACATTTTAACTGTGTTTATTCTTCCAATCCATGTGCATGGAATATCTTCCCATTACTTCAGGTCGTCATTGATTTCTTTCAATAATGTCTTCTAGTTTTCATTGTATAGGTCTTTAACCTCTTTGGTTAAATTTATCCCTAGACACTTTTTTCTTTTTGTTGCAATTGTAAATGGGATTGTATTCTTGAGTTCTCTTTCTGTTAGTTCATTATTAGAGTATAGAATTGCAACTGATTTGGTAAGTTGATTTTGTACGCTGCAACTTTGCTGTAGTTGTTGATTATTTCTAATAGTTTTCTGATGGATTCTTTAGGGTTTTCTATATTTACAATCATGTCATCTGCAAACAGCAAGAGTTTCATTTCTTCCTTTCCAATTTGGATTCCTTTTATTTCTTTTTCCGGCCTAATTGCTCTGGCCAAAATATCCAGTACTATGTTGAATGGGAGTGGCGATAATGGGCACATTTGTCTTCTTCCTGTTCTCAGAGGAGTGGCTTTAAGTTTTTCACCATTAAGTATGATGTTGGCTGTGGGTTTGTGATATATGGCCTTTATTGTGTTGAGGTACTTTCCTTCTATACCCATTGTATTGAGAATTATTATCATAAATGGATGTTGGATCTTGTCAAATCCTTTCTCTGCATCTGTGGAGAGGATCATGTGACTTTTATTCCTCATTTTGTAAATGTGGTGCATCACATTGATTGATTTGCAGATGTTTAACCATCCCGGCATCCCTGGTATAAATTCCACTTGATCGTGGTATATGATCCTTTTAATATATTGCTGTGTTCGATTTGCTGATATTTAGTTGAGAATTTTTGCATCTGTGTTCATCAGTGATATTGGCCTGTAATATTCCTTCTTTGTGCTATCCTTATCTGCTTTTGCTGTCAGGGTGATGTTAGCCTCATAGAATGAATTAGGAAGTGTTCTATCTTCTTCAACTCTTTAGAATAGTTTGAGAAGCATGGGTATTAAATCTTGTTTGAATATTTGGTAGAATTCTCCAGAGAAGCCATCTGGTCCTGGACTTTTGTTTTTTGGGAGGTTTTTGATGAGCATTTTGATCTCTTTACTTGTGATTGGTCTGTTCATTTACTCTATTTCTTCTTGATTCAGCTTTGGGAGGTTGTAGGAATCTAAGAATTTATCTATTTCTTTTAGGTTATCCTATTTGGTGGCATGTAAGTTGTTCAGTGTATTCTCTGATTGTCCTTTTGATTTCTGTGATATCTGTTGTAATTTCTCCTCTTTCATTTCTAATTTTATGTCTTTTAGCCTTCCCCCTTTTTTTGTTAGTGAGTCTGGCTAAGGGTCTGTCAATTTTGTTTCAGTCTTCTCAAAGAACCAGCTCTTTGTTTCATTGATCCTTTCTACTGTTTTTTTAGTCTCTATTTCATTTATTTCTGCTCTAATTTTTATTATTTCCCTCATTCTGCTGACTTTGGGCTTCATTTGTTCTTCATTTTCTGGTTCTATTAGGTGTAGTTTAAGGTTACTTATTTGGCATTTTTCTTGTTTGTTGAGTTGCGTTTGTATTGCTATGAATTTCCTTCTTAGAACTGCATCCCATAAGAGTTGTTTTGTTGTCTTTTCATTGTCATTTGTCTTCAGGTATTTTTTGATTTCTCCTTTGATTTGTTCATTGATCCAATGGTTCTTCAGTCGTGTGTTCTTTAGTCTCCACATATTTGTGACTACCCCATCCCTTTTCTTGTAGTTGATTTCTAGTGTCATAGCATTGTGGTCAGAAAAGAAGCATGATATGATTTCAATCTTAAATTTATTCAGGCTTGCCTTGTTTCACAACATATGGTATATCTTTGAGAATGTTCCATGTGCACTCAAGAAGAATGTGTATTCTGCTGTTTTGGGAGGGTATGCTCTACATATATCGATTAAGTTCATCTGATCATATGTTTCATTTAATTCCACTATTTACTTGTTGCCTTTCTCTGCATGATCTATCCATGGATGTAAGTGGGGTGGTCAGGTCCCCTGCTATTATTGTGTTGCTGTTAATTTTTCCCTTTAGGTCTATTAATAGTTGCTTTATATTCCTTTGTGCTACTGTGTTAGGTGCATATATCTTTATAAGTGTTATGTCCTCTTGGTGGAAAGTCCCCTTTATCATTATATACTGCCACTCTTTGTCTCTCATAGTCTTTTTTATCTTGAAGTCTGCTTTGTCTGATATAAGTATGGCAACACCTACTTTCTTTTATTTGCCATTTGCTTGGAGTATTGTCTCTCATCCCTTCATTCTGAGCCTGTTTGTTTTTAGAGCTGAGATGTGTTTCCTGGAGGCAGCATATTGTTGGGTCTTGTTTTCTAATCCACCCCACCACTCTGTGTCTGTTCCTTGGAGAATTCAATCGATTTACATTTAGAGTGATTATTGATACATGAGTGCTTAATCCCACCTAATCTATATTTCCATTATTCCTCTTCCTTTGTGTTTCTGACTACCATTTCATTTTGGGGTTTTTCTGTGGATGTTTCTCTTTTTTTATGATATATGGCTCTGCTCTGATTTTTTGTTTGCTGGTTACTGTGAGGTTTGTATGAAGATCTCATAGATGAGATAGTCCATCTTCTGATAGCCTCTTATCTCCATTAATCTAAGCAGGTTCCATCCCTTTCCTCTTCTCCTTCTGAGTTATTGTTGTCACAAGTTATTCATTTTTGTGTTGTGCGTTTGTGACTAACTTGAAGTGTTTATAGTTACTTTTGATGCTTTCCTTCCCTTCTTCTTTGAAGTTGTAATTAAGTATTTTCTACCCTGTTGTGAAACAGAGCTGTAGCTTTTTGATTTTGTCTGTCTATTTATCTCTTTGCTCAAAGATTTGTAGACATTTGCCTTCTTTTTGTTTCAGGTATGAGGGCGTTCTTGATCATTGCTTGTATGGGAGATCTAGTGGTGATGAACTCCCTCAGCCTTTGTTTATCTGGGAAAACTTTTATTTCTCCATTGTATCATAAGGATCGTTTCACTGGATAGAGTATTCTTGGCTGAAAGTTTTTGTCTTTCAGTATTTTTAATATATCATTCCATTCTTTCCTTGCCTGTAAAGTTTCTGCCAAGAAATATGCTGAAAGCCTGATAGGGGTTATTTTCTTCTGTCTTGCTGCCCTTAATATTTTTTCTTTGTCATTGGCTTTTGCCATTTTTACTATTATATGCCTTGGAGAAGGTCTTTTAGCATTGATGTAATTAGGCGTTCTGTTGGCTTCATGTATTTATAACTCCGGTTCTTGCCCAGGTTTGGGAAGTTCTCAGCTCTTATTTCTTTGAACAAGCTCTCTGCTCCTTTCTCCCTCTTTTCTCCCTCTGGAACACCTATAATTCTTAGGTTGCTTTTATAATTGAGTCATATATTTCTCCAAGAATTCCTTCATTTTTTAAAAATCTGAGTTCTCTCTCCTCGTCCACTGGAAGCATTTCTATATTTCTATCCTCTAAATCACTAATTCTTTCATCCATAATATCAGCCCTATTTTTTAAAGATTCTAGATTCTTTTTTATCTCATTAATTATGTTCTTCATATCCAGAATTTCTGCTTGTTTTTTTTTTTAATAGTTTCAGTCTCTTTGATGAAGTATTCCTTTTCCTCATTAATTTTATTCCTGAGTTCATTGAACTGTCTGAACATTCTTGTAACTTGGTGAGTTTCTTCATGACAGTTATTTTGAATTCTCTGTCATTTAGATTGTAAATTTCTGTGACTTCAAGGTTGGTTTCTGGAGATTTGTCATTTCCTTCTGCTCTGAATTGTTACTGTAGTTTCTTATGGTGTTTGATGAACTAATCTTTTGCCTGCGTATTTGTGGTAGTATCAGGTCGCAGATTCCACCTGCTACTGCTGTGGGGGAAGCATGAGCTGTGTTTCTGATCCCACCCCATATGCTGGACGTTGTGTGGGTACAGTGGGTGTTCCAACCCTGTGGAAAAGCATTCACACTGGGCTCAGAGCTCCCGCCACACGGAGGCAAGTACCCAGTTGTGAGAGCGCAGCACTACTATGGGTGTTTGTGCATCTGGGACAGCATCTGCATGTGTGCGTATATCTGCTGCTGCCTTTTCTCATGCTCATGGCAGCCTCTGTGCTTGGTGGGTGGGGCTTCTTCACGGGTCTGAGCATTGGCCGATCATTGGGACTCCAGTGGCACGGTGGGCTCTCCAGCCATCCAGGAAAGCATTCATGTGCGGGTCCAGGGCTGCTGCCAACCCCTCCCAGTGTTGCACCAAGGCACATTCCTACTTTTGGGGATGCAGCAGTACTATAGGCTCTCACGCCAACCTGGGAAGCGCTCGGGTGTGTGCACAGTGCTGCCAGGGAAGGGTTGGGGATAGGAATGACTTCATAGTACGTGCAATGACAAGCATGAATCTCAAAATAATAATGCTGAGTGAAAGAAGACAGTAAAAAATGAGTAGTATATGATCCCATTTATAAAAATTCTTGGAAAATCTATAGGGACATACACCGGAACACTGGTTGCCTGGGAATGAGAATGTGTTTGCAAATGGCAGGGAAGGAGGAATTAAAATGAGCATGAGGAAATTTGGGGAGGATGGGCATTTCTTTTCTTGATTGTGATGATGGTTCAATAAGTTATAATCAAAATGTATCAAATTGTTTACTTTAAATGTATGCAGTTTACTGTATGTCGTTAATACCTCAATTAAGCTAGAACATGCAGGGGAAAGAGAGGGAGAGAGACCCAAAAGAGGGAAAATGGAAGGAAAAGAAGGACTCAGGGTGAAAATTAAGTGGACAAAAGGAAGAGGGAGACACAGGAGGCATCGGGTCTCTGTGGCTTTGGCATCTCCTTCCCCTGGAGTCTCCCATACTGGGCAGCTGACTGGACCATTCTGATGCGCTCTCCTCACCTCACAAGTCACTTGTCTGCCGACGGAAGAAGGAGGGCAACTATGAGGTCCAGTGTCAGTGCCTGGTCTATTACCTGCCTCCTGGCGACCTACGGAAGCTGCGATGACTAGATCTGACTAGATCTGAGGTCCCTTTTTCATAGCTGGGGTCCAGAGAAGCTTGGCTGGAACAGAACAAAACCACATTGGACAGACACAGGCTCCAAGCCTTTCTAGACTTGGCCCCTGACTGGCTCACAGGGGACTAAGCTGAAAGGTTTCAACTTCCTTAAGTCCTGAAAGTGACTGTAACTTCTGTCCTGTGGTGTCACACCAGTTCATCCCTCAGGGACACCAGAATTGGTGAAACCAGCACAGACATTGCCATCATGTAAAATCGAATCCCCACTTCATTGCAAGGTTTCCCTTCTTAGGAAACTTTGGAACATCCCTCCCCTTGACTCTGTGCAGCCATCACACCCCTCTCGGTTTCTCCATATTCCTCCCCCACTGAAGCACTGGCAGTCTCATGTTCCCCTTTTCTGCTTCATTCTCTGAAGCTCAGATTCACCAGGACTTCCAGATCAATCTCCCTCGATGTCTCCTCTCCCCATTCATGGGTCCTCCATGACGGGAAACAGGCCAAGATGAGAGGAGTGGGTGAGACATGACTCTGCAGTCACCTTGGGCCTTGGGAGGTGAAATGACTAGGTGTCTGGAGACGCTGAATCCCAGAGTAACACCAAGGCTCTGGGAATAGAGTATCTGCTCTGGATGTAAAAGTGAATAAAACTCGGGGCGGGGGGAATCTGAGGGAAAAGAAAGAGTCTTTTTTCATCTTTCTCTGTACAGAGTCCAACTAGCCTCACAGCAGAGGCTCCCCAACAAGCAGCCCAGAGCATCCCAGGCATGAGGCAGGCTGTGCTGTTCTGCAGTGGGTCTGTGGGAACAGATTACATTATCTGTACACACTGTGCAACGACCACAGCTGAAGACACCCAAGGTCTGAGAATTAAAGTCACAGTCATGACACTCTCTCAGACTTCTTGTGTGTGAGCTTCACATTCTCAATCTTAAGCTGTGATTCTCTGAGAATGCACACTCTGAAGATTCTAATGATTAATAATATTAATATATTATTATTATACATTGCATACATCATACATTATACACTGTACATTATAATTATAAATTAATGTATAATTATTATACATTAATATATTATGATATATTACATTATTATAATAATATGATAATGATTAATAATAGTTATCATTATTGACTTTAATTTCTGCTAAGCAACATGACTGGCAAGCTCTGCGTGTATTATCTCAGTTACAGTCACCATTTTTAGGGTTTTATTCCCATTTTAAGCTAAAGATATGGAGGCTCAGAAATATTAAGTAACTTGACAAAGAAGGAAAAAAATTACTCCAAAGCTAAATTAAACACCTATTCAAACTATGTGTCAAAGAAAGAAAGACGTTATTGGACCTACAAACAGACTCAAAGTTGACCTCCCACAGGCCTGCAGTGAAAGAACCAGTAAAGAATGTGCATCAGGAAGAAGAAATGTGAACCCAGGAAAACAAAACAGGAGTCACGAGGAAAGGAAAAAACAGTCTGTCTAATTTAGTATTAGTTTTAAAACAAGACATTAAAAACACATTCGAACCAAAATTCCAGATGATTACCACATGGAAGAATAGAGGAGAGAAGATTTAGCTAAAAAATAACTCATTTTTTAGGGAAGATATAAATACTAAGATACTCTATTATTGTTTAACACATTGCTCTCAGAAACTGATAAATCTGTGGGACAAAAGTAAGTAATGATAAAGAGGATTTGAAGAGTGCAACATATTCAACCAAGCAAATAGACAAATCCCAACACACTGGCTGATTTTGAGACTTGTGATGCTGAAAACAGTCATTCTCCTGACAGCATGATACGGCAATGGGACATCAATTTTCATGAATCAAATTTCCAACGCATACAAATCTAAAAGAAGGGAAAATCCAGTATTTCATTATATGCAACTGTGATTCAACATGCAACAAATACCAGAAAAATAGAGACCCAGAAGTAGGTGTCTTTTTTGAGAAGACAGATGTAACAGCTCTTTAGTGAAATATTATGTTGGAATCTATTGGAATATTGAACAAAAAGGACAATCCATTTGGACTAGGTAGGTTTTCTCTGTGACTGTGAGGGCAGAACTCTAAAGAATCCCCTGACTGTGATACCGCTCTGTTGATCTTAAAATACAAATGCATAACACTCAGGAAAGGAAAATGAGAGAACAAAATGAGAAGGAAAGATCTCCTTTCTCTCCTCACCTGAAATCCAATCTCTCACCTCAGAAGGATCACTGTCTGTATCTTCTCTGTCATGCAAAGGAATCAAAGAAAAGAAAACTATTGGTATATATTAAAGTTTCAAGAGCTCAAAGGAAGAAGACATCAGGACGCCTGCAGAGGCATTAATGTAGTGTGAGCTCCATGTCATCTGCCCCGTCTTGTCTTTTCTTCATCGTGTTTGTCGGGACGTCCTTCTTGGCCCCTCACTCTCCCTGCCTCGCTAGCGAGTCTGTCTGCATCACTGCTACCGCCAGTCTCTCTCTTGCCGTCTTCACTTCCCCTTTCTGTTTCCTGATATCCTCCTCAGTCACCAGAAGTTGTTTGCAAAGGAGCTGTGGGATGTACAGACCAGCTCCTGGGATCGTCTCTGCTGAATCTGAAGACCAGGCAGGGATGGGCATGGGACTGGAGTTCAGACCACCTGTGACCACACCTGGCAGGGATGCACCTGTGCAACTAGGTGCAAGATTCAGCAGGGCTTTGGCAAGGTCCAAAGGGCTTAACAGGTTTCCTTTACTCTGCTGGCCTGGAGACCTTGCAGTCTCTTCTGCCAGCAGAGTTGTTGGGGCTGCTCCAAGGTTTCCTCCCATAGATGGCATCTGATGTCATTGCCAGGATAGGATGTGATTCTAGTAACTGGCCTCTTGAATATGTAACTGGACATCCTCAAAGGGATGGAGATGCTCAAACCAGGCTTTGGTTTGTATTGGTTTCCACAATCATGTTGCTTCCTCTGTGATGATTTGACCATCATACTTCTTTTCCTCTTACCCTATAAAAATAAATTGTGAATGTGAATCAGAGTGATAAAATGAAGCCTGCCTTCCCAGGACAATTATGTCAGATGCCTTGTGCTTCTACCCTCCCACCCTCCCTGTGGGGATTAATCTGACCTGTGTCCTGTGACATCATCAAAGAGATTTGGGTCAAGAACAGAGAGCTCAAGGTCAAAACTCAGGACTACGGCAGGTCATTTCTTCTCCCCCATGTTGTTAGACACTTATGAGTATGACTTTATTCTCTTTTTGTCCTTGTCACTCTCAACAACAAAATCCCTGGTGCTCCCTGTCAGGACACACGGTCCCCAGTCTTTTTCTAAATCCCAAATCGTACCATTCTTCTGTACTATATGATTATTCATTTGATTAACCCATTGACCAGTTGGTGTTCATAGCTCCATTAGAGCTTAAATCAGTAGTGAAATTATCATCCACCCCACTCCTAGTGACTCTTATTTCACAACTGTGAACATTAAATCTCAGTACAGAGAATGTAGGTCTAAAAAAACTCAACTTATAAATGGAGATTGTACTGTAAGTGGGAAATACACACTGGATTTATGAAACACAGGAAAAAAATGTAAACTCTCTCATTATTAAGTTTTGTATAGACTGCACCCACATTGATGATCTCTTGGTTATAGTGGGTTAAATATACTATTAAAATTAGTTTCACCTGTTTGCTTTCATTTTTTAAAATGTGGCTACTAGAAAAAAGTTAAATTCTATAATATAGAATGCTTAATGTTACTATTGGACAGTGCTGAGGAAGCCATCAGTGAAAATAAAGTCCAGAGAAAGTGGTTAGGGAAATTTTTTCCCTAGAAAAGGAGTCTACACTGGCCCACACTGCAAGATGCAATAAAAACTGTCATACACACACACACACACACACACACACACACACACACACACACACACACTGACAGAATGAAACAAACCTCTTCCTAGCATCCCACCACTTCTCACATGGCATGAGGTTGCACTCCTACTTAGTCCTAAGTGGACTAATCTCAAGAAAGAAGGCAAAAGTCAAGGTAATTTACCAGTTAGGAAGATCCAAAACCAGAGATTAAAGCTCAAGATATGTGGTGAATTTCCTGTCGTGGCTTCTGTTATTAATCCAATATGTTAGGGAGACTTTTCCAAGGAGGGTTGTTTTAAAACTCACTTTTTCTTTACTATGTAAAAACAGACAGGCTATGTAAAGAATAATTACTCTAGCCAATCAATGAAAAGGAGATGATAGAACACGAATACCCTTATTATAAGTCACTACTGGATTAGAGAGACAGGGAACAGCTGACATTGGGTTAATTTGGCCTAAATTAGGCTGATTCTGATTTCATGACCGTCATATTGATTGTATTATGCTAGAACCTATGAAACTTCCCAGCCCCTCTACTATTTAACCACCAAGGCCCACCACCCTGACCAGTCCTTGCTGACACATCCCCTGCCTCCATCCCTTCTGACAACACCTGGAGGTTTTTCCCCGAATCCCACTATGTCCCTGCGCTCTTCTACCTGCCTCAGGGCCAGGGAATCATTTTCTCCAAGCCTCAGGCTCTGCGTGTGCCCAGCTCTGGGGATGTCACTTCTCCCTCGAGTGAAGACAAGGATCAGAGCGCAGACCCTGTGAGCTGAAGCACTTCGACAAAGACTGGGGTTGCTGACAGAAAAGAACCTTTAGTGGGCATGGTTACCAGGGTCCAAGAAGCCCCAGTGATTCCTCCAGGGAATGTGATGCAGGACAGAGCAGGAATGTCTGCGCGTGGTTCGGCTGGGGAATGCCTGTAGGGTGACATAGGTGACATTGGTAATGCATTCGCCAATGTTGTTCACTCATTTATTCATCGTATGTCATGGAGTGCTTTCTACATACATCCAGGCAACAGTCTCACCCTCTGGGGCTCACAGGCAGTGTCAGAAGAATTTCTAAATTTTATTTCTAATATATAGGTACAGCACTGGCAATACACTGGGTGTTCCAAGCATTTTTCAAACATGAACTCCTTTAATACTCTCCATAAACCTACAAAGTAGGTATGCTCATCATTATTGCCAACTGAGTGATGAAGAAACTGAGGGACCAATCAGGTAAATAACTCGGTCAATACAAATATCTAGGAAGGGATTGAGCTGGAATTTGGACGTGAGGAGTTAGCTCCATAGTCTGTGCTCTTAACCATGACATTTACTCTCTAAAGACTTCACATCATGAAAAAATTTGATCAGTTCTCCATTTTCTTGGTGCATTGAGTAGCCACACTATTTTATCTGTGTCTAAAATATAGAATACCTGCGTAGAAACTACTGCACATACACACTCAAATTACATCTACCAATGTCCCCAGTCCCTGAAAATTAATACAGAGAACATTTCAGAATGTTTCTTGCCCAAGTTGGGAGGACTCTGAGGAAATCTTAGTGTTACTGTAAGAAGCTGAGGACAGGCTGGGAGTGGGTCTCAGTGGAAAGGTGTCCTCAGGAATCACCATTGAATGACAACATTGATGGGAGAGTCTCAGCAGTGACTGAATTCAGGATCTGGTGGTATTTTAACCTGGTGCTTATGTTCTGGCTGTGGGTTTATGGTGATGCAGCACAGGGAGAGGGGATGGTTCACTGTGTTCTTGGGGAAACCAGACCCATGAAAGAGAGGGAATGTTGGTTTCCTTAAACAATGGACTCGTGGTGGGAAAAATTCGGCCTGGAAGAGACAGTCGTGTTCCTGGTATAAACAGAAGGAGTTGCCTCTGCTTCAGCCAGAGCAGACAGCCCTTCCTCATGCACTCATTTTATCTCAATGGGAGGAAGGAGGAGGAAAAAAATTCAATGGGGTGTGGCTGCCTCTCAAATTTTAACAAGTTTATAACAATTCACTTTGGGCAACTGGGAAAGAATCTGCTCTCCATCCCTCTCTACTCTGCTCTGTGCACTGGTAGGTTGTCCTGTATGGATTGTATTATCAGCCCACTCTTGTGCTCTTTCTTCCAAATGAGTTTGAAAATGGTAGCCGTGGAAGGAGAGAAGAGGGCTAGAGAAGAGAGAGATGAAGAAACTCCCCCTTCCCTGCAGAGACTGCACATTTGGGCAGTGGTTCAATTCTTCTGTCACAGGCTAAGCCCCTTTCCAGGTTCCTGTAACTGCTCCATCCCCTTGGATCAAAGGGTATCTCCTTTAATCCAAGGAATGATAAGCGATCCCTCATATTGCTACTCCCAGGGTGTCCCACCATCCTCTGTTGGTTTCTCTTAGCCCTGCTGTGATGTTGTGATTTATAATAAAAAATGTATATTTGGTCTTCATCCTGTTTCTGGCACAAAGATCCTAAGACCCTTGGAATTTCCTGAGCAATAGGAGCCATGGGAGCATCTTTTGTTGTATTTGGTCTCTCCTCCTCAGTTCCTGAGCCATAAAGGTGAAATGGGTGACCTGTTATTCATAACAAGCCCCATTCCAGCATAAGTGGGTTTATGCTAATGAGGTGACTTTTGGAGAGCACCTAAGGGGGGCTGGTTGCCAGTGGAGCCAGCCAAGAGATTAGAGATTTGGAATTTTCAGTCCCACCCCCTGATATCCAGGGAGGGGAGAGGGGATGGAGATTGAGTTCAATCACCAATGGCAAATAATTTAATCAATCCAATCAATCAATGCTTATGCAAGGAAGCCTCTAGAAAAATACAAAAAGGTGGGTTCGGAGAGCTTCCAGGTTGGTGAAGACCTGGAAATTTGGGAAGAGTGGCACACCTGGAGAGGGCATGGAAGCTCCAAGCCCCGTCTCTGTACCTTGCCCTATGCATCTCTTCCATCTGGCTATTCCTGAGTTACATCCTTTCATAATAAACCAGTACTCTAGTAAGTAAAATGTTTCTCTGAGTTCCATGAGCCACCCTAGCAAATCAATGGGACTTGAGGAGGGGGTCATGGGAACCTCCAATCTATAGCCGGTCAGTCAGAAGCACAAGTGACAATCTAGGCTTTCGACTGGCTTCTGAAGTAGGAGGGGAGGCAGTCTTGTGGGACTGAGCCATTAACCTATGGGATCTGACGCTATCTCTGGGTAGATGGTGTCACAATTGAGATGCATTGTAGAACACACAGATGGTGTCAGAGAATTGCTTGAATGTGTGGGGAAACCCCCCCACCTCATGCTGTGGCATTGGATTCAGAACCTGTTCTACCTGCTCACACTTATATAAATAGTATCTTCATTAAACCCTCTTCATTTAATCCGTTTGACTGGGCAGCTGCTTCTCGACAAGTTGCCAACTAACATACACCCTGGCACTATACGGGCTCTACACATTCTAACCAGAAGCCAAATCTTTCTTATTCACTGTCACAGAAGAGGAAGCCACATTTCAAGAAAAGAAAGAAACGTCACCCTTTGCCAATATATGAGCTTGAAGCACAAAACACAAAAGCCACTTCCTCCTTTGCCTATCGTTTGAACACAATTATTTCTCAGCAAACTTCCCACGCCTTGAAGCAGAGATATTTGGTTAGGAGGATTGGCTGGAAATAAGGTGAAGGTGTTCTGCCCTGCAAAGAACAGGACACAAGTATCAAGTAGAGCCCAGTATTTCTGCCCCATCAGAACGGCAGCCTAGACTTGATGCCAAAGTGGTCCTGGTTAGTGGCTCATACAAACGTTCTTTCTCACCCGGCTCACTGGAAATCAACTGAATCTTGCCCTTAGGATATACTGTCACTTTTGTTTCAAACAAACCTCTCATGCCAAGTGTGCTTGGTACCGGAGATGCTTTAAAACATGGCCCCACAGGGTGATGGTTGCACAACATTTTGTGTGTTCTAAAAGCCACTGGATATTAATTTAAAATGGCTAAAATGGTGAATTTTATGTTATGTGACTTTTATTAAAAAATAAATAAATTACTGGTCCCACACGGGTTTAAACAGGGAACCTAGTTAATCAGTTTGGGTTTTGGCAAAATCATATCCGTTACCCAGGGATTTTGATGAACATTATTTTTCATAAAATCCAGACAACATTGGCTTTTTTTTTTTTATCTCTGTGGTGATCATGCAAAATGCTAGTGGGGAGAGCACGACATGATGTAATTCATACAAAAAGTATGGATGTTAATTGTGCAAATGTCCTAACTGAAGCTTTCTAAATTTTCTTTTTATTCTATGTGGAAATAAAATCACAGGATAGGCTGAAGATGTTTAGGAACTGCATGTAATGCTATTGAGAAAATATCAGAATGGACAAGGATAAGAAATTGTAATTGATAAGATTTGGTGCACCACATCTTGGAGCTGTGGTCTTCATTCAAGGGACAGACAGCTCATGGTGACTCACAGGGAAGGAGCTAAGAGAATAAATACTCTGACCTCTCTCTCCTCCATTTTTCTGATATCCTGTTGGTGTTTCCCACTGGCCAAAACCAACTGAAAGGCAGAGGTCAAGAAAGTCCATTGTCATACTCCAAAGGTGTCAGCATTCCAGCATCCAACTGGATGGATTTGGAGGGGTCAGTGGAAGACATCCAGCTCACTTTAATATCTATTTACTTGTTTATTGGGTCTCCCCCCACCATTAGAATGTAAGTTCCATGAAAGGAAAGACGATGTATGTCTTGTTTAGTATCACAGCCCCAGTTTCTAGACAATAGATACTTCATAAATATTCACAGGATGAATAAATGACATCGGGACTATTCCTTAACATCTCCAAGCCTCCTGGGTTTCTCCTCTGTTTGTCACAGGGTGTTTGGGCTGGACAAGAGGTAGAATTTAGATGCTTCTGGTAAACGATTGAGATACACCCTTATAACGCCTCCAAAACACCTACCTGCATGAGTCGATATGCATGGAGGTTTTGAGAAGATTCCACTGGAAGGAAAAGAGAGAGAAGACAGAAGGGTGGAGAATGTCCATGTGTCCAGCAGACCTAAGTGGCTATTTGGTGGCCCCTTAAGTGAAGGGATAGAATGAGAGATGGTGCCATGGTGTTTATGAGTCAGAAGTGATTCCATGCCCAAGGGCAGCTGCTTTCAAGCTCGGGAGACAATGGCAGCCCCAAGCTGGGGAGAGAACCTGCTTCTTCCAGCACAGGTCAGGATGACTCTCGGCACTCTGGGCTTGACCTGGTCACAAGCAAATATCACTGTGCTGAGCTGGGCAGAAACTTGGGGAAGGCATATGAGGGACTTTGACAAGGATGTCAGAGAAGAGGAAGATGGGGAGCAGAGACCAGATGCTACTTCAGCAAAACCCACAAACTCCCAAAGAGGGATTTTTATGAGAAATAGGGAAGAGGAAGGAAGACAGTCTGAGATCCCATGGTCAAAAGCTAGCCAGGCAAATTGAGCCAGCCCATATCTGTAGCACTGGCAGACGCAGCTTGAGAGTTTCAAAATGCACATAAAGTGGATACTTTTATTAAAGCTGGGAATTACCCATGAAGTAGGGTCACAGAAGTGGGACGTACCAAAGATTAAATGTCGATAATAAAGCGATGTAATGTTCAGGGAGTAATGGCAAGTACTATTGGGTGTTGTACATTACAGGATTTCAAATAGAAGGTATGCCCCCTCCCAAGATAAGAATTAGAAATGTCACTTTCTGACACTTTTCATATTTTTTAAAGATGGAAGTACTTTATTAGAGGTATATTTGGAAATATAAAAACCATTGCATTCTAGACTCAATAAAGCCAAATGGTAACAGTAAATAATCTTTAAGATCTTTAGTAAGAGGAAGGTTTTACTGGAAGGCCTAAGATGTTTGCAGCATCACTTGAAACAAGTTGTTTTAATGCAGTTCGAAATCTCATTACAATGAGCTTCAAGCAAGTATCTGAATTATTGATACAACTGACTTTTTCATATTTGGTGGTCACAAGGATGGGGCAAAATAGTCAATATTGTTGGTGGCTCTCCCTAGTCCCCTTTTTGGGCCAGCTGTCCCCTTCTCCAGAAAATTGGCCTCAGCCAAAGGGGAGTTCTTATACATCTTCCCACCACCATGGGGGCAGCACGCAGCCAATAATTAACTGACACAGGGACAAAACAGGCTGGTCCCTGTGCCTCAAAATGGGACCAACGCTGAGGTACAATTCATGCTCCAGAGCTCACAGTGAGGTCAGGCTGCAAGTAGGTTCCAGCTGAGACCACAGCCTTGCTCCGCTCCTTCTTCTTCCCGTACTTTCTCTCTTCTCAGAGCACTCCCTCAATAAATCATGGACACCAAAATCCCTGTCTCAGGCTCTGCTTTTAGGGAAGCTGACCTAAGTTGGTTATTGTCGTTTTAGAAATAGCAGTGTTCATAATGGAATTAGCACAGACTTATTGTTATTGGAAACTTAAACAAAAGGGTCTTGGGCCGGCCCTGTGGCTTAGTGGTTAAGTGCTCGTGCTCTGCTGCTGGCGGCCAGGGTTCGGATCCCAGGCGCGCACCGCTTTCTCCAGCCATACTGAGGCCACGCCCCACATACAGCAACTAGAAGGATGTGAAGCTATGACATACAACTATCTGTTGGTGCTGTGGGGGAAAAATAAATAAATAGATAAAATTAAGGTATATTAAGAAAAAAGGGTCTTTGGGTGACTCTGCAAGAGCATGACATTATCTGTAAAATCAAGGGGTGTCCTTCAGGGGGCAGAATAGAGAACAGTGTCCTGTTGCTGTGTGGTAGATTGACACACTCTTTCCTTGATGCATTCATTAAATAAACATTATTGATCCGTGAACCTAAGCTTCTGTTGGGTCATAAGCGTGTAGAGATAAATGACAAGGAACTCATAGGATAGCGGGGCACAAAAACACATGAGCATCTGATTATAATCCAACATGCTGAGTATCACAAATAAAAGATTGATAACTTTAGGCACAACAGAACAGAAATGTTAAGGCAGGGAGGCAACCAGATGACTTAGAACTGAGGATGGAAAGATTTTCTATGAGTAGAGCTTAAGTAAACTTCAAATTACTATATTTCTAATGATTTACTTTTGGACAGTTTGTGAAAGTTTGATAGATTTGTGCAGTTACTAATGTTTTTCTTCAACCAGACATTAAGGAAGACATATAAGCTTCCTCTCATTGATAACCTACCACTAATTTTAAAAGCATTTAACTAGAAGAGTGCTTAAAATTTAGCTCAAAGATGTTCATTACGGTATAGTTTATAGTACTAAAAAGTTGGAAATGATGCAAAAACAGGCTAAATACATTATGACACATGTATACCGTGCAGCTCTCGAGAAAAAACTGAAGTTCTAAGAGGTTCGATGAGTTGAAAAGATGTTCACAATATGACAAGTGGGAAAAATAAAGGTTTTAAAATAACATGGGCATACTTGTTCTGTGTCACCCTGAGGATAACTTTCTGTGTAGCCATGAGATATCTGGCACTATGTTATGGTTTTCTCTTTCCATGTAGATGGGTGTGACTAATACAGCATTATTAATACTCAAGTGTTTTTAAGCAAGGGGTGCCAAGGATGTTGTCCCACTTCCTGAAAAACCAGTATGAATCTGCCCCCCAAAAATCATGACCAGGGCCTGCCCCAGTGGCCTAGTGGTTAAGTTTGGCGTGCTCTGTTTCGGTGGCCTTGGTTTGGTTCCCAGGTGCAGACCTACACCACTTGTCTGTCAGTGGTCATGCTGTGGTGGCAGCTCACATACAAAACAAGGAAGATTGGCAGCAGTTGCTAGCTCAGGGAGAATCTTCCTCAGTAAAGCAAAAGATCACGATCAGGGCCAGCACTGGGGGGAGGGGAGGGAAGCACTCGTCTCAGGCACAAAATTTAAGTATGCATCAAAAAAAATCAAGATAAATACCATGTAAATGCAATTTTTAAAAATATCAAAATCAATGCAGGAAAAATCCATGATAAGCAAAATATCCAAATCCAAGATCTGACAGTGCTATGCTGGGGTCATAATGGAACCTGATACAAAAGGAAAAATGTGAGCCCCTACATATACTTTTTCAATGTACTTTTAATGGTTAATTTTTTTCTAGAAATTGATTTTGAAAAATTATTGATGAGTTTTCTTCCATTAAAATCAACAAAGTCAAATTTTAATAAATTCTGGTTTGGGGAAAAATAAAATATTTAAATTTAAAATAATATTTTATGTTTTAATATCCTTGCTTTTCAATTTTTTAATTCTTTTTCAATGATGTTTAATGGTTTAGGAAGGAAAAGTACATTTTAGGTGGTCAATAAATATTTCTTGAATGAATGGATCTGTCTTTTTTTGGACACCATAAATTATTTGGATTATAAGAGGACAGAGTTATTTCACTTTATATTTATGGGATTTGAGAACCATGCAGTTTTTATTCTAAGTGTCTTTTCTGTCTCTAGTGGAGGCATATGAGGCCATGGGGGTAAAGGAACGTACCAAGCATAGCTTGATGTTTATATTAAGAAAGATCCTTATTTTGGAGGTTACAGCTTTCACTTACCTTAGAAACATAGAGTTCCTTAACACGATTGTATTTTAAACCAACATGTAACACTGTAATAGAGATAGACAATGCCTTGTGCAAGTCTTCTGTCAGAAAGAACTTTATTCAAGCATTATAGATTTATAGACCTTGGTAGCTAAGAGGAAATATAGATGCAAATCCTCCTCTTTGTATATTCCAAATTGTTGCAATCAAATGCAAAATGTTGACAGTCCATTGGCTGCTGTATCAGTTAGCAATTGCCACAAATAACACTTCATAACAAACCACTCCTGAAACTCAGTGCCCTAAAATAATGATACTTGATTGTTGCTCCTGAGTTGATGGGTTGGGTGGGCAGGTCTGCTGATCTTGACTTGGCTCACTGATGTGACTGCAGTCAGCTACAAGTTGGTTAGGTGGCTGATTAAGGACAGCCTCAGCTGGTGTAACGGGATGACTTAACTCTCCTCCATATGTTTCTCACATCCCTCCAGCGGGTTAGACTGGGCACGTTCTTATGGCGGAGGCAGGGGTGCAAGAGCGAGCAAGACAAATCATGCAAAGGGCAAGAAGGGATGCACACCCAATTTTGAAACCTCTGAGTCATGCTTGCTAACATTCCATTGGCCAAATAAACTCTCAAGGCCAAGCCAGAGTCAGAGAAGGAAGGGTTACAAAGTTACAGGGAAGGGATGTGGAGGCATGGAAACCATTCTTGAAGGCATTGATGCAATTAACCTACCACAATTGGCAATGGGTAAAAATCATGCCTTCAATATCCCTTAGAATTGTCACCTCTATATTGAACCCTCTGGACAAGCCAAACATTGAAGACCAACCTATCATAAATGAACTCTTGTTTGTAAACAGATGTCAGCCCCTCTCCCAAATTGTGGCTGCCACAAATAACAAAGACTGAGCCTCCATCAATCAAGTTTAATGTTGTGATCAAATTGTTCAACACAGGATCATTACCGAGCGAACTGAATCCTAAATGATAAGTTGACTCAAAGTAAATAGTTAGTCTTTTCTCTGTATCCCCAAACTAAGAATTCCTAGGGTCAAAGAAAGAGAAGGAGAAGGACTAGTGGCCTGGAAGAGGAGCTCTCTGGTCAAGAGTTCAAAGCCCAGCTCAGCCCGCTACAGCTGTGTAATGATGGGAAAGTTACTTAACCTCTCTGAGCCTCAGTTTCCTCATCTTCAAAATGGAGAGGAACCATTCATTCATGCTTTCATTCAAAATATTTATGAATAATCCACTGACTATACTTCCCTGCACTTAGGGAGCTCAGAATCTAATTGGAGACACTCAAGAAGAAAAGAAATTATAATACAGAGCTAGAAAGCATGAAGCCTCAGAGGACACGCAGAGGTGACATCTAATCCTACTTGAAGAGATCTAAAGAGTGCTTCCTGGTGGAAGTGATGACTAAGCTGAGACTCAAAGAGAGGGCAAAAATTAGCCCAATTTTGAGGAAAGGTGTCCTAGGAAGAGAGAATGGCAGATGCAAAGTCCTAAAGCCAAGAATATGTTTTCCTTTCTAGTTTTAAAAACAAGCTCTGGTATAAGCATGGAAAACAGAAGAATATTCTAGAGCATTCACTCACGCACAACACAAATCCCCTGGGGATCTCATTAAACCACAGGTTCTGGTTCAGCAGAACTGGAGTGGGGCCTGAGATCCTGTTTTTCTAACAAAGGGATGCTGATGCTTCTGGTCCACGGACCACACTTTGAGGAGGCAGGCTGGAGAGTGGCCATGGAAGGGAGGACATGTACATTTTAAATTTTCCTTCTTCTCTCCTTGGCACTCAACACTTTATGGGAGACGAAGAGCAAGGCAGGATGATGATAACTTTGTGAGCAGTGCGAATCCTAGCCAAGTCACAAAACAGTTCCTGGAAGGAAAGGAGACGTTGGTTCCCCGAAAGTTTACAGGAAACCAAAATATTTCCAAAGGCTTTGTCATCAAGTCCTTCAACTCTCTGTGAACCGCTGGAATTCTGCTCCATCGACCGCTCCTGCTTACCAACATAACTCTTTTAAGTGTTTGTGCCAAAGTAGCCTATCCGTCAGTGAGCTTTGTTTATCCCCTGGGGCTCTCGTTACAGTTTCACTGGCCATTTCTTTAAAGGCAGGAGGAGTCTTTGTTAAAGGGTAAGCCAGTCGGTCAGAAGACAAGCCATTTCCTGAAGCCGTTTCCATACTCTGTGACAGGTGCTGGAGAGGCAGGCTTGCAGCCACACGCCACCAAAGAACTTAGGAGAAAACAAAATGGTAGCCAGATGTTCTTGGTCATGCCATTGCACTAGGATCTATTATTTCCTCAAAACTCTGGAAATTCAAAGGGCTGCAGAACATAGAAGATAAAATCTTAATCTGGAACAGAAAGTCTTGTTTCTCACCAGTGCATGGAACGTGGGAAGAACGCCCCACCCATCAGTGCTCTGAATCACCCAGAGAGTCCTGGGGCTGGTGAGATCTGCAATTCCACATTAAGCCATGAAGAGAAGATTTCAGCGTCAGCTCCTGCCGGCACCTGCTGTCCTCAAATGTTGCTTCATAGCGTATTTGAAAGCAAGAAAGAGCTTTAACCCTGTGAGAGAGAAGTCAGAACTGGAATCAGTACCAAGATTAGTACAAACATGATCCCAGGGGTCATATCTATAGGGTCATGGGTCTTATAAATACAGAGAGAGAGAAATATAGCAACACAGACTAGAAGGATAAACCTTAAAATGTTAACAGTGATTATCTCTAGCATGGCAGGCACTGCAGGCAAACTCAAAAGCCATTCTTAACCTCTTCACCACTGATAGCTCTCGTTCTAGAAGCTAGAAAGCCAAATACTTGTTTTGTCAAATTCTTTTGTAACTAGGAGTGGTCATGTGATGCAGTTCTGACCAATTAGGTGAAAGGGAAATCTGCTGAGGGGTTTCTGGGAAAAGCTTCTGTCTCCTGTTAAAGGGAGAGGCATGAAAGGAGAGGCTGCTGCTTCTGCCGCATCCCTCTTCTTTCTGCCTTGAACATGGTCGTGATGTCTGGAGCTATGGCACCCACCTTGCAACCATAAAAAACATTTTGATGAAAAGCCAACATGCTGCTAGTGGATTGGAAAACCGGGAAGAGCCTAAATCCTTTATAATACCACTGAGCAATAGAACCAATACCAGCAACACCTAACTCTGGGCTTCTATTCTTGCAAAAAAAATAATTCCCTATTTAATTAAGCCACTGGATCTTAGTTACTTGAGCTTGGAATATGTCAGTGAAAAAATAAGACATTCTAGTGTGAGATGGAAGACCATAAATAAATAAGGAAGTTATAGCATGTTAGGAAGTGGCAAGCGCTATGAAAAGAAAATCAGGATTAGGGGCAGGAGAAGCATGAATGTCAGGGTAGGAGAAAAGGAGGCAGTACGAAATAGAGTTGCCAGAGGAAATACTATTGATAACAAATGATTGGAACAAAGATTTGAAGGAGGTGAGGGAGTTGGCCATGTGGGTATCAGGACAAGAACATTCAAGGCAGAATGAGCATCCAGGTCAAGATTCCTAAAGAGCAAGTGAGCTTGGCGTGTCTGAAGAATCCTGAGCAGGCCAGCATGGGTGGAGCAGAGGGAAGTGAGATTAACAGAAGATGAGGTCAAGGAGGAAAAGAGGGTCAGATCGTACAGGGCCTTGTGGGCCATCAGGAGGACTTTGGCTTTTACTGAGTAAGGTGGGAGCCATAGAGGGTTGTAGGCAGAGAAGGGATGTGACCTGACTCAGGAGTTCACAGGCGCCCTCTGGCTGCTGCAAGGAGAACAGACCAAAGGTGGGGCAGGGAAAAGGCAAGAGGGGAAGCAGAAAGACCCTTTATGAGGCTATTTCCATAATCCTGGCTACAGACAATAGGACTTGGAACAGAATAGAAGCAACAAAGGAACAGACAGGCGATCAGATTCTGGATACATTCTGAGGAAGGGTCAACAGGATTTGCTGATGGATCAGAGATGGAGGGTAAGAAGAAAGGCAGAGTCAAGGATAACTCCATGGCCTTGTGCTGAGCAATAGAAGGATAGGGAACCCTCCATGGATATGAGAGGTGGGGGATCAGAAGCTCAGATTGGAACATGTTACATTTGTGACATCTGTTAGACATCTCAGCGGGGGCACTTGGTAGGTGGTTGGTTATATGAGTGTAGAATTCAGGAGA
Organism: Diceros bicornis minor; assembly: GCF_020826845.1. Taxonomy (NCBI): domain Eukaryota; kingdom Metazoa; phylum Chordata; class Mammalia; order Perissodactyla; family Rhinocerotidae; genus Diceros; species Diceros bicornis. The sequence goes on along the minus strand of NW_026690898.1, from coordinate 1,087,118 downwards.
AGGAGCTGGACTGCACATTGTTTAATATTTTGGGGTCATTGCTAATAAATTGTGTTTATGGCTGTGAGACTGGATGAGATCTATGGTGTAGAGAAAAATGAGTACTTCCATGGAAAATGATGTATTGTCAGAGCACACATCTCCAGGCTGTCCAATTCTGATCTATGTGGGAGATATTTTACAATTCTGTAAATTTTAAATAACTGACAGAGATGCAAAATAATTCCATGGAAAAAACAGTTTTGCGTCCATTTGCACATTCATTTCAATATTCCTGAAATTATATATATGTATTATAATTCATAGGTATTATAATGCATATATATGTAATACATATATAACATATAGGTATATGAAATTTTATATGTATTTTATAATAATAATTATACGTATAATTATATATTATATAATTAAACATTATATTATATATATTATGTATATATAATTATCAATGAGGGAGCCAGGCAGATGTTATAACTGGGTCAAAAGAGAACAGCAAAGAACAGACATATACGTGTATTATGTGATATGTATTATGTATACATTGTATATATTATATGTGTATTATGTATTATGTATACATGATATACATTGGATAAATTGCATATATATTATGCAATATATAATATATATCATGTATACACTGTATGCATATTATATGTATATTATGTATTATGTATACGTTCTATACATTATATGTGTTTTATGTATTATGTATACGTTGTATACATTATGTGTATGATGTATTATGTATACATTATATACACTGTATATATTATATATTATATACATATATGTCTGTTCTTTGTGTTCTCTTTTGAGCCAGTTATAACATCTGCCTGGTTCTTTCACTGATTGATGAGTGGAATAAAATCCTTAATGTATGCTCATTTTATATCTGTATGAGTCACGATTTTATCTTTTTTTCTTGCTTGAGGAAAATTCACCCGGAGCTAACATCTGTTGCCAGTCTTCCTCTATTTTGTATGTGGGGCACTGCAGCAGCATGGTCACTGACGAGTGGTGTGGGTCTGCACCTGGGAGCCGAACCTGGGCCACCAAAGCGGAGCACACCAAACTTAACCACTAGGCAATGGGGCCAGCCCCCATGAGTTTATCTTTTTTAGATCACACAGCTCCTAAGAGGCAGAGCTGGGATTTAAACCTAGGCAGCCTGGCTCCTGAACCTCCACTCTTAAACCCTACCCTCCATCAAATGAACTAATGTACATGGACACACTTAACTCACAGTAGACGCTCAACATATGGTGGTGTTGGGATTGCTAAGAAGCAAGCATTCTGTTTGACCAGAACCTTCATAAAACACACAGTCTCTCACCGTTTTGGAAGTGAAGGCAAAGGATGTCAGTATGACCCCTGATGTCTGGGACTGGGATCCGGGTGTGGTCTTCCTGGTAATCCATCTTCTGTAATCTTCCCGTACCCGGAGATGGAGACACATCACGGGGAGATGAATCACTCCCAGATGCAGGGAAGTATGCTGGCACAGGCATGTCCCCTGGAAGGAGGGGCATCAGGGACAGCGAGGGCAGCAGCTACATACCTGGCGGTTGAGCAGACAGTGAATGAGGAAGATGAAGGCCCCCTGCAGGCTGTTGATGATGGTGAACAGGTAGGCCATGATACCAGCCAAGGGTCCAATCCGGAAAATGCCCAACACCCAGGAGCTCCCCAAGATGAAGAGCTGGGCAAATGCCTTGAATGTCAATAACCTGGAGGAGAAGGTTTGCAGAGGATAAGGTTCTGGGAGGTGGCTGTTGTCCTCATGGGACACACTCCCAGGAATGGTCTGAGGCTGCCACCATGTGACCCACCACCTAGATGGAAATAAACGTGGGGTGGAGTCTCCAAGCCTAGGTGTAGGGAAATCGAATCCTATAGGCATTTAAAAGGCTATTGGCCTACAGATACACATCGGCACAAAGATGTGTGGACACATGTATTTAATGCAATATTTTCATTAGTAATGAAAGGCTAGAAGTACCCATGTGTCCAAGAATTTAGAACACGTTAAATGAACAATGAAGCCATACAATGAAATACCATGAAGTCTTCTTTTTTTTTACTGAGGTAAAACTCACATAACATAAAGTTCACCATTTTAACCATTTAAAGTACGATTCGGTGGTATTTAGCACATTCACAGTGTTGTACAAACATCACCACTATCCAGTTCCCAGACACATTTATCACCCCAAAAAGAAACCCCATACCTATTAAGCAATCATCCCCCATTTCCTTCTCCCCCAATTAGAAACAACTCAAATGTCCATCAACAGATGACTGGATAAACAAAACGTGGTCCATCCATATAGCAGAATATTACTCAGCCATGAAAAGGAGTGAAGCACTGACACACGCTACAACATGGATGAACCTTGAAAACATGATGCTCAGTGAGAGAAGCCAGTCACAAAAGTCCACATAGCATATGATTCCATTTATATGAAATGTCCAGAATGGGCAAATGCATAGAGACAGAAATCAGATTATACAACTGTTTTTTAAAATGAGATGAGAGTGACAATATACTATAGTGGGTAAGGCTCTGGGTCAGACTGCCTGTGTTTAAATTCTGATCCATTCACTAACTTTGCGGCCTTTGTAGGTTACTTAACATCACTGTGCCTCAGTTTCCTCACTTTGAGATAAGGATGACAACACAATGCCTACCCTATAAGCTTGTTCTACCAATTAATGAGATAGCATTAGACCTAAAGGTGCTTAGAACAATGTCTGGCACAAAATAAACATTTTTGTTAGTTGTTTTTAACCTTAAGTACTGATATGAAATAAGCTACCTATTATGTGGAAAAAACCAAGCGCAGAATGATATGTACAGTATCCTGTCATTTATATAATATAAGATCGATGTGTAAGTATAGAATATTCTGGAAGGAAGCTCAATTCAGGTGATAATGGTTGCTTGAGGTGGGAGAGATCTGGGGACCTGAGGAGTCAGGGAAGAGAGAAGGAATTAGTTTTCAGGTGTTTCCTTTTTTAATGCTTAATTATTCTTGCCATGGCATACATTAACTTTATTCTAACTTTTTGCAGTAATTTTTAAAAAGTAATTTTTATAAAAAAATATTTAAGATGGATGAAGGATTGGACTCTGACGGGAAAACAAACAAGGGACCATCATTAGGTTACCGACAATAAAACCTAGACAATGTCTGGTTTGGGTGGGTTCTTAAAATGAACATTAGTTGAATGGTGAAATTAAGAAACACAGATGCTCTATAAGAATACGAAAAAGTCCCACCTCTGTATGATAGAATAATATATATGAAGGTAAAATAACGAGATAGTGTATTTCATCTATTAAATCAGCAAAACAACAAAAATGATAAACCCTAATGCTGGCAAGGCTGGAGGTAAACAAGCACTCTTGTGAATGGAAATAACTTTTCTGGAAAACGATTTGCAATATACACTAAAAGTGTTACAATCCAACCTACCCTTTGAGTCAGGCAATTTCATGCCTAGTGTTATGATTAAATAACCACAGATGTGGAAGAAAATTTACCTACAAGGATGTTCAAGACAATACTGTTTATAATAGCAAAAAAAAAACAAGTCAGAAATAACTTAAATGTCCATAAATGAGGGATGCTTTAAGTAAACTGTGCTGGCTCCTTACGCTGAACAGTTATAGAAAAAAAGGATAGTTGACAAATTTCTAATCAAACAAGAAAAATTTTATGACGTGTTATTAGAAGAGTATTATTTAATTTTCAAATATTTGGGGGATTTTCCAGACTTTTTTCTGTTATTGATTTCTAATTTAGTTCCCCTGTCAGAGAACATGCTTTGCATAATTTGAATCTTTTAAAAGCTTATCTGATTTGTTGTATGTCCCAGGATGTGGTCTTGGTAAATGTTTCATTTTGACTTTAAAAAGATATATGTGCTGCTGGTATTGGGTGGAGTGTTCTATAAATGTTATCACGTTTGTTGATAGGATATGAAAGACTTGAACAACATTTACTGATTTTCTGTCTCCTTGTTCTGTCAATTATTGGTAGGGGTGTGGAAATCTCCTATTATAATTTTTTGGATTTGTCTGTTTCTTCTTTTAGTTCCATTGATTTTTGCTCCTTGCATTTTGAAGCTCTTTTATTAGGTACATAAATGCTTAGGATTGTTATGTCTTCTTGATGAATGGACTCCTTTATCATTATAAAGTGGTCCTCTTTATCCCTGGTAATATTCTTTGCTCTGCAGTCTACTTTGTCCCATATTAATGTAGCCAGATCTTTTGACTAGTGCTAGCATGGTCTATTTCTATCCTTTTACTTTTAGCCTGTTTGTGTCTTTATATTTAAAGTGTTTGTTTTTGTAGGCAACATACACTTGGGTCTTGCTTTTTTATAGTTTGATGATCTCTGCCCTTTTTTTTTTATTGTGGCAAAATATACGCAACATAAAAATTGCCATTTTAACCATTATAAGGTTTAGAATTCATTGACATTAAGTACATTTACAATATTGTGAAACCATTGTGACTCTTCATTTCTGTAACTTTTTCATCATCCTAAACAGAAACTCTATACCCATTACACAATAATTCCCCATTCTCCCTTCTCCCCTGCCTTCTGTCTTATGAATTTGCCTATTCTAGGTACCTAAGATGAGTGGAATCATATAGTACTTGGCATTTTGTGTCTGGCTTATTTCACTTAGCATGTTTTCTAGTTTCATCCATGTTTAGCATATATCAGAGTTTCATTCATCTTTAAGGTTGACTAATATCCCATTGTATGTGTTTATCACATTTTGTTTGGACACTTGGGTTATTTTTACCTTTTGACTATTGTGAATAATGCTGCTGTGATCATTGGTGGACAAGTATCTGTGTGCCACATCAATGCTTTGGGTGTATACCTGTGAGTGATTCCTGCTTTCATTTCTTTGGGTGTATACCTATGAGTGGAATTGCTACATCATATGGTAATTCCATGTTTACTTTTTTGAGGAACTGCCACACTGTTTTCACAATCTCTGCCTTGTAATTGGGGCATTTAGAACATTTACGTTGAATGTGATTATTGATATGGTTAGATTTAAATCTGTCATCTTACTGTTTGTTTTCTGTCTCATCTGTTTTTTGTTTCCGTTCTCCATTTCTTCTTCTTTTGGTTTAAGTATTTTTTATGATCTCGTTTTATCTCTTTTTTTAGCCTTTTAACTATTAATTCATTCAACCATCAATTTCTTCACTTTGTGTCCTTGGCTCATGCAGTCTTCCATTCGTTAGCTTTCTGATGTTGGGAAAATGACTTAAACTCTCCTAAACTCTAAAGAACTGGAGCTTCTTGCATTACACCACACTGCTCCCTACCATCTCTATCCTCTGGTCATTTCTGTATGAGAGCTGAAATAAGGCAGAGTGTCACCTTGTTTGACCTCAACTGGAACGTGTGTGTTGATAGACTGAAATTTTTCACTGCTCTGCTCATGTTTGCGAATGACCATGAGAATGCTGCAAATACTGATTTGGGATTCCAAAAAACTTTTAGTGAGTAGGTGAATTCACAAATATGGAACTTGTAAATAATGAAGATCAGCTATATATGTACCACATAGGGTGGTTGTGTGGGTTAAATCAATTAATACAAGTTAAGTTCTTCAAACAGTGCCTTAACACAGACTCATTTGATATTTCAGAAATTTATTTGGTAAGTTAGTTTTTAGTAGTTTGTATGTGCAGGTATAAGTGAGGATATTTTTATGTCTAATTTTTGGTGACATTGCATAGTGTAGAATTGTGCTCTTTTCATGTGGTGAAATCCAGGTTTCCTACCCTGCTTTTTTCCTGTCACTCGTCTACTTCATTTAGTCGTTTTTGTTTTGCAAACATGCAGGCATGGCTTTAAGGGCAGGAAGGATTAATGATGAACAAAAGCGATGTTGCTCCCTGACCCTACATTCTGCTTTCTTCACTATGATGGTTTTTTTTTGGAGCTGGCTGCTACATTTTTTAGGCAGCTTTATTGAGATATGATTCACATACCATACAATTCACCCATTTAAAGTTTATAATTCAGTGGGTTTTTTTAATATATTCACAGATGTGTGTAACCATCACCACAGTAAATTTTAGAATATTTTCATCACCTCAAAAAGAAGCCTGAACCCTTCAGCTACCATCCCTTTATCCCCTGACCCTGTTTACCCCATCCCTAAGCAACCACTAAGCTACTTTTTTGTCTCTATAGATTTCCCTATTCTGACTTTCCTATGAATAGAATCATATAGTATATGGTCTTTTTTTTGGCTGGCTTCTTTCACTTAGCATTATATTTTCAAGGTACATTTATGTTGTAGCATATGTCAGTATCTCATTCTTCTTTATGACCAAATAATGTTTCATTGTGTGGATATACCATATGTTGTTTATCTGTTTGTGTGTCAATGGACATTTGGGTTGTTTCCACCTTTTGACTATTATGAGTGATGCTGTTACATTCATGTACAAGTTTCTGTGTGGACATGTTTCCATTTGTTGGATATATACCTAGGAGTAGAATTGCTGGGTTACATGGTAGCTCTATGTTTAATTATTTGAGAAACTGCCAGACTATTTTCCAAAGTGGCTGCAACATTTTACATTCCTGTAGCAGTGTTTGAGGGTTCCAGTTTCTCCACATTCTCACTAACACTTGTTATCTAACTTGTTAATTTTAGCCATTGTAGTGGGTATGAAGTGGTATCTTATTGTGGTTTTGATTTGCGTTTCCCTTATGACTAATGATACTGAGCATCTTTTCATGTGCTTATTGGCCATTTGTATATCTTCTTTGGAGAAATATCTGTTCAGATTCTTTGCCTATTTTTAAATTGGGTTGTCTTTTTATTACTGAATTGTAAGAAGTTTTTTTGGGGGAGGAGGTGGGGAAGATCAGCCCTGAGCTAACTTCTGTTGCCAATCCTTCTCTTCTTGCTGAGGAAGATTGGCCCTGGGCTAACATCCGTGCCCGTCTTCCTCTACTTTATATGGACGCAGCCACAGCATGACTTGATACGCGGTACTTTGGTCTGTGCCTTGGATCAGAACCCATGAACCCTGGGCCGCCAAAGTGGAGCGCGCGAACTTAGCCACTACACCACCAGGCTGGCCCCAAGAGCTTTTTAATATATGTTCCGAATACAAGGTCCTTATTAGATATATGATTTGCAGATATTTTTTCCCATTCTAGATTGTCTTTCCACTTTCTTGATAGTGTCTTTTGAAGCATAAAAGTTCTTAATTTTGATGATGAAGTTTAACTTATTTATTCATTTATTTAGTTGCTTCTGCTTTTGGTGTCAGATCTAAGAGTCCATTGCCAAATACAAGGTCATGAAGATTTATGCCTGTGTGTTCTTCTAAGTGTTTTATAGTTTTAGCTCTGAAATTGAAGTGTATGATCCATTTTGAGTAAACTTTTGCTTATGGGATAAGGTTAGGGTCTAACTTCATTCTTTTGCATATAGCAGCTATTCAATTGTCACAGCACCATTGGCACCCTTGTGAAAAATCAGTTGACCATAGGTGTATAGGTTTATTTCTGGTCTTTCAGTTCTGTTCCATTGATCTGTATGTTTGTCCTTGTACCAGTACCACACTGTCTTGACAACTGTTGCTTTGTAGTAACTTTTGCAATTGGGAAGTATGAGTCTTACGCTATTTATTCTTCTTTTTCAGAATTGTTTTGTTAATTGTAGCTTGTTGCCTTAGAATTCCGTATGAATTTAGAATCAACTTCAGAGTATAAGTTTTGCATTTCTTTGGTTAATTTATTCCTGGTTTTGGATACTATTGTGAATGGAATTGTTTTCTTAATTTTACTTTTGGGTTTTTCAATGCAAATGTATAGAAATTCAATTGGGTTTTGTATATTGATCTTGTATCCTGCAACCTTGCTGAACTCATTTATTACTTCTAAAAGTTTTTTGGTAGACTCCTTAGGATTTTCTATATACAGGATCACTTCATGCAAATAGAGATAGTTTTACCTCCTCCTTTCCGATATAGATGCCTGTTATTTCTTTTTCTTGCCTAATTGCCCTGGTTAGAACCTCTGCTACAATTTAGAATAGAAATGGCAAGAGTGGAAATCTTTGTCTTGTTCCTAATCTTAAAGGGAAACCATCCAGTATGTCACCATTAAGTATGATGTTAACTGGAGATTTTTTGTCGATGCCCTTTATATTGAGGAACTTCCCTTCTGTTCCTAGATTATTGAGTTTTTTTTTAAATCATGAAAGCGTGTTGGATTTTGTCAAATGCTTTTTCCTACATCTGCTGAGATGGTCTTGTAATTTTTTGTTTTTCATTCTATTTGTATGATGTATTACATTAATTATTTTTGGATGTTAAACCAACTTTGCATCCCTAGGATAAATCCCACTTGGTCATGGTGTATAATTCTTTTTATATATTGCTAGATTCAGTTTGCTAGTATTTTGTTGAGGACTTTTACATCCATGTTCGTAAGAGATATTAGTCTGTAGTTTTGTTTTCTTTCTTCTTTTTTTTTTTTTGGTGAGGAAGATTAGCCCTGAGCTAACATCCGTTGCCAATCTTCCTCTCCTTGCGGAGGAAGATTGGCCCTGGGGTAACATCCGTGCCCATCTTCCTCTATTTATTTTTTTTCATATGGGACACCGCCATAGCATGGCTTGACAAGCGGTACATCGGTCCATACCCGGGATCCAAACCTGTGAATCCTGGGCCGCCACAGTGGAGCGTGCAAACTTAATCTCTACGCCACCAGGCTGGCCCCTGTAGTTTTGCTTTCTTGTGACATCTTTGTCTGATTTTGGTATCGGGGTAATATTAGTCCCATAAAATGTGTTGGAAAGTGTTTCTTCCTCTTTTTTTTTTTTTTTTGGAAGAATTGGTGTTAATTCTTCCTTGAGTGTTTGGTAGATTTCAGCGGTGAAACCATTTAGGCCTGGGCTTTTCTTTGTGCATAGTTTGTGGATTACTGATTCAATCTCTTCACTTATTATAGGTTTATTCAGATTATCTTGAGTCATTTTTGTAGTTTGTGTTTTCCTAGTAATTTGTGTATTTCATCTAAGTTATCTAATTTGTGTACTATTATTCATAGTATTTGTTTATAATCCTTTTTGTTTCTGTAAGGTTGGTAATCTTGTCCTCTCTTTTTCTTTTTTTTCTTCCAGTTTTGTCTTTTTTTTTTTATTGATGTTTTAATAGTTTTTAACATTGTGAAATTTTGGGTTGTACGTTTTTGTTTGTCCATCACCATATATATGTCTCCCTTCACCCTTTGTGCCCACCCCCCACCCCCATTGCCCCTGGTAACCACAATACAGTTTTCTCTGTCCATGTGTTGGTTTATATTCCACATATGAGTGAGATCATACAGTGTTTGTCTTTCTCTTTCTGGCTTACTTCATTTAACATAATACCCTCCAGGCCCATCCATGTTGTTGCAAATGGGACGATTTTGTCTTTTTTATGGCTGAGTAGTATTCCATTGTATATATATACCACATTTTCTTGATCCAGTCATCAGTCGAGGGACACTTAGGTTGCTTCCACTTCTTGGCTATGGTGAATAATGCTGCAATGAACATAGGGGTGCATAAGGCCGTTGGGATTGTTGATTTCAGGTTCGTTGGATAGATTCCCAGTAGTGGGATAGCTGGATCATAGGGCATCTCTATTTTTAATTCTTTGAGGAATCTCCATACCGTTCTCCATAGAGGCTGCACCAGTTGGCATTCCCACCAGCTGTGTATGAGGGTTCCTGTTTCTCCACATCCTCTCCAGTGTTTGTTGTTTTTTGGCTTGGTGATTATAGCCATCCTAACGGGCGTGAGGTGATATCTTAGTGTTGTTTTCTCTCTTTTGTTTTTGATTCAAGTAATTTGAATCTTCTCTTTCTTGGTCAGACTGGACAGAGGTTTGTCAATTGTGTTGATCTCTTCAAAGAACCAGCGTTTTCTGATTTCCCTTTAGATTTCTTCTTCGACTCATTGGTTATTCATGAATGTGTTGTTTAATTCCCACGTATTTATGAATTTGCCAAATTTATTCCTACTATTGATTTCTAATTTTATTTTATTATGGTTGGAGAACATACTTTGTATTATTTTTATGCTTTTAAATTTATTGGGGTTTGTTCTATAGCCCAACATTTGATCTGTTCTGGAGAATGTTCCCTATGTACTTGAGAATGTATCTTCTGTTATTCGATGGAGTGCTCTGTAGAAGTCTGTTAGATCTGGTCGGTTTGTAGTGTTGTTCAAGTCGTCTATTTCCGTGTTGATCTTCTGTCTAATTGTTCTATACATTATTGAAAGTGGGGTATTGAAGTCTCCAACTATTGTTGAATTGTCTGTTTTCATTTCTATTAAAAGGTTCATGTATTTCAATGCTCCGTTAATAGATGCATATATGTTTTTAATTGTTATGTGTTGAACTATTGACCATTTCATCATTATAAAATGTCACTCTCTCTAGTATTCTTGTTTTAAAGTCTATTTTGTCTGATGTTAGTGCAGCCACTCCAGCTTTCTTGTGGTTGCTGTTTGCATGATATTCTTCCCCATCCATTTACTTTCAGTGTTTTTGTCTCTGTGAATCTCGTGTGTCTCCTGTAGACAACATATAGTTGGATCATGTTTTTTTTAAATCCAATCTAACAATCTTTCCCTTTTGATTGTTCAATCTATTCACATTTAATGTTACTGATAGAGTTGGATTTACATCTGCCATTTTAGTTTTTGTTTTCTATATGTATTTTCTAATGTAGCATTTTAATTTCATTAGTGATCTTTTCTTTAGTTTTTTTTTTTTGAATTTTTTTAAGTAATTGCTCTAGGGTTTACTATATACGTCTTATCAGCTTTAGATTTGTACTAGCTTAATTTTGGTAATATGTAGAACCTTTACTGCTATGTAGCTTGATTCCCATTTTCCCTTTTTTTACATTGCTTTGTTATAATTATCATTTTACCATCTGCAGTCATTTCCTTAGCTCATTGCAACTTTGCTTCCATCCACCTCCTTTTGGGCTGTTACTAGGAAATATATTACACTTATATTAAATTGTGCGTTTGAAGCCGTGATACGTTGTGTGATATTATTTTATACAATTGGTTTTTAAATCAGTTAAGAATAGAAAGGATAAAAAATATGTATAATTACCTTTACTGGGGTCACTTGTTTTCAGCCTGAAGAACTTTCTTTAGTATTTCTTGTAAATCAGGTCTACTAGCAATGAATTCTCTCAATTTTTGTTTATCTGGCAAAGTCTTTATTTTTTCTTCATTTTTGAACAGTACCTTTCCTGAATATAGAATTCTTAGTTAACAGTTTTTTCCTTTAGCACTTTATATGTGCTATCCCACTGCCTTCTGGCCTCCATTGTTTTGTCCCAAACTAGCGTGGGACAAAAGGAGAATTTACTGGCTCATAGAATTAAAGAATAGGTTTACCAACCAAACTGCAGGAAGAGGGATTTAGCTGTACTCAAAAACCACTGGAACCAGGGACTTAAATCTGCTTCTCTCATTGCGGACTGGCAGCAAGTCCCATTCTCTTTCAGCTTTCAGCTATCTGGGAGGGACTGCCTTGCCTTCCTATGGTTCTCAGTTCAAAAATGCTGGGCAAGGACTCTCAATGGCCTAATGTGCCCAGCTGTTCAATCACCTACCTTGTGTGTGGTCTTACAAGAACACAGCACCTCCTAGGGGAACCAAATACTTGACGAGGAGGGCCTGTTTCCAGAAGTGAGGGACTTCACAATAGACATAATACTCTGGAATAGTTCTGGCTGTCCTTAAGTAAAACATGGGCTAACCATTTCTCTTAATTTCCACACCAGCAGTTTAAACAGTTTAAAGAAGTTTAAAGTGGCATCAGACCACAGAGGAAGGGGCAGTAAATATTTGCACACCAGGTAGCATGGAGAAATACTTTCATAAAGGCCTGTTGAGGTGAGCCTTGAAGACTGAGCGTGATTTGTCAAGCCAAGAGGGGATTCCATGGAGAAACACTTCCAAGCTTGAACAAATGGACATAAATCTCTCTTCTTCCAGATCTCTTTGTATATGCTTAAAAAAAGGATTTGAAGCCATCAGAAAATAAAGGATAAAAGCATCCTGTTAGTGTAAGGACAGAGCATTAAATGATCTTTACTTGGACTGAAACACAGCAGTATGAATAAGCAAGTAACTTAACCCCTTTACAGCTCGGCTTTCTCATCTGTTACATGAAGATGATAATATGTAACACTCTCAGAAGGTTCACATGACAATTAAATGAGATAATCCCTTAGCCAAAGCTTTAGTACGTGGTAAGCGCTCAAATAAATGCTGGAGAGAGATATCAGCAATTATTTTATACTCATAAATGTAGCTGGAAAGTTGAATTAGATGCTAAATGCTGGCTAGATCCCATTTTATAACTAAAGGGAGTTACGCAAACCAAACCAGCCATCATTCGTGTAAAATACCTAAAAATATTCCTTTTCATGGTCCAAGTACGTACTGTGGCACAAAACCGGGAGAAACCAGGACATAGAAATAATGAGTGTGTTCAGATGCTTTGATTCTACTCTGAAGTGAGATGGGTGAGAAAAAGGAGGTGATCAAACCGGCAAGGAAGACCTACCTCCCCGGGCGCCTGTGGAGCACGGGGATCCCGCCCCAGTGGAACCCGAGGGCTGGGGAAGCAAGACGCCGGCGCAGCCCGGGATTCCCCGCGACTCACATGAGGTCGACCTCGGGCTTCAGGGCTGGCACCACTGAAAGCTAACGCCGCAAGCGAGGCCAGCCGCAGCCCCCACCACCCGGTCAGTAGAACCCCGAATCCGACAACCAGCCCAGTCCCGAGCCTCCTTCCCGGCTTCCCCTGCGGCGGCGGCGCCGTGACATCACTTCCCATCGACGGCGCGCACGTGGGAGGAAGTCCCGGTGCCCCGGCTGCCGCTCCCGCCCGTCTGTCTGGTTACATTCGTCGGGGGCCGCGCCGCTGCTATGGGAGTCCCGGCTTTCTCTCGCTGGCTCAGCCGCAGGTACCCGTCCATCATTGACTGCGTGGAAGAGAAGGTGAGGAGGTGCGTGGCGGCAAGCCCGGAGCCCCAGCGCGTCTCGGCCGCGGCCCTCGGGACCCGCTGCCTGTCCCCGGGGTGCTGCGCCGGGGCCCGCGCTGCTCTGTCGGCCCCGCGGGCGGCCGCGGCCCGACACGCGGTTGGTCGCCAACACTCGTTTTCGGGGCCCTGGGAGAGCAGCCTCGGCGGGGCGAGGGCCGAGCGGGGTCTGTGCTCGCTGGAGGGCTGCTCCTCCCTGCCCGCTGTTTCCGGCCCGGAAGGCCCCGCCCGCGGCTGTTTCCTCTCGGCGCAGCGCGTTTCGGGTTTGAGAAAAGGCTCAAAAGTGTTGGGCTGCGCACGCCTGGCCCGCTGAGTTAGCTGGGGAGCGAGGCTCACGTGTTGAGCCCAGCCTCTCACAGCCTTGTAAAGTCACCCCCCGCGGCGAGCTTTTTGTTGTTTACTGCCCGTGCTCGAAAGGTTTTCTCCTGGTGTGAAAGGACTGTTGTTGCTGTTTTAGATCCTACGGTGAAAGCAGCATCTTAGAAACGTCTAGGACGAGATAGAAGTCTCATAAGTGCCCCCTTCTCTAGGTGCCCCAATTGCTGGACAGAAGGCTTGTTGAAATTTTCAGAGTTCCTGGATGCACTTAAATACTTTGTTGTTTGTTTGTTAATGTGTATGTCGACTTCTGGCCATTATTGAGTTTTCTCTTTATCGTTCCCGTGATCCCGTCCGAGTTCGATTTTGTGCTTGGAATTTCTGGATTGGGAAGGTTCAGCGGCGCTTCATGCCCCTCGCCCCTTCGTTTCTGAAGGAAGTGCCCGTCAGTCACAGTGAACTGCATTCTTTTGCTGAGGTTGGTGAGATCTTGATTTTTACTTAGCTCCTATCCAGGAGGAACCGAAAGCCTTGTTTTGACGGCAGTTTCAGTATTCCTTGTGTTTTTCCCAAAGAGAAACTGTTAAACTGAATGCTGGTTTCCTTTGTTTTTAAAACTTCCATCAAACTTGACTTGCATCTCATCCCATTTCTACTCTGTAGAGATAACCATTTTTAACTGTTTTGGTTCTGTCTCTAGATATCATGATTATGCCTGATTTATTGGTTTTGGATCTATCTATTGAATTCTAGCTATGATAGAAGAGGATTTCGTCACTCATGCGGCATCCCCTGCCCCATTCCTAATAGTAAATCACTGTCTTTATTTCTTCTCTTGGTAAGCTTTATAACTTTGAGTAGTGTGTCTTTTTTATTACGTCTTCTATTTAAAGTATCCCTTGACTTCTCACTTTCTAAGGTTAGGTATTAGCTTTTCTACCTCTGCTGCTCTTACTCTTCACCCGAAGCTTGCCAGCTGTCCTTTTGCCTTGTTGGCATCCCAAATTAAATTGTCAGGGCTTTGGCTATATATGGGATTGTTTTAAAAGCTGAAAAATCAAATAGTATTGTAAATTCTTGTCACTTTCCAGATTTAAGTTATGCTGTGATACTGTTTCTTTTCTTGTGCTACTTTTGTTTTTTTCTTGGTGTTCTGTTTCTGTTTTCCTCTTTATACGGTTCCACATCCAAACTCGCTGTTTTATTAGGTATTCTATCAAGTCCTCTTTCTTCTTGGAGACTCCTTCTTGAGGTCTTTATTTCTGTTGCTGTCACACCTGGTTCTTTAAGGCTTGCTGGAAAGCTGCTTCCTGAGATTTTTAAAAATTCCTTTCTTCAGTTGAGGGTACTATTTTCTGATCATCTTTCTTGGCCTAAATCCTTCCTTGGTTTTTATTCTCAATTGAATTCTTAAGAAATGCTGTGCGGGGTGTGAGTTTTCTGAATCTGTTCTACCCTTGTACACATGAGTGGTCATTAGCTAGGCATCAAGTTTGAGCTTGCAAATTAGTTTCCCTCAAATCTTTGAAAGTGCTGTTCTTTTGACTTATGTCATCCAGTATTTTTGATGAGTTTTTTTTTTTTGTGAGGAAGACCGGCCCTGAGCTAACATCTGCCAATCCTCCCCTTTTTGCTAAGGAAGACTGGCCCTGGGCTAACATGCGTGCCCATCTTCCTCCACTTTATATGGGACGCTGCCACAGCATGGCTTGCCAAGCGGTGCGTCGGTGCCCGCCCGGGGTCCAAACCGGCGAACCCCGGGCCGCCGCAGCGGAGTGCTAGCACTTAACTGGTTGCACCACCGGGCCGGCCCTTTGATGAGAAGTTGAATGTTAATGTGATTTATTTATTTAACCGATACTTATGTAGTATTTAACACATACCAGGCACTGTTCTAGGCACTTTATAGATTAATTTATTAAATTCTCATAACAACCACATGACTACTACTACTTACTATTATTACTATTACAGATGAGAAAACTGAAGCACAGTGGGGTTAAGTAATGTACTCAGGGTGACTTGGCTGAATACATGGCAGAGCCATTGTCAAAATCAGGAAGGCCATGCTCTTAATTTTTATGTTCTGCTTTCGTTCTTTTGTAGTTGATCTATTTTTTTTTCTGAACTTTTTCAAGATCTTTATCCTTGGTAGTGTAAGTGTTCATGATTATGTACTTAGCTATAGATTTTTTTAAAATTTCAGTTTATTTTGATTGGTGCTTGGCTGACTCTGAGGCTGAGGACTTGTGTTCTTCAGTTCTAGGGAATGCTCCTTGATTGTTTCTTGACCTCCTTTTTCACTGCCCTCTCTGAACTCTGGATCCTGGTCCTCCTAGAGTGATTTCTTTTTCTTTCATCTCTCTGTTCTCCGCCTCCTCTCCTCCTCCTCTTGCAGCTTTATTGAGGTATTATTGACCTACAACAAACTGCATATATTTAAAGTGTACAGTTTAATACATTTTGAGATATGTGTACATCCATGAAACCATCACCATAATCAAGATAATGAGCGTCACCTCTAAAACATTCCTTCTGGCCCTTTGTTATTCCTCCCTACAACTGTGTGCTGCCTGTCGTTAGTCAACCACTGATTTATTTCTGACTCTGTAGATAAGTTTTCATTTTCTACAATTTTATATACATGGAATTATATAATATGTACTCTTTGTTTTACCTGGCTCAGTTACTTTCATTCAGAATAATTATTTTGAAATTCGCCCATGTTCTTCCATATATCAATAGTTCATTTCTTGTTATTTTTGAGTAGTATTCTGTGTTGTGCATGTATCACATTTTGTTTGTTCCTTCACCTCATTGAGGAACATTTGGATTGTTTCCAGTTTTGGGCTATTAAACAAAAAAACTTCTGTGAACATTTGTGTACAGGTCTTTGTGTGGACATGTGCTTTCATTTCTTTAGAGAAAATACTCAGGAGTGAAATGGTTGAATTGTGTGGTAGGTGTGTGATTAGTTAAAAACTTGCCAAGCTGTTTTCCAAAGTGGTTGTACGATTTTACATTGCCACCAGCATGTGTGCAGGTTCTAGGTGCTCCACTCCCTCTCCAGCACTTAGTCTGGTTAGTCTTTTTTAGTTTTAGCCGTTCTAGTCTAGTGTTATCTCGTTGTCGTTTTAATTTTCATTTGCCTGATGACAGATGGTGTTGACCATCTTTTCAGGTGCTTATTTGCGTGCTGTATATCTTCTCGAGCAAGGTGTCTATTCAGATCTTTTGCTCATTTTTAAGTTGGGTTGTTTGTCTTATTGAATTGTAGAGTTTCTTACGTGTTGATATATCTTTGCAGGTATTTTCTCCTACTCTGTGGCTTACCTTTTTACTTCTTACCAGTGCAAAGAACAGAAGTTTTTAATTTTAATGAAGTCTGTTTTATATATATTTTTATATATTTCCACACTTTGTATTGTATTTAACAATCTTTGCCAAAGCCAAGGTCACTAAGATTCTCTCTTGTGTTTTCTTAGAGATGTTTTATAGTTTTAATTCATCCCATGGTTTCTGTTTTTAGTTTTTTAATATGATGAATTACATTGATTTTGAAATGTTAAACTCGCCTTGCATTCCTTGGGTAAATCCCACTTGGTCATGGTATATTATTTTTATATACTGTTGGATTCAATTTGCTAAAGATTTCTTCATTTACATTTTTACATTTATGTTCAAAAAGGATATTTGTCTGTAGTGTTCTTGAAATGTCTTTGTCTAGTTTTAGTTTTTGAGTAACCTTGGCCTCAGATTGAGCTGCGCGGTATATACCCTCCCCAGTTTTCTGGAAGGGTGTGTCTAGAATTGGTGTTATTTCTTGCTTAAATATTTGGTAGAATTCACCAGTGAAGCTTTCTGGGCCTGAAGTTTTGGGGGAAGGTTTTTGTCTACAAATTCAATTTCTTTAGTAGATATAGAGCCATTCAGATTATCTATTTCTTTTTGAATGAGCTGTTGTAATTTTTAACTTTCACAGGTTTTGTCCATTTCATCTGAGTAGTCAAATGTGTTGACAAAAGTTGTTCATAGTATTCCTTATTATCCTTTTACTATTGATAGAAAATGTGGTGATGTCACCTCTCTTATTTCTGATACTAATTTTGTCTTTTCTCTTTTGTTCCATTAATAGTCTGGCTAGACTGATCTCAAAGAACTAGCTTTTGGTTTCATTGATTTTTCTCTGTTGTTTTTCTGTTTTCTTTTTTATCAACTTCTGCTCTTATTTGTTTCTTATGATCACTTGGTGTTTAGCTTGCGTTTCTTGTCCTTATTTCTTAAGGTGGAAACTTAGGTCATTGCTTTGGTACATTGCATTTTCTCTAATAAAGGTGTTGAGTGCCATAAACAGCCTTCTAGATACTGTTTCAACTCTATGCCACAAATAATGACATGTTGTGTTTTCATTTTCATTCAGTAACAAATATTTCCTGATATCCTCTTTGACTTCTTCTTTGGCCCATTGCTTATTTAGAAGAGTATTATTTAATTTTCAAATATTTGGGAGATTTTCCAGACTTTTTTTCTGTTATTGATTTCTAATTTAGTTCCCCTGTCAGAGAACATGCTTTGCATAATTTGAATCTTTTAAAAGCTTATCTGATTTGTTGTATGTCTCAGGATGTGGTCTTGGTAAATGTTTCATTTTGACTTTAAAAAGATATATGTGCTGCTGGTATTGGGTGGAGTGTTCTATAAATGTTATCACGTTTGTTGATAGGATATGAAAGACTTGAACAACATTTACTGATTTTCTGTCTCCTTGTTCTGTCAATTATTGGTAGGGGTGTGGAAATCTCCTATTGTAATTTTTTGGATTTGTCTGTTTCTTCTTTTAGTTCCATTGTTTTTTGCTCCTTGCATTTTGAAGCTCTTTTATTAGGTACATAAATGCTTAGGATTGTTATGTCTTCTTGATGAATGGACTCCTTTATCATTATAAAGTGGTCCTCTTTATCCCTGGTAATATTCTTTGCTCTGCAGTCTACTTTGTCCCATATTAATGTAGCCAGATCTTTTGACTAGTGCTAGCATGGTCTATTTCCATACTTTTACTTTTAGCCTGTTTGTGTCTTTATATTTAAAGTGTTTGTTTTTGTAGGCAACATACACTTGGGTCTTGCTTTTTTATAGTTTGATGATCTCTGCCCTTTTTTTTTTAATTGTGGCAAAATATACGCAACATAAAAATTGCCATTTTAACCATTATAAGGTTTAGAATTCATTGACATTAAGTACATTTACAATATTGTGAAACCATTGTGACTCTTCATTTCTGTAACTTTTTCATCATCCTAAACAGAAACTCTATACCCATTACACAATAATTCCCCGTTCTCCCTTCTCCCCTGCCTTCTGTCTTATCAATTTGCCTATTCTAGGTACCTAAGATGAGTGGAATCATATAGTACTTGGCATTTTGTGTCTGGCTTATTTCACTTAGCATGTTTTCTAGTTTCATCCATGTTTAGCATATATCAGAGTTTCATTCATCTTTAAGGTTGACTAATATCCCATTGTATGTGTTTATCACATTTTGTTTGGACACTTGGGTTATTTTTACCTTTTGACTATTGTGAATAATGCTGCTGTGATCATTGGTGGACAAGTATCTGTGTGCCACATCAATGCTTTGGGTGTATACCTGTGAGTGATTCCTGCTTTCATTTCTTTGGGTGTATACCTATGAGTGGAATTGCTACATCATATGGTAATTCCATGTTTACCTTTTTGAGGAACTGCCACACTGTTTTCACAATCTCTGCCTTGTAATTGGGGCATTTAGAACATTTACGTTGAATGTGATTATTGATATGGTTAGATTTAAATCTGTCATCTTACTGTTTGTTTTCTGTCTCATCTGTTTTTTGTTTCCGTTCTCCATTTCTTCTTCTTTTGGTTTAAGTATTTTTTATGATCTCGTTTTATCTCTTTTTTTAGCCTTTTAACTATTAATTCATTCAACCATCAATTTCTTCACTTTGTGTCCTTGGCTCATGCAGTCTTCCATTCGTTAGCTTTCTGATGTTGGGAAAATGACTTAAACTCTCCTAAACTCTAAAGAACTGGAGCTTCTTGCATTACACCACACTGCTCCCTACCATCTCTATCCTCTGGTCATTTCTGTATGAGAGCTGAAATAAGGCAGAGTGTCACCTTGTTTGACCTCAACTGGAACGTGTGTGTTGATAGACTGAAATTTTTCACTGCTCTGCTCATGTTTGCGAATGACCATGAGAATGCTGCAAATACTGATTTGGGATTCCAAAAAACTTTTAGTGAGTAGGTGAATTCACAAATATGGAACTTGTAAATAATGAAGATCAGCTATATATGTACCACATAGGGTGGTTGTGTGGGTTAAATCAATTAATACAAGTTAAGTTCTTCAAACAAAGCCTTACACAGACTCATTTCATGTTTCAGAAATTTATTTGGTAAGTTAGTTTTTAGTAGTTTGTATGTGCAGGTATAAGTGAGGATATTTTTATGTCTAATTTTTGGTGACATTGCATAGTGTAGAATTGTGCTCTTTTCATGTGGTGAAATCCAGGTTTCCTACCCTGCTTTTTTCCTGCCACTTGTCTACTTCATTTAGTTCTTTTTTTTTTTTTTTTTTTTTTTGCCAACATGCAGGCATGGCTTTAAGGGCAGGAAGGAT
The DNA here is from genome assembly GCF_020826845.1 of Diceros bicornis minor. NCBI lineage: Eukaryota > Metazoa > Chordata > Mammalia > Perissodactyla > Rhinocerotidae > Diceros > Diceros bicornis. The sequence continues at coordinate 1,067,003 of NW_026690898.1, read as the reverse complement.
TAATAATGAACAAAAGCGATGTTGCTCCCTGACCCTACATTCTGATTTCTTCACTATGATGTTTTTTTTTGGAGCTGGCTACTACGTTTTTTAGGCAGCTTTATTGAGATATGATTCCATATCTCAATTTTTTTTTGAGATATGATCTCATATCTCTTTATTGAGATATGATCCCATACCATACAATTCACCCATTTAAAGTTTATAGTTCAGTGGGGTTTTTTATATATTCGCAGATGTGTGTAACTATCACCACAGTAAATTTTAGAATATTTTCATCACCTCAAAAAGAAGCCTGAACACTTCAGCTACCATCCCTTTATCCCCTGACCCTGTTTACCCCATCCCTAAGCAACCACTAAGCTACTTTTTGTCTCTATAGATTTCCCTATTCTGACTTTCCTATGAATAGAATCATATAGTGTATGGTTTTTTTTTGCTGGCTTCTTTCACTTAGCATTATATTTTCAAGGTACATTTATGTTGTAATATATAATACAAAATATACCATTTTAACTATTTTTAAGTGTATAATTGAACAGCATTAAATATATTCAGGTTGCTTCATTTTTAAAATAAAGAGAAGACTATTTTTGATTAGATTTTTTACTTACTTTCTCTGTTCCCTCTCATAGAAATGTGTCTTTGAAAACTCTTTAAAGACACATTCAAAAGCATGCATGTACTTCATTCTTTCTACTCTCCACTTTTCCTAACATAGCTTGTAAGTATACGAGGCTTAAGTCTCATAGGTAATAATGTCCATGGCACATGATTTGTTTGTACAAGTAATGTTTCAAATGGTTATTCTTAAAAGGAACTACAAATCAAATATATTAAACTTGTTGATACTTTAAACTTCTTGATACTTTTAAGTTACTCCTAGTTTCTGCATATTTTGGGTTCACTTGATTATATCCAGTCTCTAAAGAGGTTTCTATCTGTTTTAAGAATATGGTACCTCTTTAAAAGACATAGTGAGTGAAAAGAGCAGGTAAGAAATATACTGTATGCTCACAGAGAAGGGTCTAGAGGCATACACATCAAAATACTGGTTGGCTATCCGTCAGAGATTGGCAAACTCCAGCCCTGTAGATTTGGCCTATGAGCTAAGAATGGTTTTTACTTTTTTTTTTTTTTTTTACTTTTAAAGGAAGATTAGCCGTGAGCTAACATCTGTGCCAGTCTTCCTCTATGTTATATGTGGGTTGCCGCCACAGCACGGCTGACTAGTGGGTGTAGGTCTACGCCTAGGATCCGAACCTGCGAACCCTGGCCGCTAAAGCGGAGCATGCCAAACTTAAGCACTATGTAGGAGGCCGGCCCTGGTTTTTATGTTTTTAAAAGGTTGTAAAAACGAAATAAAACATGAAAGAATATGCAACTGAGACCCTGTGTGTCCCGCACAGGCTAAAATATATATATTTACTATCTGGCCCTTTGCAAAAAACATTTGCCGATCCCTGGTCTAGGTATGATTGGGATTATGGGTAATTTTTATTTTTAAAATGGTTTGGTGAGTTCTTTTTTTATTTAGTACTTGTAATATTAAAATGGATCTTGCTTTAAAATAAGCTATAATGTTCGTTTGGCTGGAAAAAAATTACAGGGTTTAGAGTAGACTTGTTTAATCTTTACTCCTTTTGTTGCAGCACCATGAACTTGCAGATAGTCTTCCTTGTGCAGAAGGAGAGTTTATCTTCCTTCGTCTTAATGTTTTTCGTGAGGTATGGAGCAATAATCACTAGAATCAGCCCTCTAAAACAGAGTGCCGTTTCATAGCTTTAATGGCAGCATTCCTTTTTGGTTGTAGTATTTGGAAAGAGAGCTCACCATGGCCAGCCTACCGTTCACATTTGATGTTGAGAGGAGCGTTGATGACTGGGTCTTCATGTGCTTCTTTGTGGGAAATGACTTCCTTCCTCACCTGTTGTCGTTAGAGATTCGATATGTGTGTTTGTGTGGGTTTTTAAACTACTGTTGTAGCCTTCTTGCTTACACTGCGTACTGGTCCTAATACATAATGTTTGTTTCCTGGTGGCAGGGAAGGTGCAATTGACCGTTTGGTTAACGTATACAAAAATGCGGTTCACAAAACTGGAGTGAGTTCATTCTTGAATAATTTCAAAACAGAAGTATTTGCTTTTATAAGAAGATTATTTTACATGTATTTTATCACTTACAGGGTTACCTTAAAGAAAGTGGTTATGTCAATCTGCAAAGAGTACAGATGATCATGTTAGCAGTTGGTGAAGTTGAGGATAGCATTTTTAAAAAGAGAAAGGAGGATGAGGTAAAGTGTTTCTATTGCAGTAGCTAAATTGCTCCTGTCTCTAATAGGCTGTGATGATCCTGTGATTGTACTTTTAACCTCTTTGAGGGCGTTGTTATATTATTATAGTGTGTCAAACGCCAATGTAATCATGAGTGGCCAGTGCTTTGATTATTTTATAAAGGCTGTGATGCTTGCTGTGTGGAACTGTGTATTGCACACTGTGTGAATTGCACTGTAATTTTTTTCTCTCTTCATAATCCTGATTAAGATAAAAATCCAAACACGTGTCTGATCAACGGGATGTGAAATGAGGGTTCCAAGACTGGAAGGATGCTGGGGATGAACTAGTGGATGCCATGTTTTATAGGAAATGTTGATGCTGTGGAAGTCAGGTGAAGACCTAGGCACTCTGTACTCTGGTAGTGGAGTGTAGGGGCCTCTGGGTTAGATAGCATCAGTCTAGGCAGAGGGTTGCAGCTCTGAGTAAGCAATTAAACATAAAAGAAAGAAATAAAACAATAAAGCACTTGGAAATTGATGACATATGATGGAGTGAGTGCTTAGGTGAGAAGTCCCGTCTGGCTTAGGCAGTTGGGAGTGTGGTTGGGCCGTTCATGAGACAGCAAGCAGTGGGGGTAGAGCAGGTTGAGGTGAGGACAAGGTAGAAATTGAGGTTAATTTTGGAGATACTGAGTTGGAGGGGTCACAGGACACCTGAGAGGAGAAAAGTCCGTGAAGCAGTTAGATGGATATGTGTAAAGCTCAGGGCAGAAGTCTTTTGGAAGGAGATTTGAGAACATTAGCAGAATACTTCACGTCATGAGTGTGAAGTTGAAATCCCTGGAGCTTTGTATGGAGTTCAAGTGCCTCCAACAGAAACCTTAAGAAGCATAGATGTTAAGGAGAAAGGGGAGTCAGTTCTAGAGAGGTGGGAGGAAATCCCTGAAGAGATGAGAAGCCACTGGTGCTGCCAGAGGCGTCAGAGTGAGATAGGCCCCTAGTCCATGGCCAGGGGCTCAGAGGTCCTGAAGAGTTAGTGGGGTGGAGGGGCAGTAGCCTGGAGGCAGAGTAGGTTGCAGGGTGGTTGTGAGAGAGTGGCAAGGGAGGCAAGCAGTGGGTAAAATGAGCAGATAGTAGCTTTTTAGAAAGAGAGTGAAGGAAATCCTTTTAGAAACTGATTTTATAAAAAGTCATATGGCTATTTTGAGCAAATAGCAACATAATAATATTGCTACATTGCTTCATTATCTCCTAACAGATTAAAACATGTCATTGCATCTGACAATATTTTATATTTTCTTCAGCTTTGTATGCTATAGCTAGTGATCTCTTTTTTAGAATCTTGGGTACCATTTTATATAACAGTGTGAGTAGACTGTAAGTGTTCTTTTTAAAGCCTTTGGTACTTGGGAATGTTCTGTGATGGCAAGAATTTTTCACATGTAAAATTTAAATAGCATAACTGACTTTGTCTAGGATATCAAATGTCTATCAGGACAGCCATTTTTAACTAAGCCTTCAACAATTATGGTGGCTCAACCTGACCTGCTGCTATTTAGGCTTAAGAAAAAACTACACAGACGGTGTAGTACTTGGTGTAAAAGCCTCACGTTAGAACAGTCCTTTTATGTGGTTTTAGGTTACTCTGTACTATTAAGTATTGGTGATATTTGCCATTAGAGTGGGATGTATGGGATTTGATAGATACCAGAGTGCTTCAGATTTGAGTAATAAAGTTTCCAACTGGCCTGGCAGAGAGGGCATTTTAAAGCTTTGGATCGTTTTTGGTATCCCTGCCATCATATGATGTTTGTCAGCATAGTTGGACATCAGGGAAATTTATGAACCCTCAGAAATTCAATATAATAGTATCTAGGTGTGTGTATTTTCCCAGGAAGTGTGTCTCCGGCTTTTGACAGACTTCCAAAGGAGTTCATAGCACACAAAAATTAAAGATCAGTAAAGTCCAACCAGGTGTACCTATTTTGCTTATGTGTAACTACCACCCTTAGAAATAGATATTTAACTGACCAGCAGAATACATGGTAAAAGAGGAATACATCAATATTTATTATTAAAATTGAGCAGTTAGGTCAGAAATATGATGCTTTTTATTTTATGAGCTTTGATGTTTGCCTTTTGTCTTGCAAATCTTCTTCATTTATTCAGCATATATTTATTAAGTGTTTACCATGTGCCAAATAGTATTCTGAGTGTTACTGATACAACAACAAACAAAAGAAAAAAGCAGACAAAAATTCCTGACCTCATGGAGCTGATATTCTTCCGCGGGAGACGGACACTAAACACAAAAACTAAGTAAAGTGTGTAATGTGTTAGAGAGTGATAAGTGCTGTGAAGAAAAAAGCAGATGAGGAAGTATCTGGGAAGGTGGACATGAGGACATTGCAGTTCTAGAAAAGATGACTAGAGAAGGCCTCACTGACAGATGACTTTGAAGGATATGAGGGAGTAATCATGCAGGTGTTTGCAGGAAGAGCATTTCAGACAGAAGGAATAGCCAGTGCAAAGGCTCTAGGGCAGGAGCTTACCCAGGATGTTCAGGGAACAGCAAGGAGCCAGTGTGGCAGGCAGAGAGGAAGCAAAGGGAAAGTAGTAGGGGTAGGAGAGGAGGTCAGAAAGATGGTGGAGGGCCAGATCTGGTAGGACCCTATAGGTCATTATAAGAACTTGAGCTTTCACTCTGCATCAGTGGAGGGTTTTGAGTATAAAAGTGACAAGATCTGACACATATTATAAAAGGATCACTCTAGCTGCCCTGTTGAGACTAACTGTATGGAGGCAAAGATAGAAACAGTGAGCCCAATTAGGCTCTTTTGCGATAATCCAAGGGAGCCAACATGATGGCAGTGGAGATTGATAAGAGGTAATTGGATTCTGAACATGTTTTGAAGGTAAAACTAGTGGATTTGGCTGGTGAATTAAATGCTAGGGGTGAGAGAAGGAAAGCTATTAAGAACGACTCCAAAGCATTTTGTCTGAGCAATTGAAAAATGGTCTGAGCTACTGTGATAAAGAAGACTGGGAGGCACAGAGCTAGGGGTGGGGATGCCATTTGGGGCATGTTAAGTTTGTACACCCAAGTGGAGATGTTGAGTGGGGAGAGGTCCTGACTGGGGAGTCATCAGCACGTAGATGGTGTTTAAAGCCGTGAGACTGGATGATCACTCCCATGAGAGTGAGAGGTCCAAGTACTGGGCGAAGAGGAACGCCAGTATTAAGGTGTTGGGAAGTTGAGGAGTGAAGGCATTCAGCAAGAGTGAAAGAGGAGAACCAGGTGAGTGTAGTGTCCTGGAAGCCAAGTGAAGAGCACGGATCAACAAGGAAGAGTCACGGTCAGATACGGACTGAAAACTGAGTAATGGATCTCACAGTCTGTGGGTCATTGGTGACCTAGATAAGTTTAAAGATGGGGCAAAAGCTTGATTAAAGAAATTGGTGGTTTTGCTGTCTTAGGAGGTTTTAAGGTCGTCAGTCACCATGTGTCCAGCATTCAGCCCCTCTCCTGGCACAAAGCACAAATTTCAGCTCTCAATAGGGTGTTATATTGCAGGTGGCAGTACTGACTTGGAAGTGATGGAAGTGCAGCTGCTGGTAGAATGACAGTCAGTACAGCACCTGCTGGCCCCTGTTTCAGTCCACAGCAGCAGCCCTGGCCACCGTAGCTGTCGTCTCAGTGCCTTGATGCTCACAGAAACTTGGGCGTGGGAGGAATGCTTTCTGGGGTAAAGGAGGCCTTTGAGTGGCCCAAAGTAAGTGGGGAGTTTCTTATTTGTGTCTTCTCCCTATTGGTGGGCTACTTGCTCCAGGGTAAAACAGAGGGTCTTTGTTATGACTCTTGCATTGTTTCCTGAAATGATATCAAACACTATCTGAAAAAAATTAAGAGGAATAATTAAATTGTATCTAAACTCAATTTAGAATGCTGTCTATCTAAAGTTCTGATAAGCAGCACTTTGAACATATAGTCCATTGCCTAGTTTAATTAGTTGCGTTTCTGGGGTCTTCCTTTAAAACTTTGTCTCCCAAATCATTCCTGGTAATGTTTAACTCTTACATTTTTGTGTAATTATTTGACAGAATATGTGGATGTTATACTTTTAGGACAGTTTTAGAAGACGACAGCAAGAAAAGAGAAAGAGAATGAAGGTGAGTTTTAATTCATTTCATCAGATTGGCAATAACATACATTTACAATTTGGGAGTAAGATAGATTTTTATTCCTTACTCAGTAGTTTGTTAGGGACGTAATGTCTACCCAGCTGCCTCTTACCTGAGAAAGAATGCTGGTGTCAGTTTTAAAGTCCTTTCTAAGCTCTAGAGTCTGAGGGGATACACTTGCTGGGCCAGAGGGGCCGGGTAGCACTTAGCTATTTGAATTTTTTATGGTAATTGGGTATTGTTTTTGTAATAAAAATAGTTAGCTCTTTGTATCTTCTTGAAAGTTACTACACTCTGTCTATATCCTTGTCAGGTTACTCTTCCTAGAACACAATACTCGAAACTTTGTTGTTTCTCTGCTCAGAAATTACCAGTGACTCCTTAGTTCCCGCAGAATCCAGTTCTATCTTAGTCTGGCGTGCAGAGCATACTATGATCTGGTCAAGTTCTCACCCTGCTTTCCCCAGTTGTCTTCTAAATATACCAAGTCCCTCCTGACTCCGAGCATTGCCTTTGTTTGGTCCCTCTAAGTGGGTTTCTGACTTCACGGCTCCCTCCCATCTTACATTTTCCACGAGGCCTCCCTATTGCTTCTGCTTGTAATCCAGGTTGAGCAGTCCTTCCTTTTAACTCTAGTGCTTCTCGCTTGTGATATTTGTTTTCTTAGTTAATTGCATAACACTTTATAGTCACTTAACTTCTTAAGTTTTTGTTTTTCTTGTCTTCCTTACTGGATTTTAAACAAATGGAGTTTGGGGACTACCTTTTATTATTATATTTTATTAGAATCGAGCAATTTCAGGAACCTATAAGGGAGAAAAGTAGAGTTATTGATTGTTGCAGGTGGGTTCAAAACCACTTAGATAGGGAAGGGCATGTTTGATGTCTACCTTATATATTATTATTTTCTTTCAGTCAGTGTCTGTTTAAAAAATATCTTTTATCAGTCAGCCATGACTGTCACTTACTGTAGCTATAATCATAGCTCTAACTAATTGGAAACAAAGAGTTAAATTCCATCAAGGTGAAGGATAAATAGAAGTTGTATTTCCTAAGTATAAATCAAACTTTTGGCTTATTTTTTTACCTTAATAGTTATCTTTATTTGCCTAAATTGTGTCTTGCATGCGTTTTGAAATTGTTGAAATTCAATTTTGAAATTGAAAGGGAATAACCGAATGAGATTTGAATAGCTTCTGTGCATCAGAAAAGTGTATTATATGTACTTTTATAGCAGAGTTATTAAATATTACAGACTATTGTTTACAGGGTGAGTTACCATCAAATCAAACTGTAGACAACCCTGTAATGTTAACGGAAATCCATTTCATCTTTAAAGAGCTTACAGCAGGGACTCTTTTCCATTGCCTTCATTTCTTCCTGTCATCTAACTGTGTTGTGATTTAATTTTAATTTCTACATTCATTTCCATTTATGTTAGAGAGATCAACCAGCTTTCACTCCTGGTGGAATATTAAACCCACATGCCTTGGGTTCAAGAAATTCACCAGGTTCTCAAGTAGCCAGTAATCCGAGACAAGCAGCCTATGAAATGAGGATGCAGAATAATTCTGTAAGTAACTTATTTTTATGTAGCATTGAAGAGTGGTGACTTTCAGATGCCTCTTACAGTTGTGTGTGAATTTTATCACTTGGCCTGGCGTTGTTTTGTTTTATAGTTTTTCTCAATTTCTTTTGCCTTGAGATATTTTTAACTCTGTTAAATCCTTATTAATATGAAAATATCTAAATGATGTGAAAGAAAAGAACATACATGTAAATGTGGATAGCTAAGTGGCTGCAGTGTTTCTCTAATGCAGTCGGGCCACAGTGCTTCCTGCGTCCCCAAAGGTACTGGGTGGTGATGGTGCCAGAAGCATGACAGGACCTCCAAATGTCTCATAGCTAGAGCAAGAGAAGAGGGTGGTTTTGCTGCCGTCTTTCCCCTTTCCTCCCAGGGATCAGTTATGGGCATTTTGCAGAATAGTATTCCTCAGTTTGTCAAATACAGGTACTCCTCACTGCCTAAACTCTCACTCTCCAACTCAGACGTGGAATATATCTGAATACATATTTTAAGGTAGCTCTCATTATCCAAATTTTTTTTAGAGCTCTTTTTTCGTTGCTGGGAAAGATTTGCCCTGAGCTAACATCTGTTGCCAGTCTTCCTCTTTTTTTCCCCCTCCTCAAAGCCCTAGTACGTAGTTGTATATTCTTGTTATAAGTCCTTCTAGTTCTATGTGAGCCGCCACCTCAGCATGGCTACTGTCAGACAAGTGGTGTGGTTCTGCGTCCAGGAACTGAACCTGGGCTGCCAAAGCGGAGCGCGCCAAACTTTTTTGTGAGGGAGATCAGCCCTGAACTAACATCCATGCTAATCCTCCTCTTTTTGCTGAGGAAGTCCGGCTCTGAGCTAACATCTATTGCCAATCCTCCTCCTTTTTTTTTTTTCCCCCAAAGCCCCGGTAGATAGTTGTATGTCATAGTTGCACATCCTTCTAGTGGCTGCATGTGGGACGCGGCTTCAGCACAGCCGGACAAGCGGTGCGTCAGTGCGCGCCTGGGATCCGAACCCGGGCCGCTAGTAGCAGAGCACACGCACTTAACCGCTAAGCCACGGGGCCAGCCTTGAGCGCACCGACCTTTAACCGCTAGGCCATCAGGGCTGGCTCGGTTGCTCCCTATTTATAAACTCAGGAACTGAATGGATTTGCCTCATGGTATTCCTCCTTATTTGAACGTTGTAATCCAGACTGCAGAAGCAAATTGTCTCAGCCAGCAAGGCTGTGCTCTGTTCAGTAGCTTCCTGTAATGGCAGCAGACCATGAGCTCAGAGCACCCGGCAGGGCAGCAGCAGGGGTAAGGGAACAGACCGTGAACTAATGTACACAGACAAAAGGTAGTCAAAGCTGTTGCTTGTTTCAGGCCAGTAGGCACGAGAGAAAGAGAGAGTGTTGTAGAGGGAGGAAAGATATTATATAAGGTACAGTATCCTATGTAAACTTTTGCTGTGATATATCCAAGGAAATTACATAAGTTGGGATATTTAAATTTCATTATTCTAATAGTTATCCTATTGATGCTCAAATCCTTTATCACAAGGCAACCCTATATGTGAAATTTTTGCCATATCATGAGACTGGTTGAATTTATATTCCCATAAATTTACACTTAGAAGTTTTAGGACCTTAGATTTGGAATTTGGAAACAGATTTTGCATCTTCTGAGAGAAGCGGCTGGGGTTTCTGTTGTGTTTTTTGGTCTGTTTTTCCTTTCTTGTCTTATTCCTTACACCATTAACAGAGTGGGATATGGAGAGTCAGTGAAAGGTTTTGCAGTGAGATGCTTGTGTAGAATGGAAAAAGCTGATGTCCATCATTTAAGATTATAGTGACTACCGTCCTCACAGAATGAACTGAGAGTGACTAGTATTGCTAACACCACGTTGATGATAAAATGCTTTTTTCTTAATCTCAGGGAGGCAGGTAGGTTTAAACTTTGCCAGCTCTTATTGCTTTGAGAAAGATTCCAATATTCAGGCTCCACAGGATTAGACTATATTGATTAATAATGTCTGCCTTGGGAATGGGAATGGGGAGATTGGTGATTAGGTTGCTTATTTGATCCTGTCTTAATTCTCCTTGACACAGTTATTTCTACTGGAATCTTTGCATAGAGGAGTTTTGATCTAGAATGTGTTGAATTGAAGGAAATCATGAAGCCAAATTACCAGTTTATTTAAAGGAAGCCTTTACAGTTATGGATTTTTGCTGTGTTATTTTTTCTGAGCTGTTTGGGTGTGCTGGGCTCCAGTACTTGACTGGTATCTACTGATGGTCAACATGGTTAATGTTTTATTAGATAGCTTCTGTTTCCTCATAAAAATGTTTTTAAATTTTGCATTCTGAAGTGTAGTTTCATTATATTTGTGACCATTCTCAGTTTAGTAAACTTTGATTGCAAAAACAGCTTTTTAAAAAGAAATTTGAATGAATTGGTATGACTCTGGTATGTTTAGGAAAGAATATTTCTGAATACTTTTGTTAGTAGAGATAGAGCAGAAAAGAGCAGCAGATATTTAGCGTTAAAGAGCAAACACCTTCTTTTCTTCTTTTTTTCCCTTGAAGGTATATTATTTTTGTTGTCTAAAGATAATTTATATCTTGTTTGTGAATTTGGGAAAGATTGCTTTGTTTACAACTTCTCTGTACTTAGATGATTGATAGGAATATCAGTCTCCTAATTTAATCCAAATGGATTAGTGTTGTTTAAAAACTAATAGGGATGACTTACTGAATGGTTAACCACCATGCACCAGGCAGGCAGCTTTGATGTTTTACATATATTGTTTCATTTAATCCTTGCTATAACCTGTAAAGAGATAGAACAGTATCATCCCTGTTTGAAGTTGAGGTTGACAGAGGTTAAATAAATTGCCCAAGGCCATACAGCTGTTAAAGGTTGGACTTGGTATTTCAGACTCAGATGTGTCTGACTGAAAATACCCATCTCATTTTCCAAGTACAACAGTGCCTTCCTGGATTTATTTTTATTCTTTGTGGGGTTTTTTTGGGGGGTTTTTTTTGGTGAGGAAGATTGGCCCTAAGCTATCATCTGTTGCCAATCTTCCTCTTTTTGCTTGAGGAAGATTTGCCCTAAGCTAACATCTGTGCCCATCTTCTTCTATTTTGTATATAGGTGGCTGCCAACGAGTGTTTTAGGTCTGTTCCCCGGGAACTGAACCCGGGCCGCTGAAGCAGAGGGCCCCAAACTTAACCACTAGGCCACAGGGCTGGCCCCTGTTTTCTTTTTTCGTTTCTTTTTTTTTTTTTTGATAGTATTAGCCATACAGTATCATGAATAAAATTGATATTATACATTTATTAAAGGAAAGTGTTGTGAACTCTATGTGAAATATAGTTTTGCTTTGTTGTAACTTTTCTTGGCCTTTGTTGTGAACTACCTTCATACTGAGGTTTTAGTTACAGTATCATTAAAATAGGCTCCTGAGTTCTTGATTTAAAAATAATTTACTTGAAATATCTAATATACTGTGAATAACAGAAGAAAAACTTTACCATGAAAACATTTTCTGCCACTTAGGTTTTTGGTCATTTAACATTAAAGTTGCAGAACATTTTAATTTGTGTGTGTGTGTGTGTGTGTGTGTGTGAGAGAGAAAGATTGGCTCTGAGCTAACGTCTGTTGTCAATCTTTCTCTTTTTGCTGAGGAAGTTTGGCCCTAAGCTAACATCCATGCCCATCCTCCTCTATTTTGTATGTAGGATGCCACCACAGCATGACTTGCTGAGTGATGTGTAGGTGTGCGCCCGGGATCTGAACCTGTGAACCCTGGGCCGCTGAAGCGGAGTGTGTGAACTTAAACACTATGCCACCAAGCTGCCCCTAAGTTTTTAGTTAAATATGAAAATACTTTAGGGTGCTACTATGTTCATTGAGTTAGGTACAAAGGGAAGATAATGGTAAATTTAAAGTGGTATCCAAGTCTTTGAAATAATAATAAAAGCTGCATTTTTCTAAGATGACTAATAGATTTTATTTGTACAATGAATTTTAAAACAACAGGTATAAAATAGTTTAACAGATATCTGGCGGAGTCTCATTAAACTGTTGCTTTCTAGAATGGTTGTACTAGGTTGAACCACTTACATCTAACTTTATTCTCACCAGCATTGAGTATTTTATGTATTAATTTATATACATATATATATATTTTTCCCCTTACAGCTTTGTTAGTTAATTGGTGGAAAGTGATCACAAATTCAGAACACGAGGGAACCACCAAAGGAAGAAAATGTTCAAGTCCTATAATTAAAAAAAAAAAAATCTATGAAATTAAGTTTTTCTTATTTCTTCTGAAGCAGTTTTTACCTTAATGTTCAAATTCTTTTGAGTTTAAGCATAGGAGGCTTGGTACTATATTATTCTTTTTTGGAGAGGTAGAGTATGCCAAGATCAGTCTTTATACTTTCTAAATATGTTTACCATATCTATTTAATAGCTTAAAAAAAAATGTATTACTGTGGAGCATGGTGGTAACAGTAATTGGATGTAACTTCTTATGTGAAATGAATAATTAAATCCTTCCTCTGTAATGTCATAATTGTCTACAGAGTCCTTCAGTATCTCCTAATACGAGTTTCACTTCTGATGGCTCCCCATCTCCGATAGGAGGAATTAAGCGAAAAGCAGAAGACAGTGACAGTGAACCTGAACCAGAGGATAACGTCAGGTGAAGCCATATTTTGGTAGCACTTTGTTAGCAAATTGCTGAAATAGATGCCATCTAATGAATGCTGTTTAGCTTAGAGCAGCAGTGCCTTCAGATGCTTGCCTGTGATGTTTTCATCCACCAGTAATTAATGTGGAGGGTTAGGATAGTCAGTAAATTCCAGTGAGATGTGTAAGCTATAGCTGTTAAACCTAAGTGTCTAGGTTAGTATGCATGCTGGTTTTCGTCCTGCAAGCCGCTTTTCCCTCTGAGACGAGGCACTAGATGGGCTAGACATGAGGTGTTCAGCTCTATGTGATCTGAATGTTACTGTTATGAGATTAAATTTTCAAGCTGCTTAACCCAGAAAGTTCAGTTACATTTGGTTACTTGATATAGTTTGTTTTAATCATCTCAATTGAAAAGTTTCTTCTTTAAAATGAAATGTGCAAAAGCCTTTCAGTTAAGAGATAAATGTATTTTTAAAAACCACGAACTTGCATATGCACAACTATATTTCATGACAGAGAAGTTTCCCATTAGCTATATACTTAAAATTTATGATAGGAAAATTGGATTCTTTAATTTATACAGAAGTTTGAGATCATTATATAATAAGATTAACAGCTTCTTGTGTGATTAAATCTGGATTTGAATCCTGGGCTCAAGTGCAAAGGGCCAACAACCTCAATAATTGTAACTCATTTAGAATTTTGCAAAATGGTTTATTTCAAAGTTAAACAGTAGTGGTTCACAGCTCATGCTTCTTTTATAGGACGTGGATGATGTGTTTGTATTTATGATTAGAAACTTCAGAAGTGTGATGTCTGGTTCTGTATTTGCCCAACATCTTTTGATGTCAGATTCAGAGATCTGTGGTGACTTGTGATTGAGCGTTTACCTGATCTGAGTTTTTATCCTCTGCTTCTGCAACTCTTGGAGTATATTTTTTGTTTTACCATGTAGCCATCATGATCAATATCAGCTTAATAGTTAACTTGATTTTTTTAGTACTTTATTGTTTAATTTTGGTGCTGAAGATAATCAAAGTAGAATTGCTTCTATCAAGAAATGCTTGGAGTTCTCAGCATTTATTTCATTAATAGTTTCTGTAAAATAGTGATATTCAACATTATGGATAGAAGATATTTCTCCTAATTGATGTTCTGTAAATCTTTTGCGTGGGGGCAAAGTTAAAATTGGTATGGTGTAGGGGCCGGCACGGTGGCACAGCAGTTAAGTGTGTGCACTCTGCTTCGGCGGCCTGGGGTTCGCAGGTTCAACCGCTTGTCAACCCATGCTGTGGCGGCATCCCCTGTAAAGTAAAGGAAGATGGGCATGGATGTTAGCCTAGGGCCAATCTTCCACAGCAAAAAGGGGGAGGATTGGCATTGGATGTTAGCTCAGGGCTGATCGTCCTCAAAAAAAAAGTAAATAAAAAAAATTGATATGGTGTATTCTGAAACATGACTGCAATTAATTAGTAAGATCTGGCACATGGTAGAAAAGAGCCCTTAATGGAGAATCATCCTGACGTTCTTGATCGTTCTTGATTTTTTTTTAGTATTCTTTGGCATCTTTAAATCTTTCAGAGATTGAGAAATGAGTACTTAAAAAAATAAAAAAATATACGTTGAGTGAAAATGTGGTTTTTCACATTGTATTTTCAGTGATTAATGAAAATTTAGTGAATTGATGACCTCCTTCTAAGTTTTACCAGAACGTGTGTGTGTGTGTCCGTGTCCTTCACTTATGCCAACAACGCTTTGCTGAATGAGGGAGAAGGCCCAAGGATAGGGAGAGTAGGTATATACCTAATTTCTGCCTGGCTTCTAGATTATTCTTTTTTAAAAAAGTAATTTAGTTGACTTTCTTTGTGTAATTTAGATATACTTTAACAAACTGAGGAACTTGAACTATATAAAATATCTTCAGTATTTGCATCTTAAAATGTAGTTTTAGAATTGTTCTACAATCAAAAAAACGTGTAAAACAGTATGAAAATCTGAGCAAACCAGTGTTGTGTATCTACTTTAATAAATGGTTATTCTCTTTTTTTTTTTTACTGTAGTTTTGTAATGATCTTTCTAGAATCAGTGTTTGAGTTTTTAACGTTTAACTATCTTTAAGTTGATAATAAATCCTGTGAAAGTGGACTTTTTAGAAATAATTAAATGAAGCTATGTTAATATTCCTGTTTAACTCATTTACATTTTACCTGGATATTAAGTATAAATTGATTGGGATGATAAGTTGGTAGCTAGTTACTGAAAGTGTATTAATTCAGCATGAACTGGCTTTGCCTGATTTTTAGGCTTTGGGAAGCTGGGTGGAAGCAGCGGTACTACAAGAACAAATTTGACGTTGATGCAGCTGATGACAAATTCCGTTGTAAAGTTGTACAATCTTACGTTGAAGGGCTCTGCTGGGTTCTTCGATATTATTACCAGGTACAAAATGAATATTTTCCTCTAAATCTCTAGTTAATCATTTTAAGAAAATAGTTATTTCTATAATAGTGTGTGTTGTTGAGCTATATTCTGAAATTGAACCCAGACTCATATTTTCAAGCTTCCTATAAAGAAATTCATTACTTATTAAATAAGATTTGTTTGTAAAGCCTTTGAAGCTCCTTAGGTGTTAATATATAAACGAAGCTAATTTTTGTTATGCTAAAGAATTTCAGCATTAAATACTGTGGTTGAGAGTACTTGGTCTTTAAAATTATTAAAGTTTATTGTTTTGTTTAGTTGGAATAAAAAATAACAGAGTAACTAATACACAGTCGCTAAATGACTGAACAAAGGACAAAAGCCTGGAAAATAACTGGTAAGAATTTGAAAGGAATTTGAAGGATACCATTTCCTCCATATAGTGTAGTGATGTTACATGAAGTGCATTCTCATTGGAGTAATCTGTATCTGACTTAAAGCTTTTGAAAAATGAGATGTCAGGTTGGTGAGAGATTAGGCGGACATATAGGGGATTGTAGCACTGATAATACCTGGTTTCATGCTTGGGGAGTGAAGCAAATTTGATGTGACTTGGGAATAGGTGAAGTTTGTTGGAAAGTAGAAAGTAATTTAATACACTAAGTATCAATTGTAAAATATTCTCATTTCGTGCTTTACTCTGACCCTCAACATTTTTCTCCCCAAAGCTCCCAGTACCTAGTTGTATATCCTAGTTGTAAATCCTTCTGGTTCTTCTGTGTGGGACACCGCCTCAGCATGGCTTGATGAGCGATGAGTAGGTCCGAGCCCAGGATTCAAACCGGCGAACCCTGGGCCGCTGAAGTGGAAAGTGTGAACTTGACTGCTGTGCCACTGGGCCGGCTCTGACCCTCAGGATTTTAATTCACTAGGCGCAGAGTCAAAACTCATTTCAGGAAGGTTTCTCTTTTCTTTGAGTATAACTTACTGTTTTTTCTTTTTGATTGGTTTACTTAAATATTTTTAAAGTAAAGAGAAAGTTGTCACATGAAAATATAATAGGGAATTGTAAAATGAAACTGGCTCTTTTACTCTCAGTCACTCTTCTAGTGATGTCCCTTACCCACCTGTACACTCAGTGAGTGTCAGCTGCAGTTGTTCTTCATTTTATGGGATGATAGCAGCTCCCGAGTTGGAAAGAAATGTCACCAAACACATTTTAAGGATAAAAATCTTCACCAAATTGTGTTTGTTAGTATAAAGTTTGGTATTAACTACTGATTATTAAAGATGCTTTGCAGTATTTTTTAAATCAAGGAGCCGTTGATACGAAGTAAAAGTTTAGATTTAATCCAAACATCTTTTAGGACTCATGGAAAACAATTAATATATGGAATGTATACCAAAAGTCATATGTTTTATCAGTAGAATATTATAGGTTGATAGTTTAATTTTTTTGTCTTTACCGTGTCCATCATTAACATAGATTTGTTTTTGTTGTTGTTTTCTGTTTGTTTTTACTGGTTTTAGGGCTGCTTCCTGGAGGTGGTATTATCCATTTCATTATGCACCATTTGCTTCAGACTTTGAAGGTATTGCAGACATGCCTTCTGATTTTGAGAAGGGTACTAAACCGGTAAGCTTGAGTATTTAGAGGCATAACATTTGTAGAATTTTGGCTTAGATAAAAATTCTGTCTTATCTTAAACTTTTTTTCTTTCTTGCAGTTTAAACGACTGGAACAACTTATGGGAGTTTTTCCAGCTGCAAGTGGTAACTTCCTACCTCCATCGTGGCGGAAGCTCATGAGTGATCCTGTGAGTGTCTTAGTTTTTGAGTGTGTTGATAACTGGATTTTTGTCTTACATTTTGCTAGCACTAGTCACAATTGCTTTTGCATCTTATAGTTACAATAGTGAAATCCAGAAACAAAGTAAAAGTATTTGGATTCCTCTGTATATTTTTTGCTACTTTTTTTTCCCTGCTTTCCTTGGCCATCAGTACCCTACCCAGTAAATAAAATTGATGTGTGTTTGGGAGAAATTCTTATAACAGTCATTTTGTTCTCAGCATACCTGTAAGTCCTTATTTTTATTGGTTCCAGCCATGTGTGGTGGGTACCAGAGCATGAAGGCTGGTTTACCTGCAGTCACCGCTGCGTGTGTTTTGTGTCCTAGCTAGAAAGAGTGACACCCAGCTGAGAAGTAGGAATTATTAGAGTTAATAAACTGTTCACTGTCTTGGGCCCACAGTCGTCAGTTCTAAAATTCTTTTATAATAAGGCCTTTTTATTTTCATCTTTTAAAATAAAATTGTGAATTTTGTTTTTACTAGGCCCGGGATTAGTGACCTGATATCTTAATAACATTTTTTAAAAGGAATGAAACTTCATTTTCTTATCAGGCCTGATAACTCGAATGAAAGTTGTATCAAATTCTTTATAACAGAAATATGTGACTTTTGTTTTGAATCTTTGCTTTTCTCCCTGATACAGGATTCTAGTATAATTGACTTGTACCCTGAAGATTTTGCTATTGATTTAAATGGGAAGAAATATGCCTGGCAAGGTAAAATTTAGACATTATTCCTTTTTGTTAAAATAATTTTCTTCTTTTGGTAAACTGTAAGAAGACATGATTTATGGGATGAAAGAATTTCTGTAAAAGATAAGTATTTTAAAGATTATATGTGAAATTTTGATATTTGTTCATCTAACCTGGGATTAGCAATGATTAACAGTAATTTTAATAGTAGCATTTTGATAAACAGTAAATTGAGTTGAAATAGATTAATGATTATATCTTTTGTCTCCTTTGTGATTAATTAATGGGATGTGGGACATGCTCCTTCCATCAGTAGCTCATTGACACCTTGTGAGGTTGCTGAGAGTTGTAGAAACATGAAGTGTCCATGTGGAGATTCACTTATACTCCATGGAAACTTTTGAAAAAAGTATTAGAAATTTAGTTTAAATACTTGGCATTAATCATTACTTAAAGTTTATTTATTATTTACATATCTATTTTCTCATTCCTTCTGTTCACAGTTTTTGTAAGAATGACAATATAAAATTAGCACTAAATTTAAGGTACTGTTGATCACTCACCAAATGTGTGATGATGACTGAATGTAAAACACAGTGGAGAAGTCTCTCACACAGTGAGCCAACGATTATTTCACACCTAAGCCCCTTTCAGCAAATTATTTTAACCTTTTCTTCCACCATATATTTTTCTAGGATAATCAGCAGTTTGGTAAAATCATGTTTTCACTCTTTTTCCTTTATTATTCCCTGTGATGCAGATGACCAGTAAAATGACTCAAAGAGAATTGTGGCGCAAAGGGGGATAAATAATAATTTATAAATTGAAAATCATTATTTTATGAGATTTTAGGGTTGACTTTTGGTTATGTAGTAACAGAAATTTCATATTACTTTAATGGAATGATAATGAGAATTGCAGCCTATTGATCGGGGTTGTGTAAGTGTTGTGGTTTGTGGTCATATTTTGTTATATGTCAGTGGATTGGGGCCTTAGGTTGTTTTTGAACGTGTTTTGTGGAGGATGTTTTGATTAAACTGGAAGGAGAAGAGACATAGGAGAATGGGAGGCAGTAAAGTAATAGTATAAATAAGTAAATATGTTTATGTAAGTGTTTGTTAAATAAATCCTCGCCTAGATTTTTTAAATAAATGAGTAATTGAGTAAATGTATAAGCGTGCAGCTGACTTGCTGAGTGTGTCAGTGTGGTGTGAATCATCCAGAGGAAAAGGAAGGCATGCACAACAGTTACAGTGTCTCCACATCGTTGCCGAGATTTGTTATTTTCTGTTTTTTGATAGTAGCCATCCTAATGGGTGTGCAGTGGTGATCACTGTGTTTTTGCTTTCCGTTTTCCTAATGATTAGTGATGTTGAACCTTTTTTTCATGTGCTTATTGGCTATTTCTGTCTCTCCTTTGGAGAAATATCTGTTCAAGTCCCTAGCCCATTTTTGAATTGGGTTTTTGTTGTATTGTAGGAATACTTTATATATTCTGGACACTAATCTCTTATCAGATATGTGATTTGCATGTATTTTCTCCCATTGTGTGGGTTGTCTTTTCACTTTGTTGATAGTGTCCTTTGATGCACAAAAGTTTTTTTTTTTTTTTTTTTTTGTGAGGAGATCAGCCCTGAGCTAACATCCGCCAATCCTCCTGTTTTTTTGCTGAGGAAGACGGCCCTGGGCTAACATCGGTGCCCATCTTCCTCCACTTTATATGGGACGCCACCACAGCATGGCTTACCAAGCAGTACTTCGGTGCGCGCCCGGGATCCGAACCAGCGAACCCCAGGCCGCCGCAGCAGAGCGCGCGCACTTAACCGCTTGCGCCACCGGGCCGGCCTCGATGCACAGAAGTTTTTAATTTTGATGAAGTCTAATTTTTGTTGGGCTGTTTGGTGGAGGTTGCCTGTGCTTTTGATGTCATATCCAAGAAATCATTGCCAAATCCAATGTCATGAAGCTTCCTCCCTGTTTTCTTCTAAGAGTTTTCTAGTTTTAGCTTACATTTAGGTCTTTGATCCATCTTGAGTTCATTTTTGTATATGGTATAAAGTAAGGGTCTAATTTCATTCTTTTGTGTGTGGATGTCCATTTTCCCAGCACCATTTGTTGAAAAGACTGCCCTCACCCCATTGAATGGTCTTGGCACCCTTGTTGAAAGTCATTTGACCATGTATGTGAGGGTTTATTTTTGGGCTCTCTATTCACTTGGTCAATATGTCTGTTCTTGTGCCAGTCAGTACCGAACTGTTTTAATGACTGTATCTTTGTAGTAAGTTTTGAAATCAGGAGGTGGGTGTCCTCCAACTTTATTTTTATTTTTTAAGATTGTTTTGGCTATTTGGGGTCTCTTGAGATTCCAGATGAATTTTAGGATGGGTTTAAACTCAGACCTTTAATATTTCTGTATTTTTGTATGTTATATAAATATTTTTATTTATTAGACTGTAGCAAGAAGACATCTTTCTTGAGGTAAAATTTAGTACTATTCGGAGATAGTCATTTCTGCATATGTCTTTAAAACTTATCGGAAGTCATGATAATAAGTTCTTGTCTAAGTTGAGTACATCTTATTTTTTTTTTTAATTTTTCTTTTTAATTTATTTATTTTTCCCCCAAAGCCCCAGTAGATAGTTGTATGTCATAGTTTCACATCCTTCTAGTGGCTGTATGTGGGACGCGGCCTCAGCATGGCCGGAGAAGCAGTGCATCGGTGCGCGCCCGGGATCCGAACCCCGGGCCGCCAGTAGCGGAGCGCGCGCACTTAACCGCTAAGCCACGGGGCCGGCCCAAGTTGAGTGCATCTTAAAATGATAGAAGATAAAATATATCTGCGTACTTTTTCAACATTTATTGAACATATGTTCTTGCAATGTTGTGTTTTCATAATATTTGCTTAGTATGTATTAAAGGAATATAGCATAGTCATTTCAAACACTGTATTTTCTACATAAACAGAGAATTTAGGTAATTTGATCAAAGTCACACAGTGGCAGCACTGAGATCTGAACCTGGAGAGTATGACCCCTGTGTTTACCTAAGTATTACCACTACTTGGGCTACCTCTGTGTTGTTGAGAGGATTAAATGAGCTAATGCGTGTAACATAGTAAATCAGTGGGAAAAAAGTAGGAAAAAGTAGCTGCTGTTATCATTTTTACTATCAGCTCACTCTCAGGCACCACCATTATCACATCTGGGTGTAAGACATTCCTTCCTACCCTGGCCAGGAAGACTGATTTGTTGCTTAATAACCTTATTGCTGTCATTAGCACTGCAGGTTGCTTACTGTTTGGAGTTAGATTCTGGAGTTGATATTGAAGGAAAGTCTTTCTGATGATTTGTTTAAATCCTAAATCTAGTAGGTAGAAAACAAAAGCTAGATAATGTAGTTTTGCATGATACAGATTTTGTTAAGTGTATGACTAAATAGAACTTAACCACTGCCTAGGTTTTTTCTACATAAGTGTTTACCGGTAATTGATAAATAGCCTTACTCAGATGATGGATGTTAATAATCCTTGAAATCACTTTTTGGACCTTCAGAATTCACACTAGAACCTAGTTTCTTTTGAACTTTAAAAAATCTATATATTCCCCTACTAGGTAGTAAAATTGAACATGTTTCCTAATTTTGAAAATATGGTAGCTAAATAATTTAAAGACATCTTTGGAAACCTTTCATTTCTCATCATTTTAAGGGGAACAGTCACAAATACAGCAGTTTTGAGTGGCAGTGGTTTCAAAATTATTTAGCTCTAGTCAGCATTTCTCGTTATTTATCTTAAAATTTTTATTTAGCCAAAATATTATTTATAATATATATAATAATATACAGCAGAATATATATATGCTTCAATAACTTTGCATGTTTTTGTAGTAATAGATAATTGTATTCCAGTGTGATTCTTTGAAAATTATGCGTGTAGGTCCAAGTAATGACCTTAATTCCAGCACACTCCAGAGGACAGTTTTCAGCCTAAAAAATGAACAGCCACTATTCTACATGCCCTCCTGGGGACAAAGTTATTTAAACAAGTCTAAAAATTTTTTGTATATAAATTAATTATTAGGTTTTTTTTAAAATAATTTTATTTCTTTATTTATTTTTCCCCAAAGCCCCAGTAGATAGTTGTATGTCATAGTTGCACAGCCTTTTAGTTGCTGTATGTGGGATGCGGCCTCAGCATGGCCGGAGAAGCAGTGCGTCGGTGCACGCCCGGGATCCGAACCCGGGCCGCCAGCAGCAGAGCGCATGCACTTAACCACTAAGCCACGGGGCCGGCCCTAATTATTAGGTTTTAAAACGTAAACAGAATACTATGCAATTTTAGAGCTGAAAGAGACGTTCCACATATTCCAGTTGAACAGACCTTCTGAGTATTTTGGTTGAATGATCTCTTTTTACAAAAGAAGAAACCAAGTCCTAGAAAGATAAAGGGATATGCTCAAGCCCTTAGGAGATTACTGGCTTGCCCGAAGGCATCCTAGTAAATAAGTAAGGTGAGAACATAGACCGGCGTCCAGGTGGCCACTTGTTCATTTAATTTAAAAATTTTGTCATCACAGAGTAAAGATTCAGCAAACGTGGTTTTCCATATGAACCCTTTTAAAGATGGAAAAGAAATAGAATTTTTTCTTCTACCACCACGGGGAAGTATTTCTATCTGAAATTTGGCTAAATAGAGTTCAGTTCCAAAATGTTTTTATCTCAGCACGTAAATTCTACTAGAAATGTTTATATGGACCAACGGTAGTTGAAATTTAGGTGATCCTAATAGCTGTGCCGCTTGGTGTGCATTTGTCTCCCCAGGTGTTGCTCTGTTGCCGTTCGTGGATGAGCGAAGTCTGTGAGCTGCCCTAGAAGAGGTATACCCAGACCTCACTCCAGAAGAGAGTAAGAATCATACTTCCACTTGGTCGACATTGAGTCTGTGTAATAGAGACTTTACATTTCCTTGTAAAATTAGACCTTTTTTTTCATTTGTCAAATTTCCCATAAAGGGGGCATAAATCATTGATTTTACTTCTTTATGACAAAAGTTAACTTTGCTTCTTAAAATTTATTATTCATAAGTTGCATAGTAATTAAATAAAATTTTTTAACTTACAAGTGTTTGTTAAATTTATTAAAAAGCAATACTTCAAGAATATCTTCTGACTTTTTGATTCTTTTTTTTTTTTTTGGTGAGGAAGATTAACCTTGAGCTAACATCTGTTGCCAGTCCTCCTTTTTTTGCTGAGCACGATTGGCCCTGGGCTAACATGCGTGCCCATTTTCCTCTACTTTATACGTGGGACACCTGCCACAGCATGGCTTGATAAGTGGTGCATAGGTCTGCGCCCAGGATCCGAAACTGTGAAACCCTGGGCCACCAAAGTGGAGTGTGCTAATTTAACCACTGCAGCACCCAGCAGGCCCAAGACTTTGATTCTTGTATCATATGCATACACAAAAGTATTTTTGCATGTTGGGAGGGTATTATTAATTTCCTCCATCTCCCTTCTTCCCTTCATCCCCACCAAATAAAAATAACTTTGCTTGAAAGGTTAGGTTGAAACAAAAGCATTTGCCCTCATATTGCTAACTTGAAATGTTATTTTACACAAAAAGTGGCATTTTGTCGTTAATACTGACTGTTAAAAGTATTGGGAAATTGTAAAGCTGGGCTTTGTTGGAAACTTTATTTAATACTAGTATAATAAACCTATAGAAATAATTATGAACCTTCCATAGAATAATCTTTGTTATTAGATGATGCAATTTATTTGTATTTCCTCAGAGACTGTCTATATGTTTCTTTTTTTTTTTTGTGAGGAGATCAGCCCTGTGCTAACATCCGCCAATCCTCCTCTTTTTTTGCTGAGGAAGACGGCCCTGGGCTAACATCTGTGCCCATCTTCCTCCACTTTATATGGGACGCCGCCACAGCATGGCTTGCCAAGCAGTGGGTCGGTGCGCGCCCGGGGTTCCGAACCAGCGAACCCCGGGCCGCTGCAGCGGAGCGCGCGCACTTAACCGCTTGCGCCACCGGGCCGGCCCCTATATGTTTCTTATAGTAAGAAATTAAGTTCTGTATAAATAAGAAAACTTTGTCCCTTATCTTGCAAGACTATATTCAGGTATCTTTTAGGGATAATTTTTTCTGATAGTCATTGATCTTCAAAACTTTATTGTCAAAGCTTTGTTTCTTCTACAGAGATGCATCACACGTTTAGGTCTATTATTTTTTGTAAACTTTATAATTAAGTTTTTAAAATTTAGGTGCTTCCTATTTTACTCTCATAAAAGTTGCTTTTTTAGGTATAATTGTTAGATCTTTATTCTTTTCTTACTTTCCCCCAGCTGGAAGAAATAGTCTTGGAGGCAATGTCTTATTTGTGAGGAAACATCACCCACTGCACGACTTCATTTTAGAGCTGTATCAGACAGGTTCCACAGAGGTATGGTCTTTTTTTGCCATCATGAAGTGTTTTCAGTTAGTATAATTATTTGGTTAATTAATTGAGAATGCATTTAAAAATTTTTGGTAAAGTAGAAAAAAAAATTTACCATTTTAACTGTTTTTAAGTATATAAAATTCTGTGGCATTAAGTCCATTCACGATGTTGTGCAACCATCACCACTATCCATTTCCAGAACTTTTTCATCTTCCCAGATAGAAACTGTATACCCATTAAACAATATTAAACAATACTTCTCCATTCTCTGCTCCTCCCAGCCTCTAGTAATCCCTCTTCTATTTGCTGTCCCTATGAATTTGCCTCTTCTTGGTACCTCATATAAGTAGAATCATGCAATATTTGTCCTCTTGTGTCTGGCTTATTTCACTTAGCATAATGTATTCAGGGTACATCCATGTTGTAGCATGTGTCAGAATTTCATTCCTTTTATGGCTGAATAATACTCCATTTTGTGTACATACGCCATTTTGTTTATCCATTCATCTGTTGATGAGAACTTGGGTTGTTTCCACTTTCTGGCTATTAAGAATAATGCTACTGTAAACATCGGTGTCCAAGTATATGTTTGAGTCCCTGATTTCCATTCTTTTGGATATATAATCAGGAATGCGTTTTTCCACAGCCAGTGGGTGTACCACCTGAACTATGTCATGGGATTCAAGGAAAGTTTTCTTTGGATGAGGAAGCCATTCTTCCAGATCAGTAAGCATTCATTTGTGTCTAATTGGGTCAACTAGGAGGAAGTTTAGTTAGCATCTTTTTCCTTGTTGCCTAAATGTTTTATTTTCTAGTAATAGTGAGGAAACAAAATAACAACAACAGAAATCTGCTGGGCTAAAAAAGACTTGGCGTCAAAGCCCAGCTCTTCAGCGTAGTAGCTCTGTCAGAGCTGTGACATGTCTGAGCTGTGACATGTCTGACAGAGCTACTGTGTTAAAGAGCTGGGCTTTGATGCCAAGTGCAGGGAGCCCTGGAGGTCCCTAGGGAGATCCACAAGGTCAAAACTATTTCCATAATAATACTAAGATGTTATGATCTTATTTCCTTTTGTTGCTCTCTTTCTTTCTTGGTTGTACAGTGGAGTTTTCCAGAGGCTAAATGTAATGTGATATCTCAAGGGACTGAATCAGAAGCAGATAAGAGAATCCATCTCTTAAGATAGATATCAAGCCAGATATTAAAAAAATTTTCAAAAATGTAAAACAGTGACACTTCTCATTTATTTTTGTTTTACTTTGTAAAATAGTTTTTCATAAAAAAACGTTATGTTGACTAAATATCTGTGTATGTTGTGTAATCTATTACTGTTATCTTTAAATTAGTATTTTTAAAAGATTTTCAGATTTCTTAATTAATTTCTTAATTTTCAATTAAAATTAACCTTAATTTTTAATAGGTAAATACTGATTGACATAACCAACATAAACAAAAGCTCTTTGAGGTCCTCAGTTTTTAAGAGTGTAAGGGGGTTCTGAGATCAGAGTTTGAGAACTGCTGCTCAAGGGTGTATATCGAGGAATAGAATTTTGCTAATGAAAGATGTATCTTCATCTTTTCTGGATAATGTCGGGTGGTTTTCCAAAGTGATTACACTATTTTATAATTTCAGTGACTGTGAGAGATCTTGTTGCTGTACATTCTTGCAAACCCTTGAAATTGTCACTGCCTTAGTTTTTGTCAATCTAGTGGATGCCTATTGGCACCTTGTGGTTTACAGTTGTGTTTCTCTGATTCCTAATGAAATTGAATGCCGTGTGGTATATTTATTAACCGTTTGATTTTCCTCATTTATGAAGTACCTATTCTCTTTTTCTATTCACTTGTCTGTTCCCCCAACCCCTCCTCATGGTTTGTTGGTATTCTTTACAAATTCTGGTATAAGCCCTTTGCCCATAATAGTTTTCTGTTAATGAGCTTACAAACAAGGAAGATGGGGTCCTTTTTTAAAGATATAAATGATCATATTTTGTTGGTGCATTTTAATGATTTCTCTTTCCTAAAGCAACATCTTACTTCCACTTAGCAAAAAGGTTACAATTTACGAATAGATAATTCTTCTCTTCTTTCTCTTTAGAATAGTGTGTTCTTCTGTTCCCATGTTACGGGATCTGACACAGAATGCTGCAATCAGGTCAGTTTTCCAAAATACGTGACATTCGCCCAAAACACAGCTCTGAGCTTGCAGATAAGTTTAAGAAGACCTCCGATTCACGAGGAAATGGCAGCTATTATTCCACCAGTGCTTTGAGATTGGAGAGTCCCTGTATTGCAGACCTCAGAGCAGAGCCTCTTGACTTTAAATTATGTGTATTGTTAAGGTTACTGATGTAACAAGCTTGTTTCTCAGCTTTCTGGTTTCCCCTGACAACTTCCAATTCTTCCGGGATTAGGCAAGTGGGAGGTAGGAAGTAGGAGTTTCTAGGGATAGTTTGCTATATAGGAGCAAACAGACCTCTACAGCCCAGAGGCCCACACAGCGTCACTGTATTATAACAGGTTGTTTTAATTATGTTATAGTTGTGGCCCTGCAGAGTTTAAAAAGCAGACTGTTATATACTTGATCTTGGTTAAGTTGAGATAGAATGAATTTGTGGAAATTTTTATCAATAATTATTATAAACTTAAAGGGGTAATTTCTGCTATCTGAATAACTTATTTATAGTTCATTTCTTCAATGGTAATAGCATTTTCTATTGAGCAAAAATCATGTAAAATGTAATATGACTTTAGAATAAAAATCAACAAACTTACCTACTCATTTGTGTAATTATTGTGTATAATTACTAATCTTGATGGCAGGGTTTATGTTGTCATTTTCTTCAATCTTTAGGCAAGACTAAGGCAAACACATTCTAGTAATTCAAGTGTTTCATAGAAGCCTGCTTGGGAAGGCTATTCCTGAATCCTCCTTTCCCGCTCATTGTTGCTTTCACTCTCAAGAAATAGTTTAGATTCTACTTAGATTTCTCATTGTGAAGTATAGGCATATTTATTTTCCTGTCTTTAATGGATTTAGATAGCAACTGCGATTCTAGAAAGTCTTTTATTTCAAGAAAACTGTGGGGAATTTGGAAAATCTTCCTAGATGAGTTGCTTTGATTTATCTTCACACACAGTTTTGTTTATCTTGACACACAATTTGTCCTGACTCTTTGTGTTTGGGCTCTTTTGTTGAGGGTGGAGTTCAGAATTGTAAGCTGTGCTCCTGCACCCGCCACGAACAGTCTGGCTCTGACAGATCCGGTGTGGACACTGCCGATTAATGCTTGGGGTCTGTGGCTGGCAGTGGTGCTGCGGCCCAGTGAATCCCACTGGTTCCCTCTTTGGATTGTCACTTGTTTGCTTGTGCTCCTCAATTTTTCTGCATGTTTTCGAGGGCCTTCCTCCCCAGCCCTTTGGAAATGGTTAATTCTACTTAACTTTCTAATTAGTTAGAGAGACTTGCCCAAGGGAAGAGTTACAAAATTGACAGATCCTGCAGTTTTTGTTTGTATGATGTTATTGTTGTTGGTTTTTTCCTGAGCCTGAAGGGACCTTGGGTATTATTTGGCGTCCACTGTGTTCACAAGATTGTTAAATTTATAAAACAAATCCCAGGTCTAGGTGCATATTTAGGTATATATTGAAAATAACTTCATAATAAAATTGATCTGAGTTAATTTCCGAGATTTGTGAAAGACCAAAGTTAACTTTGACTTTATGAGGGATTTTCAGTGTTTTCTCTGAGGGGTAATGTTGAGGCTGAGATCCAGTTTACTGCAGTTTTGTGTGTGTGTGTTTAGAGGCTTGTACATCCCAGTGTTGTGTTTGCTTTATAAACGAAAATCTGAGAATGCAGCCTCCAGTGCCAATTGCCAGTTATTTCTCTCTATTTTGACTCCTGGCACTTTTTTCCCTTCTCTGTTTGCATATGGTATTCCATTCCATATTTGAGAAGTTGTTTCCTCAGGTTGAATTTAGGTGGGTTCTTCCCATTACATTAAATCTTATCTGTAGTGTTGAGAAAGTATATTATAGACGTTATTGAAGTGTCTTAAGTTCACAGAAGGATCCTTAGAGCATACAGTAGGCTGTAACCTAGGAGATCTTTTTTTCTGTAATTCTGATTCCATAAATCATTCAATGTGTTAGTAACTCCACTTTGAATAGAACTGAGCTATCTCCCTTACTTTTCCTCATCCTGCTCTTCACCATTGTCATTTGCTTAGACATAATATTTTTAGAATAATTCTTTGTTAACTTTTAATATGTAAAACCTGCATATGATTTTAAAATGACAGAAAAGTTATCTTCCCAGTGCAGCAAGCAGAATTTTCTGTTCCTCTGGAGGAGTACACACACGCGCACACACATACACCCCTTTGTTCTACCTCAAACTCAGTACTCCAGACTGACGTCTTTGTCCTGTGCCCGTCCCCAGTTCTCCTT
This sequence comes from Diceros bicornis minor, assembly GCF_020826845.1. NCBI lineage: Eukaryota > Metazoa > Chordata > Mammalia > Perissodactyla > Rhinocerotidae > Diceros > Diceros bicornis. Next base: position 1,038,441 of record NW_026690898.1, on the reverse strand, counting down.
GCCAGTCTCTCCTTTGTGTCCCTGGGCCTCCTGTTTCCCCAGTTGCCCAGACTTGGGAGCCCAGTATATGCTTTGGCTTCTTGCTCTGCGTTACTCCCTTTGTCTACACCACTGTTGTGGAGTATTTTTCTCTTTCACATTATGTTTCGTGTGTGGCTCTTCCCAGTGAGCCTGTGTTGTCTCTCTTCTCCTGAATGACTGTGGTGACCTCGCAGCGGCTTTATTTGAGTCCACCTTCCCCCTGAGTCTATTGGCTTGTCTTTCTCAAACACAACTGGCCCTCGGAAATCTTTGGTTGCTCTGTAGTGCTGGTGCAATTACACTCGTTTGCTTTTTCAAGGAAGGCCTTTTATAATTTGGCAGAGCCCTAGCTCTGTGTCTGAATCCCCACAGTTCTTCAAGGACACTTGTTCCTTGCTACCCAGGTGGGTCCCTTCGGTATCCCATTGACCTCTATGCCTTCCTCCCATGTTTGGAATGTTCTTCCCCTTTGTAGCCTTCATTGCTTTTCTTATCTTCCAAAAGGTAATCTATAATTTGTGTCATCTTTATATTAGTTATTTTCATCAGTAGCGTTGTTAGGTTTTCTTTTTCTCTCATAGCACCTAGCATAGTTTTAAATCCATGTAAAAGCTCATTTGTTCATAGTGTTGGAACCAGTGTTTGCTAAAGTCTTCTAAGAGCCTAAACTTATTTCTTCAGAGGAGTGTTTTCAAACTTTCTGTATTCACCTTTGGATGAATCAGGCAAAGGAGAGAATGTTTCATCTCTTCAAGGAGATTTTTAAAAATGTCATGTGTGTGAAGATAGATTTTTCATATGACCGTTACTGCAGTGTGTGTGAGGCTCGTGGTTGCCGAGCAGATGACTGAGAACCAGACGCCTGCAGGAGGCGGAGCACATGCAGCCAGGAGCAGACTCCATGGTGGACAGCACTGGGGGAGGTGACCCTTCCCTGCGTGTGACACTTCACAGCACGCTGAGCTGTTAACCTCTTCTGATGAAATGTCGGAAAATGCATCTTAAGTCCTATAAAACTCTTTAAGTGTTTTAAAATATCAAGTCTATGAATTGTGGAATTTTCCCTGCCAGAACAGCTTGCCTTGGTGTTGCTGATGTAGCTTTACTCGTGGAGTGTATCTGGGAAAGGTAGAGTAAAAGTGAAACTTGATATTCGGGATTCTCTGCTTTCTGTGTGAAGTGTGCTAGTATTCTCAAACAATAATGGTACTTAAAATAGCATTTCTAAGGCTAATTCTTAAAGTGAATTGAATCAGAAAAAGGTGTCGTACATTCTGTTCCTTTTCTATTGAGACTTGCTCCAGTATTTTCTTACTAATAGTGTTTAAAGTGCTACTTGTGATACAAATAAAAGCACTGTTCAGTTTCCTTATTTTCAACCATGCTTAGGTTTTAAATTTTTATTTATTTTGTCCTGGGTGTGTTTATGAAGACAGACTCCTTTTAGGTTGAGCCAGCAACTGATCAAAGAAGAATCAGTAAATATATATGCACTGTTCAGTACTGCCTCGGATAAATGTAAGATGCGTAAGGGATACTAAAACGTATGCAGTATGTTTCCCATAAAAATAATTCATAATAAGAGATGCGTTCAGTGTTCAACTACAGTGGCCACACGAGGTTCATGATGGACAGGAATGTGGTTGGATGATGTCTGGTAGGTAGTCGCCTGAGGATTCAGTAAGGTATCATGAAAAATTCTGGGAATAAGTGGAGTGAGGCTGGGTTATGAAGGACCTGGATAGATTGTCATAGGCAGTTTGACTTGATGTAAACTTGGTTTAGACCATTTGTTGGTTATTGAATTTGAACAGCACAGGGAAATTTTAAGAAAATTCTGAATGCAAAATATATTAGAATTGCAGCGAGAACTAAGGTAGAGATTAGCTAGAGCGCACAAGAATGGAGACAAGCAATCCCAAATATAATTAAAGGCTCTGAATAGAATAGAATAGAATGTATACCAACATAGTTAGATAGAAATAGGAATCCACAGATTTTTGCTAATTCAGAGGAGAACCTCAGACTGGGAAGAATGTTTAGAGTAATGATGAGGACTACAAGTGCTTCTAAAGACTATCACATAACACTGTATATTTAACAGTGTACATGAGAATAAAAACAACACAAAAATTCTCATCAGAAAAAATAATTTTAAGTTTTAAAACATTTAGAAAGCATTATGTATTCAGAATGCTGATGCCATTCCTATGAGTGGATAGGATTTAAGATGAGGCACCTTTCTTGACATCAGTGAATTGGCCTCCTAACACTGTAACTAATCTAGAGAAATTTATTTAATTTCTGTTTATATGGAGACAGGAGTTTTCTTTCTCTGAATTTCAATAGGATGACATTTTCAACCACTACTCGGGCTGCTTTTTCATGTATAAAATGTGTGTGAGAGGTGGGGCTGAATGAGAGTTTAGATAACCTCTACTACTCGATAACACCCCAGAAATTAATGATTCCATCTATATGATAGTGTACATTTGAGTGGTAATTCAGGGAGCTCACCTGCTTGCACTTTAAATGCCAAACCGTTTCCTCCTGACTCTCTGATATATATATATATATATATATATATTTGTGTGTGTGTGAGGAAGATCAGCCCTGAGCTAACATCCGTGCTAATCCTCCTCTTTTTGCTGAGGAAGACCGGTTCTGAGCTAACATCTACGGCCAATCCTCCTCCTTTTTTTCCCCCCAAAGCCCCAGTAGATAGTTGTACATCATAGTTGCACATCCCTCTAGTTGCTGTATGTGGGATGTGGCCTCAGCATGGCCTGAGAAGCGGTGCATCGGTGCGCGCCCAGATCTGAACCCGGCCGCCTGTAGCAGAGCCCGCGCACTTAACCGCTAAGCCACAGGCCGGCCCCTGACAGTCTGATATTGATGATAGGAGGAAAAGCCCAAGAAGATGAGTAAGTTGCTTCGTGTTGTGAATGCAATGATTTAGGGATGCAGCAAAATTTAGTTGCATGAGAACAGCTTTCACAGCTGTCAGAAGTAGGCAAATCTGATACTTACCTAATTCACTGACCAAGAACTAATCACAACCGCTTTGAGTCTCGGTTTCCTCACCTCTTAAGTGGGGACACAGGAATAAACCCTACTTCAAATGCGGATACTGAGTGTCAAATGGAATATTATATACTAGTGTTTAGCAGGGAGTCTGGACATAGGAAACGGCAAGTGAGAACTGCTGGCACCACTGCTGTTCATATTATGGATGTCAATATTAATAATTATAATGATGATTGTCTTAAATAGTTTTCTGTTGTTGTCTCTTGATTTCCCATGGAGAGAGGTGTACACACATTTCCCCATCAGCAGGAGTTCAGCACCCCACTCAGTGTGTAGGTGTGCCATATCCATGGGGGTTGAGCCCTGCAGACACAGCCACAATCATAGCTGGGGTCCCATAGCCAAAAGGATACAGAAGCCTCTTCTTGAGTCTTTTTGTGCTGGTGTAGTTGGCCACTTTGAGGTTCCTAACGGTGAGGAGGAGCTGCTGTCCTTCCAGGAGCATCCAGGCGAAGGAGGCCAAGTAGAGCTAGTGCAACACCCTCGTGATGATGGAGCACAGCACCTGGAGGGGAGGGGAGAGTCACTGGAGTGCCTGATGGGCACAAAGAGCACACCACCTGCTACTCCTCAGGGCTGTCTCGGGCTGTCTCGGGACACATTTAGTGGGAGAAGTTTGCTTAGCCTTCTTTTTTTTTTTTTTTTTTTATAATTTTATTTATTTATTTTTCCCCCAAAGCCCCATTAGATAGTTGTATGTCATAGCTGCACATCCTTCTAGTTGTTGTATGTGGGACGCAGCCTCAGCATGGCCGGAGAAGCGGTGCGTTGGTGCACACCCGGGATCCGAACCCGGGCCGCCAGTAGCGGAGCGCGTGCACTTAACCGCTAAGCCACGGGGCCGGCCCTGCTTAGCCTTCTTTGAATGTCCTTCTTTTGTTTAGATTTGTTGGCAAATAAATCTAGGATGTAATTTTATTCCCACTGTAGCATCACAGTTGAACTACTGAAGAGAGATATAAACTTAGAAACAGTAAATTTACAAATAAATTTCACAATTTATATTTGTAACTATAAAATATTGACACAGGACAAGGAAAGTATTCAATGTGTTAGAGGTTTAAGAACTAAAATAATCCCCGTTGTCTGCCTCCTTAGGTGGGCTGGCATTGAGTCTGAAGTCTTCTTCTAGAAAGACGTGATTCCTGCCCCAACTACAAAGGTTTACAAAAACCAACTCTTCTGGAAAACTTGTGGCCAGCTAATCCCCCTGTGTGTCTCATTCCTATCACACTTGATCATTGTTTGAAATGTTTCATTTATTATTTTCCATGCTCTCATTCCCACATGACTCCATGTTTCCTCAGCCCAGACCCAACCACTTTGTGCCTCACTTCCCTCAAAACTGTTCCCCTGGCCCTGTGAATTTCCTGCCACATCTTTACTGAACTCTCCTCCAGCTCCTTGATTTTCCTCAAATCTGATTCTCCTTTGGAGATGCTACTTCCCCTGCATCTATCTTAAGTAGATATCTCTTCCATGTAGACTGTGCGCCTTAGGGTCTAAAAGTGAGTCAGTTCTCTTTTTACTCATTAACACAATTTCCTGTCTATTATTCCTGCACAGAAAATCCTGCCATCCAGCTCCAGCTGTGTCATCCTTCACCCTTTCTTATCCTTGGCACTTCCTAATTACTGAGTGACTCCTGTTCTGCTTTTACAATTTGAGTGCCTGCCCAGTTTCTGCCATTGTCCTGGATAAATTCAGTATCCAATGCCTTGGCTTCTAAATTTCTTGACCTCTTACCTACAATGATCTACATTTCACTTTGAACGCCTAATTCCACAGCCACACCATACTCCTTGCCATTAAATTCAGACATTCTTCTTTCTAAACTTGTCCTTCCAGGTTTTTAAACGTGCAGTGACACCAAACATCCTTGTTCTTAAACTTTGCCAAGACATCGGGCTTGATCCTTGTGCTTTCTCCACACTAGTCTATTCCTTCTTTTGTTCATCTCCTTCCCTGTCTATCCTAGACCTCAACTTATACTGCTTCAGCCAGTCTTGGCAATTATATTCAACTCCCTTGCTTTTTTTTTTTTTAACTTTTTGTTTATTGCAGTAACATTGGTTTATAACATTGTAAAAATTTCAGGTGTACATCATTGTACTTCTGTTTCTGCATAGATTACATCATGTTCACCACCAAAATACTAATTACAACCCATCACCACACACATGTACCGAATTATCCCTTTCACCCTCCTCCCTCCCCCCCTTCCCCTCTGGTAACCACCAATCCAATCTCTGTCCCTATGTGTTTGTTTATTGTTGTTGTTATCTACTACCTAATGAAGGAAATCCTACGGTATTTGACCTTCTCCCTCTGACTTATTTCACTTTGCATTATACCCTCAATGTCCATCCACGTTGTCACAAATGGCTGGATTTGATCGTTTCTTATGGCTGAGTAGTATTCCATTGTGTATATATACCACATCTTCTTTATCCATTCGTCCCTTGATGGGCACTACAATGAGATATCACCTCACGCCCGTCAGAATGGCTATAATAAACAAGACAGGAAACAACATGTGTTGGAGAGGATGTGGAGAGAAGAGAACTCTCATACACTGCTGGTGGGAGTGCAAACTGGTGCAGCCACTATGGAAAACAGTATAGAGATTCCTCAAAAAATCAAGGATAGAACTACCATATGATCCAGCTATTCCACTGTTGGGTATTTATCCAAAGAACTTGAAAACACCAATTTGTAAAGGTACATGCACCCCTGTGCTCATTGCAACTCCCTTGCTTTTTAATTCTTTTATGAAACTCAATTGGTAAAACTCTATTACCAGATAAGCCTAACTTTCTGCCTCCTTTATTCCGATTAAGATACTGCCTAAGAACTAAAATAATGTATAGTTTTTTATGGTCTCTGACTAAAATGTGTTAACGCTGTGTAGAAATTCTTCTACATTTCCTTTTTCTTTTCTGTTTTTTGTTTGTTTGTTTATTGTGGTAACATTGGTTTATAACATTGTATAAATTTCAGGTGTACCTCATTATACTTCTATTTCTGCGTGGATTCCATCATGTTCACATGTTCACCACCCAAATACTAATTATAATCCATCACCACAGACATGTGCCTAATTATCCCTTTTGCCCTCCTCCCTGCGCCTTTCCCCTCTGGTAACCACCAATACAATCCCTGTCTCTATGTGTTTGTTTGTTGTTGTTATTGTCTACTACTTAATCTGTGAGATCATACGGTATTTGACCTTCTGCTTCTGACTTATTTCACTTTGCATAATACACTTAATGTCCATCCATGCTGTCATAAATGGCTGGATTTCTTCATTTCTTATGGCTGAGTAGTATTCCAGTGTGTATACATACCACATCTTCTTTATCCATTCGTCCCTTGATGGGCACTTAGGTTGCTTCCAAGTCTTAGCTGTTGTGAATAACGTTGCAGTGAACACAGGGGTGCATGTATCTTTACGCATTGGTGTTTTCACGTTCTTTGGATAAACCCAGCAGTGAAATAGCTGGATCATATGGTAGTTCTATCCTTAATATTTTGAGGAATCTCCATACTGTTTTCCATAGTGGCTGCACCAGTTTGCACTCCCACCAGCAGTGTATGACAGTTCCCTTCTCTCCACATCTTCTCCAACACTTGTTGTTTCCTGTCTTGTTGATTATAGCCATTCTGACAGGCGTGAGGTGATATCTCATTGTAGTTTTGATTTGCATTTCCCTGATAGTTAATGATGTTGAACATCTTTTCATGTGCCTGTTAGCCATCTGTATATCTTCTTTGGAGAAATGTCTGTTCAGGTCTTTTGCCAATTTTTTAAGTGGGTTTTTAGTTTTTTTGTTGTTGAGATGCATGAGTTCTTTGTATATTTTGGAGATTAACCTCTTATCAGATGGATGGTTTGCTAATATCTTCTCCCAGTAGTTAGATTGTCTTTTTGTTTTGTTGGTGGTTCACTTTGCAGTGCAAAAGATTTTTAGTTTGATGTAGTCCCATTTCCCCAGTACCCTCCAAAGTGAAAACCTCGTTTTTGTTCTCTATCCTGCCTCTTAGTCTTGCTTGGGTCCCCCTGTCTGTTGTTAGTCGTGGTTCTTCTCTTGGGCACCTTCTGAAATGCATTTAGATATTATCAAGTCTCTTTCATTTTACTAAAACCAAATACCTCGCTGGTCTCAAGTTCTGCTCCAGGTTCATCCCCGTCTCCTCCTCCCTCTTCAAGAGTGCTGCCTTCTCCTTTTCCTCTTCCCTCCACAACCCATTCGGTCCTCAGCCCTCCCCCAGCACCACCCGGCTTCTGCCTGACTACTGCTCTTCCGCAGCTTCCACCAGATCCACCAATGGCCACTTTTGGGTTTGACCATAGAAACTGTTCACGCTTTATTGTCTTGAGCCATTGCAACATTTGACACTTAAAACTCTTCCCTCCCTGGCTGTGCTCTATCTTCTTTTTTTGCTTTGTTTTGCCTGTCCTTCAGAATTTCATCCTCAATACCCTTCTCATTCTGCGTCATTATTCCCAAGAGTTTTCATCCTCTCCCTGGTTTCCATTACCTCCAGTTGGTGTGCTAATTATTTCCAGGTGTATTCTTGCCTGAGCACTAGATCTATGGAGGGAATTGTCCTCTAACCACTTCAATTTGAATCTGCCAAGGACATCTCAACATGTCTCAAAGGGATCTGATCTAATGAGCTCCTTACACTGTATTCTGTGAACAGGACAATCATCCATCCATTCCATTGGCCAAACCTGCATTCTGGGTGTCACTCCTGATAACTTCCCCAACCTCATCCTCCACATCCCAGCAGTGAGTAAGTGCTGTAGATTCTGCATCTTCTCTCACACTCAAATCCATTCAATTTCCTTCTTAGTTGCCACCACCTTAGAGCAGTTTTCAGCCTTGAACGTTTCTCTACATTCTGTTTATTCAGGTTTAAAGGCTAAGATACCACACAACACCCAGAACACCTGGAAGGTGGTATTGCCTCCTCCTCAATCCCAGCATATATTCCGTGTTAGTGGCTCTCAGTATGGTCCCTGGACCATCAGCATCAATATGACCTGGTAGCTTGTTATAAATATAGGTTCTCAGACTCTATGCCAGACCTACTGGATCATAAAACCTAGGTGTAAGGCTCATTTTTTCAAAAGCCCTCTGGATGAGTCTGACGCATGGGAAAGTGTGAGAATCCTTCTTCCAGGTAAACTGAGCTACCTAAGGTTACCCAAATAGGTTGAGACCCAGCTCACATCCAGGCCTTCATCAGGTCTCTCTAGAATACTATTTCCTTCTACTCACTAACTTCTTCCACTAACTAAAGGACACAGCTTAGACATAAGTTCCTTCAGGGAGTCTTTCTTAATTTTGACAGTGGTAGGTGTCTCACCTATGGGGTCCTGAATCCCTGTGTGTTTGCTCCTGCTGTGAAAACAAGTTCTTTAGGTTTTAATTGGATGAGGACAGGAACTGTGTATCCTTAGTGCCTAGCAAAGTTCCACATCCAGAGTTGGCCCTAAATAAATATTTGTTAAAGTCAGTGAATGCAGCCAATTAAATTAAATTATGAAAATCACACAACTTGACCTATACAAAATGCTTTGCAAATGGCAGCAACAAATGAAACATTTTTGAAGTTTGCCATCAGGGTATTTCTTGTCACATCACATCTCCATATACCTCTTTTCTCCTCATTGGCAAGCTCTCCATAAAGAAGAATGAGCTAAGGTTAGTTTTTCTACCTTGGGATTTCTTTGTTTGGTGCCCGTGAGGAAGAGCAGGTGGGCCAGGAAGACGCAGAGTGAGAGCTGCAGGTGGAGGGAGGTGCGGGTGTTCTGGATAGATCTGCACAGGAGAAAGATGAGGGCCGCCATGAGGAGACACAGCAGAGAGACACTCAGCCCCACTGGTGATCACAGTCAGCACAGGAGCTTACTGAATCCAGCAAAAGAAAAAAGATATCAACTCATTTTGGACCTTTGTATTCTTTAATAAATTTACAATTATTGTAAATAGGGTAAAATTGCTTAATTTATTATACATTCTTGATCTGGAGTACCATTCAGCACTTAAAAAATTATGTTTTCAGACCACTTATGGATATTAGACAGTGTCCATGACAATGTTAAATTTACAAAGCTGTATATATACTACATGGATCAGGGTCTCTCAATCTCAGCGCTGTTGACGTTCTGGGCTGGATGATTCTCTGTCGTGGAGGGCTGTCCTCTGCATTGTAGGATATTTAGCAAAACCCTCTGACCCACTAGATGCCAGGAGCACTCTCCCTCACCAAGTGGTGACAACAAAAAATGTTTCCTGCCATTGCCAAATGTCCTCGAGAGGGCAAAGTTGCTCCCAGTTGAGAACCACTGATATGGAGTATGGTCACACATTTGAAAAAGAATACACGCATAAAATTACAGGATTTATTTTTTAAATTAATTTTCATTATCTCTGCATTGTAGAGATCTTTCTTGTTCTTTGTAATTTTCTGTATTTCCCATTTTAAAACCAGCAAGCATACATTGTCTTAATTAAATAAAATCAATATATATTTAAATCCTTCACTGAATATAAATTTGGAATAAGATTTATTTTATAAAAAATGTAATTATCAGACTCTAATTGCTTAGTAATACACTTAAGACCATGCCTTCATCACACTGGATGCCATAAGTACTGCAAAACTGGAGAGGCGACTGCAGGAACATACCGTTTGTGTCACATACAAAAGATGACATGACAGCCTTCATTGAACTAGGCCATTTTGTGCCAGTAGACACATAGAGGCCTTTCAGTTCCATTTTTCATCTGAAAAGAGAATAATAATCTTGTTATATTGTATTTTACAATCACTTCAGTCAGTATATGTAAATATATGTATCAATATATGTAAATCTATTAGAGTTAACAATTTATGTATATTTGAGGGTAAAACACAGGTATAATTGCTGCTCCCTATTGTTGATTGAATAATCCCTCCCACATTTGCTCCCTCCCTCATATCTCTACTCCTTGACTATAATTGTGTCCTATGAGCCCCAATCTTATCTTTGTATGAATAACTTGAACAGGTCTAGCCCAAGGGATGGAAAATTATGACCCGTGGCAGATGTGAACCACTGCCTGTTTTCATGTGCCTCTGAGCTAAGAATTCGTTTTACTGTTTCAAATAGTTGAAAAAATAAAAGAACAATATTTCATGACACTTGAAAATTGAACAAAATTCAAATTGCGGCATCCATAAGCGAAGTCTTGTTGGAACACACCTATTCGTTATGTAGCTGATGTTGCACTACAGTGGCAGCATTGAGTAATTTTGTCAGACCATACGGTTAGCAAAGGTGAAAATAATTAGTGTCTAGTCCTTTACTAAAAAAATTAGCTGACCCTTGTTTGAGCCTACCAGCTATGAGTGACCAGCTTTAGACCAACTGGAGAACTTTGCATCCAAAGTGGGGAAAAGAACTATTGTTTGTTGAAAAACTGCTGAGTGCATCAACTATGTTATATCATTAAGTTACCACAACAACCCTAATGAGGAAACTAAATCTCAGAACATCAAAAACTTGCCTAGGGAACAACCCCCTGGCATACTGGTTAAGTTTGGCCAGCTCCACTTTGGCGGCCCAGGTTTGCAGGTTTGGTTCCTGGGTGCAGACCTACACCACTTGTCAGCCATGCTGTGGCAGTGACCAAAGATTGGCACAGTTGTTAGTTCAGGGTTAATCTTCCTCAACCAAAAAAGAGAGGAAGATTCGCAACAGATGTTAGCTCAGGGCAAATCTTCCTCAGCAAAAAAAAAAAAAAAAACACCTCGCCTCAAGGTCAGGCTGCTGGAAGAGTCAGAAATGGACCTACTGTTTCTCATCAAAGCAGTTTTCACTGGACTCTTTCTTTTTGGCATAAAATATCTATTATGCCCTCTCTGGACCCAGCAGCTCTTGCAATAATAAACAGGTAGCAGCCATACTTAGTGGGATATACTGACACGTGAGATGCCCTTCTATTTGTTTCATAAAACATGTTCTTGGGTCAGCCCTGGTGGATCGTGGTTAAGTTCGCGTGCTCCACTCCGGTGGCCCGGGGTTTGCAGGTTTGGGTGCCGGGTGCAGAGCTACACACCACTCCTCAAGCCATGCTGTGATGGCATCCCGTATACAAAGTGGAGGAAGACTGGCACGGACATTAGCTCAGGGACAATCTTCCTCAAGCAAAAAGAGGAAGATTGGCAACAGATGTTAGCTTAGGGCCAATCTTCCTCAAAAAAAAGAGAGAGAGAGAGACATGTTCTTAAAATCTGAAGTCCAGTGCCAATATTTAAAATTTATTCTAGGATATGAGAGACTTGAAGAAAATATTGAGTCACTTGTTCTAAAAATTTCAGGAAATTCTTCAAATGGAAAAACCCCAATGCCAGGCTGGCCCCTGCAGACCTGGTTTACAGGCCTGCACCAGTGGTCCCCAGCACAAGGCTAGCCGTGTGAACATAGGCTTCAGACCTGCCTCAGTGCCAGGCCAGCCTCTGGGGACCCGAGGAGGTGAAAGACCTGTACATGAAAACTATAAAACATTGCTGGAAAAAGTGAAGAATTACAAATCAATGGAAAGATATCCCATGTTCATGGCTTAGAAGAATCAAATTGTTAAAACGTACGTACTACCCAAAGCAGTCTACGGATTCAATTTAATCTCTATCAAAATTCTAATGGTATTTTTCATGGAAACAGAAAAAACAACCCTAAAATTCTTATGGAACTGTAAAAGACCACAAATAGCCTAAGTAATCTTGAGAAAGAAAAACAAAGATGGAGGCGACACACTTCTTGATTTCAAAGTATACTGCAAAGCTGTAGTAATCAAAACAGTATGGTACTGGCCTAAAAACAGAAACATAGGCAAATGGAACAGAATAGGGAGCCCAGAAATAAACCCACAGATATATGGTCAACTAATCTTTGACAATGGCACCAAGGACACACACGGGGAAAGGATAGTATCTTCAATAAATGGTGCTGGGAAAACTAGAAATCCACATGCAAAAAAATGAAATTGGACCCTCATCATAAACCATACACTAAAATCAATTCAAAATAGTTTAAAGACTTAAACATAAGACCAGAAGCCATAAAGTCCCCAGAAAAAACATAGGGAGAAGCTCCTTGACATTGGTCTCAGCAATGATTTTTTTTGATTTAACACCTAAGCACAGGCAGCAGAAGCAAAAATGAACAAGTGGGACCATATCAAACTAAAAAGCTCCATGTGGCAAAGGAAACCATCAACAAAAGGCAACCTACTGTATAGGAGAAAATAGTTACAAACCATTTATCTAGGGGTTAATATCCAAAATATATAAGAGACTCCTACAACTCAATATAAAAAAAAAACCCAATCACTCAATTAAAAAATGGGCAAAGGACCTGAACAAACAATTCTCAAAAGAAGACATGCAAATAGTAAAGAGGTACATGAAAAGGTGCTCATCATCGCTAATAATCAGGGAAATGCAATTTAAAACCACAATGAGGTATTACTTCACACCTCTTAGGATGGCTATTATTTAAAAAAAGAAAATGGAACCCTAAGGGTAAGAACTGTTGGTGAGGATGTGGAGAAACGGGAACCGTTGTGCATTGTTGGTGGGGAATATAAATTGATATGGCATTAAGACAACAGTATGTAGGTTCCCTAAACAACGAAAAGTAGAACTACCCTATGATCCAGCAATACTACTCCTGGGTATACATCCAAAGGAAACAAAATCAGGATCTCAAGAGATATGTGTACTCCCAGGGTCATGGAGGCATTATTCACAATAACCTCGAGAAGTGTAAAGTGTTTCCTGGTTGAGACAGAAGATGCCATTGCCTACTAGCAGAATAAAGAGTACTGCAGTGGAATCATGATGCAAAGGTGCAGAGTACTAGGGAAGGAGATTCAGATCTGCAAATGGGAGCTAGTCTGGAGCCCATGTTGAAAGGAACCCCATTCCAGAGAGCTCCTCCCAGGATGAGAGGATCCTGTTCCAGTAGCTCAGAGGCTGAGGGGAGGCTTCTAAGATGCCAACTGGGGGAGTGGCCTTGGGGCATCATGGGTTGCCTGCAGGTCTCTTGCGGGATCAGTGCCAAAGATGCTCCATGAGAGAAGCAGCCAGTGTCTGGGCATCAGAAATACCTGGAGACCCAATTCTAGGTGACAGCAGCTGCAGCCACCTGAGATGACAGCCTTTTCTTTGCGCTGGAGAGGTCATAACGGCAACTGGCTTGTGGCAAAGAGGGTGGAAACAGCATTGGATCCAGAGCAGGAGGATCTGAGAATGAGTCCCAAATTTTCCTCTTTAGTAGCGTATCACATAGTGATTAAATCTCAACCTCCTTGAATCCATTCCATCACCTATAAAATGCAGTACCTTCCTTGCTCACTCTACAGGACTGTCATGAGAACCAAATTGGATAGAGTTGGTGAAAGCTTTTGAACCATGTGCTTCACCTTGGAAATAAGGTACAATGGTCTACTCCTAGTTCTAAAATGCTTTTGTCTTGTGGTCAAGGAGTTGTTATTTGTGTACTTATCTTACATTCATGTGTAATCAGATTACAAACTCCTTGAGCCCAGTAACTTTTGCAATAGGCTTTGTTTTACTGGTATTTTCCTTTATTTAAAAAAATACGTTCCTGACATTTTATCACAAATGGTCAGGCAGATTGCACGCTGAACACCCAAATACCCACCACCCAGACTCTACAGTTGCTAACATTCTTCTGTATGGCTTTCATCACTTATTTATGCAGATATCCATCCATCAATCACTGCATGATGGGTCAGTTTATTTTTTATGGTATTTCCTTCTCCTCTCCCTCCTTAACCACATCCTTGATTCTGATCTTATTGAACGGTTTCTTTGGCGGCCCTACCTGAAAGTAGGATTTCCATCCTCTGGGAAATAAAGTCCTTTTACACTGATTATAATGTCTGCCATGTAAGGGTACTATTTCATGTACTCACATCTTATTTCTCCATATCGGTGCTTCTGAACCAGGTGTTATTTGTGCCCCTCAGGGAAAACTGGGTACTATCTGGTGATATTTTGGTTTGTCATGATGTCGGGGTGGGGAGAAAGTTGGTTCTGGCATCTAGATACCATTTTGCTGCCAATTGTTTTATAATGCAAAGGCAGCCCCCACAACAAAGAATGCTTCAGCCCCAATATCAATATCGCCAAAGTCAAGAAACCATGCACTAGATAAGTTATAAGTCCCCCCAGGATAGCAGCTGAGGGTCCCCATTGAAATATGAACTGGGAAAATACCCAGAAAGAATGTTAGATATGTGGTTAGACTGAGAGTGACCAGTGACAATCCTTCCACCCATGATTTCATTATTCTAGGACATAAGTAACACTCTGTGGATGATCCAGGAATCCTGGCCTGTGTAGGTTCTGAAAGATTATTATTTTAATTGCGGGCCGTGAATTTTTTTTTGCAAAGACAACCCATTTTGAAATACATACATTCAAGCAGATGCCTTGCGAGGAAGCGTGACTGGTGTGGGCTTACCCATAAACTGTGTCTCTACCCTCCGTCTGCCCTCTGTGGTTTGTTTCTGAGCCACACTGTATGCTGCCGATTGAACGCTCTGAAGATGCAGAGTTACCACCACAGCCATTTCTTCTTTCTTTCAGGTAGTTCCATGGGCGGTAATGTTGGTGAGGAGATCAAAAGAATTAGCTATCCCCTGCCATAAAATATAGATAATGTCACTAAGGAAATGGAAAGAGATGTCTGAAACTGCTCATTCTGTGCCCAGATCTTTCTCTAAAGCATTTGGAACTAAACAAACACCTTCCTTGGGGATGCTTGTCTTTCTACATATCAAGATGATAGGTGCATTGCAAGTGAATGCTTGGGAAATCAATGCAATTCTTCAAACCTGGTAGGAAGTAACTCTGTTCTGCTGGTGTCAGATCACTTCTTGAAAAACTAGGGATGAATGCTGCTCTGCCTTCCTGTCCCACATTCTACCTTTTCTGTCATTATTTTTCCTGTATGTGTTGCTTTTCCTGTTCCCATTCTCTTTCTTCTGTCCTTTATTCTCTTACTGTAAAGATCCATTGTTAACCAATTGAGTAAAACAACAACTATATCAAAAATATAGTAAAATGAATAGAGTTAATCAATATGGTGAAAGAATCTGGTGAACTATCAGTGACTTCATGTATTGGGGCAGCAAAGGACACCTGTTTTCACCTGTTTACCTAATGAATTAGGCAAAATACATGTAAGTCTGTGGGCTTCTAGGTTGAGGAGCTTTTAAGGGATGGGGGTGGAGGGAGAGAGAAGCATACCGTCCTCAGTACACTCAGAGACCTCTTTTGGAAACAGTTTTAATTATGAAAAATTCTCTGAACCTCATGTCTTATTAGTGATCTGGATAATTATTCTGTATGTGCTCCCCTTTTCTTCGAAAATGAACTAGGATTCCAGTGATCTGGCCTGCTATCCAGAGGAGTGAGAGGAAACCCCAGGAGCCATTTGTAATAGTTCTCAACCACCGTGTGCATTAGAATCATCTGGCAAGTTAGATAATACAGGCAATAGAGCTCTACCCTCACAGATTCTGATTGAACCAAGACTCAGTATAAGTACATTTTTTACAGCCCTTCAAGTCTTTCTAATGTTTGGTCAAGTTTGAGAATCACCAAGCATGAAAAGATATTAAAATATTAGAAAGGATTTCAAACCTTTAAAGACAGTGTTGCATTCCCATTTCCACACCTATGTGAGAGCCTCCTAAGTCAGAGCAAACCCATCTACTGTTATTCCAATAATTTGTGGAATTCACCTAGAAAAACACACATAAGAAAGGTGATTTGGACATTTTCTTTATACCACAGAGATCTGGGCTTCATAGAAATATGTGTATTTAACTTGGGCAGACAAGACTTTGAGTGGCTGAGAGTTCATGTGACCATGACATTGACTTAAAGCTAATTATGCATTTATAGAGAGTTAGTACAATTTTCCAATAGGTCTTCTCAGGACAAGTCTATATGTAAAAAAAAAAAAATCAGTCATAAGAGATTTAGTATCTGAATTGACCACTTGAGTGATATTTTGTGACATTCAACATACTTAGTATTAAAGAAAGGCATGTTCAACTGAGATTCAGAAAAAAATGAAATTTTAATGACTTGAGCTATGAGTTATTAAAACATATAAAGCTGCATTAACTAAAAATTTTGTTCCTGATAGGGAAATAAGCAAATAGGTGAAATGAAGAGAGCAGAGAGTGTAAGAACTAAATCCGTGTGTGTGTGGGATGCCCAGCTCCAGGGGTGCAATAAGGCTAATGGTCACTTCTCTATCTGATTCACAAAACAATTGCAGAAGAGTACACAGAATTCCTATACATGCCTCACCACGTTTTACTTATCATATTGCATTTTGAAAAGTCGTATTTTAAATTAGCGGGTATCTAATGAATAAATAAGGATGGTACATTTGGGTTCGTGTTTGGAAAAAATATCTACCACACAACATATTCAAAAATGTTGCAAGAGACTTAAGTATATTCTGTCTCCCCTTTTCATGCCCAGTCCACAAGTTGATGATGGTGTGAAACTCACCTGGACTTCACAGTCTCTGGAAAATTTATTTTTGCCAAGTTGAGAACAATTAGGGGTCATTTCTAAGAATGAAAAGAAAAACAAAGGTTGGAGAGAGTTCCTTCTTCAAGGTCAGGAACTAGTTGACCTTACAAGATGAAAAACATTCTCCCCGTTTTTCTTCTCAGATTCCTGTAGCATCAAGTATCTGAAAGTGAGACAGGATCAAGTTTTCTAAAAAAAAAAAAGTTTGGAGACTCAGGGAGACAGAGTAGCATTAATGAAGAATGTTTACCTTCAAAAGTTCTTAAATATTTCTCTCAAACTCCTTATACCATCTCTATAGACTATTCCCTACACTAGCCATGGCCCGTTTTATTATATAAAACAGTGTAACCTATCACCAGCATTGGTGGGCAAGAATTCTTGACATGATTAGTATGATATGGACCCTGCCCTATTTTTAGAGTATTGTTGTAGTTGGCCTAAGACGGTGGTTCTCAAACTCTGGTGTGCATCAGCACTGCCTGGAGGGCTTGTTCAAACATGCTGTTGGGTCCCATCCCCACAGATTTCAATTCAGTAGGTCTGGGGTGGGGCCTGAAAATTTACATTCCTAACAAATTCCCAAACATTCCAATCTCCTGACTGACATGGATGCATCTGCTTCTGAACCAAGGACAACTCTTACCCAATTTCATTTGTCTCATCTCCTACCTGAAAGTCAAAATACCCACTCATCACATTGCCCTCATTTCCTGACAGCACCATTTACAGAATAAATCCTTGCTTCCTTAGCTCTCCTCAAAGCCACCTGGCGTAAGGCCAGACCCTTCAATAACCCCATTCTATCATCTTCTTAGTGAAACACTGAAGCTTCCCAATGGGAGGTACACTTTGCTGCAGCACATTAATAAACCTAACACTGTGGACTTCATCTGCATTCCTGGTGGCCCACAGACACTGGGCTTTATCACTACTTACCCGTGCGTTCTTCCTCTTCATGTGTGAAGTTTGACTTTCCATTACTTGGAGCCAAACCAGGTTGACAGGTACGAAGGTAGCTTCCAATTGGATGGGTCTAAGAATTTGGGGGTGGGCAGGCAGTGCTATTGTGGAATTCATCCTCATCTGTGAAATGGAGCAAACAGTTCATAATCAAACCAGCTGAATGTATACGCTCCACCTATCCATTGGCGGTGGTGCACAAGACGTTTCTGTGGACTGACAGCGTCAGAAATATTTAGAGATAATTGTTGAAAATATAAATCCCAAAGTCAGTCTCAGACCCAGTAAAAATGAATTTCAGAGGAGGTGGGATTTAGAATCTGATATTTTCAGAAAAACGCTAGGTGATTTCATTCAGCATACAGGTTTGGGAGCCATTGATATGGACAGCTGGACTGAAGAGATAAGAGATTTTCCTAAGATACTAAGATCTTAAAAACTATCTGAGTGTATGTTCTTTGGGAGAATTCTTAGCAGTAACAGCCTTCTGTGCAAAGAGATAGTAATTCTCCAGGATCACAGAGATAATCAAAATGGGAATAGAAGACTAAACTAGTAATACAATATCAACATCTAGGACAGAGACTGGAAAAATGGGAAAAAGTCATCTGTTATGCTGTTATGATTCTCATTTGTTTCCTGCTTTTTGCTTTTGATAATGTTCACAGGCTTCTCTATTTGCTTAGTAACATTTCCAACTAGAGATGGCCTTGGGCTTTGGTTGAAAACTCTGGTCTATTAGTTAGTTATTGCAGAATAAGTTAAGACTCTAAGGTGTGGACTACTTTCAACATTCACTGTTATTTTTTAAAAGCAACCGATAAAAGAGAAAAATCAATTGTTGTCCTGGCGTCACATTTCAGTTCTATGACTTGTCTTCCTGGCATCTGTGCTCACTTCGGCAGCTTTCCTCTAGAATCGCACGCCATATTCTAAGGAACTGGTTCAATTTTGCTGCATCTAACTCCGTTCTGATTTTCTAAGGCTGTTACTCTATTTGGACTTACCGTTGCAATCTTCTGTGTCATTTGTAAAATTCTGCCTTCCAGAACATGGAATAAATCCTGTGTCAGTGGTAGATTCATAACCCTTTGTGATGTTATTGCACGTTGCATTTGGGGGACAAGGAGTGGAGATATTTTCACATGTCACAGCAACTGTTAGAGTGGAGGAGAGGATAGGAACTCAGTTTAGACCCTGGGCTGCATCAAGTCAACTGGAATCTTTGTTACTTGAATCCTTTTGTGTGCTGAGTCTGACACAGGGCAAGTGGTACACACTTTGTAAACATTTGTTCAATGGACGATCTATGAACATGATTGGTGTTGCCAGCTTATGTTATTAGACAAAAAAAAGTTTTCTTTCAGCAGTGATTAAAACTCTTTTGGAAAACCTTGGAGCAATCCTCTTGCACAGCCCTACTCAAGGTGTGGTCTCTGGACCAGCAGCATCAGCATCACCCGGGAGCTTGTTAAAAATGCAAATTTCCTGGCTCCACCCCAGCCCTACTGAATCTAATTCTGGGTCCTGGGCTAGGAATCTTTTTGAACAAGCTCCCCAGGGGATGATGATGATGCTCAGGCTTGAGAACCTCTGCATCTCGGCTGCTTCTAGGATAAAAGACTTCTCTGATGAAAACCCTAAGAATTTTTAATAAGACTTGATTTAGAATTTCTTGACCTGTATTTCATTCTTTTACATCAACGCAGTGAGGTGTCATGAGTCACCCTGTCACTATTTAAAGCCATGGTTTCCATCAGCCAGAATCCCCAGGTTCATATTGGACTTCTTACACCTCAGATTGTTTTCAGCACCAGTTCTATTTCTAGTTCTTCCTTCTTTATCACCTCACCAAACCTATAACTCATTTTCTCTCTCCTCATGAGGCTTTCTCTCTAATCCCCTCCATCTCCTCTCCTTTTCCCAAGATCCAAGTCCTTTTCATATCTTCTTATCCATTGTCCTATCTCACACCCTTTCTCCATCATCTCTGGAAGCAGATGGCTATGATTCAGGGGGCAGATTTATTTGTATAAGATTTAATTTTTAAATTACTTTTAATTTCATTAGTTGTGATATTGAAACTTTTGTATTTAAGCCAAATGAGATAAAATTATAAATCAAGAGATTTATGCTCTAACATATGATAAAGTAAGTAAAAAAATTTAAAATTGTGTCCCAAACCATGCGTCCAAATTGTTCACCTGGGAGATTATGTACTCCTTTCAATAAATACACACCATATAATATATTTTAATTCTTTTCTCTTCCTTTTTTTTGGTCTTCTTCCTTTTTTGCCCCTCTTCACATCTATACATTTTGTCCTTAGACACTATTACTGAGAAAGACAAGAAAATTCACCTCATTTTCACTTTTTCTTCCAAATGGTATTTTTGAAAAGAAATAAAAGACATACCATCTTCAACTGAAGAACATGCACCACTTTGAATACCATTTTGTATGATTTCTGACATTTCACTTTGAACAACCACTTGGGGAAAGGATGAAATGATCTGTGTCCATTGAGCCGCTAGGTAAGCCCTGGGTCCTGAACTCACTAATGCATTGCTTCTGCAGGCCTCTGAAGAAGTGTTCTTCATTGCTGGTGTGCAATAGAGAAGTCATCTTATTTCCAACATTATGATCAGTGTTTGAGTCGGAGGAAATAGAAACAACACTTATTGTGCACTTATTCTGGCGAGTACTGAAATAGGCAGTTTACTGGAGTTATCTTACTTAATCATTGAAGCAGGCCTCTTCGTACAGTAACTCTTCTTTTTTTTTTTTTTTGAGGAAGATCAGCCCTGAGCTAACTTTCATGCTAATCGTCCTCTTTTTGCTGAGGAAGACCAGCTCTGAGCTAACATCTATTTCCAATCCTTCCTCCTTTTTTTCTCCCAAAGCCCCAGTAGATAGTTGTATGTCATAGTAGCACATCCTTCTAGTTGCTGTATGTGGGTCACGGCCTCAGCATGGCCGGACAAGCGGTGCGTTGGTGCGCGCTGGGATCCGAACCCGGGCAGCCAGTAGTGGAGCGCACACACTCAACCGCTAAGCCACCGGGCCGGCCCTCATACAGTAACTCTTAAGGCCATTTTACTGACCAGGAAAATGAGATTCAAAGAAGAGAAGTCACTTGCCCATGGTCTGTCAGCTAGTAGATTGCAGGACGGATAGATTCTGGCATACTAGGGAAATATATTCACAGGGGCTATTACAGCACACTGCTTCAATGTGCACGCGCATCATTGTGGACACACAACAGTTGTAATGGGGTCTCATTTTAGGTTTTCCCAGGAAAAACTACTGATGGATAATTCTGGTCTTTAGATTCCATGTAATTTTCAAATTATGTGCAAATATTTTGCACCCTCTTATCTTCCTTAACAGCTATAAATCCATATCCTTTCTGAATCTAAATCAGCTTCCAGTTTAGCAAGTAATGTAATACTCAAATGCAAATATCGTAGATTTACATTCCAATGAAAACCTATACATGCTCATTTGATTAAGGTGTTATTTTTAGGGAAAAAAAGAAGTATATTCAAGTAGACAAAAGAGCCATATATATTCTGCAAAATATTGCAAAAATGTTACCTATTGTAGATGCCCCTCTATGGCCGCAGGAAGTGAAGAAGCAATGAGATTACTCTCTTATGGTTATAAAGAATGAGTATCAGAAGCATTTGAAGGGTCATTATTTTTACATAATGGGAACAATTGACAAAATGTCCTTTTCTATTATTTTCTAAGAAAGTTATTTATTAACAAGGGAGTGAAGCATTCTGCCTTATCTCATTTTGCAATTAAGAATCTAGTTAAATGTAGCTTTGATTAAAATAACGTCTATCATTACTAAGAATTTATCACACATAAGGCATCCCACGAAATGTTGTGCAGATGTTCTATTTATTTTATTGCATTTCCTCAAAATAGTCGTATCCTATACAGATTATTGTTCCCATTTCAAGTTGAGGAAGAAGCAACCTAGAGAGGTTCCATACTCCCCCAAGGTCATCTGTTGGTATCTATGGGAGCAGAGGTTCAAGTACATTTGTCTAACTGTAGATCAAATAGCATTGGCCTCCATTCTCTGTGTGATATTCTCTTCATTACTTAAGAAGTTCACTTACCATCTCTATGCCACACTTTCTCCATCGGAAACAGGTTGAGGACAAGGTTTGTCTTTCTTACCTCCAAATGGTTGTAGGATAACACAAAATCACACACAGGGACTGTGTTGAAAACCCAGTGCTGTAGAAATGCAAGAGGTACTAACCACTTCCTTCACCAGCAACAAACCTTGGGTTGAAAACTTTTGAATCTCAATGAAAGCAAGAAAGCAGTAGAGTCCTGAGAGGGAACAAAGATAATTTAGGTTAATAGCTGGCATCCACAAATGCCCTCTGGGTCTTGGAGTCGGCCTGGGGCTGACCTTTTTTGCCATCCTGCACATTGCAGAGTTCAGTACTGTCTCTTAGTTTCGGCCAAACCAGGTGCAGAAGTTCAATTAGGGAAATACAGTGTGCCACTGGCATAACTCCAAGATTTCCACTCTAGCCAATGGCCTTTCACATTTTTGATGGTGGAGAGACCATTATAAGAGTGGATAATTGGCCCTTGGGAATCAGATTTGATGTTATTAAGGGACTGTTTCCTAGGAGTTTCGTTCTCTAGAAACTAAAGTATTGCCAAAAAAAAAAGGAAAACACGAAAGTTGGACAGAAACTCAAGAGTGAAACAGAGTCAACAATTAGAGGTGTATTCTTATTTAGTTGGGATTGTCACCAATGTCACATTTTAATGACACAGAATTTTAAGATGCATGTAAGATTAAGACTGGTGGCTAGTCCTTGTGAAGTCTCAATTTTATGATGCCATCTTTGCCATTATTATTTCCTTGACATTTTCCCTCCCCTCACCTTTACCTCCACACAAACACATACACACACATACACAACCACCACCACTAACATCAACAACAAGGGTTCATGGATGACATAGGATGGATAAAGCGATGCTACAGCTTAGGAGACTAAAAGAAGATGGAGATTATAACAGTGATCTGAAGACAACTGTCTTTTAGGTTCCGCAGTTTATCTGCAGGCTTGAACCACACGTTAGATATTTTTCTCTTTGGAGAGGGAATAAGCTGTTTAAGCCCTTACCCCAGAAAAGCAGCACTCCTCTTGTAGCCAGAGATTTGAGAGCTATTTCCTGACAAAAGTCAGAGACACACCTGATCCCTTATTTCTCCCACCTGTTTCATTAGAATCTTCAGTGATGATGGTCTAGTCATGTAAAACAATACACAATTTTCCTTATTACCAAAATTGCATGATTTTAGTAGAAAACCAGGTAAGCAAAGAGAGACAAAAATGAAAACTGAGTCAACTGTAAGTTCATCTTTCAAAGATATTCCCTATTAACATTTTGGTGCTTTGTCTTCCAGCCAATTTTCCTCTTATGTAGATAAACATAAAAATTTCATTTCACAACGTTGTTATCCTATAATAGCTAAACTTAGTTTTTGCTCAAAAATAGACTCCGATTTGATTTTTAATGACTAGATTACTTAATTGAAATTTATTATAATATCTTTAACCAGCATCCTATCAATAGACACTTAAGAGTTTGGAAAATTTTCAATATTATCAATAAGGTTACATGGAAGGTCTTCTTTGGTTCATCATGAATTGGACAAGGTCCCATTGTTCTCAGACATCAATGGGGAAGAACAAGTTGGACCTGATTCCAATCACCTTGTGATGGCCTTTACCCCAGTTAAGGACTCTTGAATCACAAATATCTCCGTAATTTCCAGCATAGTAGTTAGAGCTCTGCATACCATTATCTCTGTCTCCTCAAACAGCCCAACACCTTCACCAGCTCCTGTGGCCCCAGAAAAACCACAGTGACACCAGGGACCTCTGCTACAGCAACCAGTTTTTCTGGAAACCACTCCAACCTGGAAGGAAGAGAATAAATCCCCCTTTTTCTGCCTCTGTTTTATGTTTCCTGTGTGACATGAGCTCTGCCATTTATACTTGTATGACTTTCCAGGGCTGCTGTAACAAAATAGCACAAAGTGGGTGACTTAAAACAAAAGAAATTCAATCTCTCCCAGTTCTGAGGCCTAGAAATCTGATATCAAAGTATCAGCAGGCCCTTCCTTGACTCCCCCAGCTTGTGGTGGTGGCCGCTAATCATTGGTGTTCATTGGCTGCAGCTGCAACAGTCCAATCTCTGCCTCTGTCATGAAATGCTGTTTCCTCTCCAACCAGTCATATTGGATTAGAGTCCACACTAATGACCTCATCTTAACTTGATCACATCTGCAAAGACCCTATTTCCAAATAAGGTCACATTCATAGGTTCCAGGGATTAGAACATCAACATACCTTTTGGGAGACACAATTCAACCCATAGCAATAGCCTTGCTCCAAGTCAGGAGAGGAGGGTTTGAGTGTGGGAGGCCATACATTTATGAGGTGGTTGCAAAATCTAGAACCCCCTGCCTCAGCCAGAGTCTCGTGTGTGTGTGTGGTGGTGCATCTTGCAATTCCCAAGTCAGTAGCCATGTAAGCCTTTCATTTTTTTATCTTAATATATTTTATTTAACCCAACATCTCCAAAGAATTATTATCTCAACGTGTAGTCAATATATAATTATTATTGAGGTATTATACATTCATATTTTTATATAAAATCCTTGAAACCCATAGTGTATTTTACATTTACAGCACATCTCAATTTAGACTAGCCACATTTCAAATTCTCAATGGTGACATGTAGCTAGAGGCTACCAGATAGGAAAATATGGTTTAAAAAAATAGATTTTATTTCTTATAACGGTTTACATTTATAGGTTTACAGAAAAATTAAGTGGAAATTATAGAGAGTTCCTATATATCCCCTCATCCCTCCCAGCATGGTTTTCCTATTATTAACATCTCGTTAGTAATCTATATAACTTAGATAACATTATTACTGTAAAATTATTAACTTTAGTGTGGTACATTTGTTATAATTCCTGAACCAGTCCAGATACATTATAATTAATGAAAGTCCATAGTTGGAATTAGGGTCACTCTTTGTGTTGTACATTCTATGGGTTTTGACAAATGCATAGTAATATGTATCCGCCATTACAGAATCATATAGAACTATGGTTTCACTGCCTTAAAATCCCCTTTGCTCCTAGGAAATTAGGAATGCTCCTAATTCTCAGGGAGAAGTTGGAACCATTTGTTTATTGAATGTTTTCTATGGGCCAGGCCTGTGCTAAGAGCTTCTCAAATGTTACCTCATTCACAACTCACAATAATTTCATAAATAAAAATATCATTACCCTCATTTAGAAATGAGCAAAATGAAGCATTCAAGACATTAAGAAATGTGCTCAGAGCCACACACCTGATATGAGGCAGAGTCAGGATTTGAACTCGGGTCTTCTGATTCCAAAGCATGTGATCTTTTGACAACATGGTACTGTGTGCTCCCTTCCATGTCCTGGTTTTCTGTTCCTGAGGGGTGGTGGGCTGGGATCCATACAACTGCCAGGGTTGACACAAAAGGACTGAAACTGAATCTGGGATTGAGGTTCCCAACTGATGTCAGCTACTGAGTCAGCAGCAATGAGTTCAGGTGACCTGACCCCTTTGAGTGGGCATGTGAGTGCAGGGCCAGCAGCGTTGATAAAGAAGGACAGAGAGGACGCTTAGGAAATGACTCTGAGATAGACAAATAGTAAGAAGCAGAACAGGGGCCCTTACCTCTGATGACTCTCTTCATCTGCCAAAGGGATATTCTTCTTGCTCTCTGAAGAAGTGATGCCAGCTTGTGTTTACCGAGGGCTAACTCTACCAGGCATGATTCTAAGTGCATCACACAGACGACCACATTTAATCTTCTCAACAAGCCTGAAAGGAAGGCACTATTACTATCACCATTTTACAGGTGAGGAATTTGAGACACAGCAAGGTTAAGTAATCTGCCCAAAGTCATACAGCTTGTAAGAGGAAGTAGTAGTATACCACGCAGAGGGGCACTTGAGCCAAAATTCTCAACCTCTGTGTTCTACACTTCTCTAGGACACAATGGCAAATGTTTGTTGGAGCAGGGAGGGTGTTGTCTGTGGTGGACACCACCCAGGTGCCCCAGAAATGAATGAAGCCAACATTTCTACAAAGACACATGCCATGGATAATTGCAGACAATAAGAAGTGGAATGTTCTACACCTGGTGCCCTGTCACCTTGTAAGCATAAACACATAGCCATCAAATTAAATGGTATTTATTGTGCAAGACCCTTTGGTTTCAGTCTGCTTGTGAGTTGTAAGAGCAGGCCTAGAGCATCCCTTTGTTTCCAATCCTTGTAGTTAGGAGTACTTGTTGAACCCTGATGAGAAGTGCATCTAAGTGGCAAACAATTATGAAATCCACCAAATGATTTTTGAGGAGAATCTCAGCATTCAAATGCATGCTCATGCATGACATCAGCACCTACAGGGATGCAAGGATGCTGCCCACACACCAGGAGTCCAAGGCTGTGGAGTAGTCCCTCCCAGGCAGAACCAAGACACCATCCAGGGAGACACCACGCACGGAGAAAAGAGTACAAGGACTTGAGCGTGTGGAATTTATCACTTCTGAGGATTCCGCTTTGTCAACAAATGAATAATCCTGGAGACCTCGTGGAAGCCCAAATTCAAGGACTTCAGTGGAAATAGGCATGCAAGAGCTGTGAGACAGAGGGAGCCCATCTCACTGAATTAGTGAGGCTCTAGCTGGAGCCATTCAACTACTCTATTGTTCTATCGTTTGGCTGTTATTTAGCTTTCATAGAACTGGTGTATTTTAGAGACCCACACATTAGTTGTTGGTTTACACGATATGAAATAAAATGAGGGAATCTATGATTTCATTTTATTTATTGGCATTTGCACCTGATTCTTATTGTTTTAAATTAGCTATTACAAATACATTTGAGCAAAAGTTCTTAGTAACCTCATGCCCTCCTGTATTAGTCAGGGTTCTCAAGAGAAACAGAACCAGTTAAGATAGATAGATAACTATATCTACATCTACATCTACATCTACATCTATATCTACATCTACATCTATATCTATATCTATATCTACATCTACATCTACATCTATATCTACATCTATATCTATATCTACATCTACATCTACATCTATATCTATATCTACGTCTACATCTATATCTACATCTATATCTATATCTATATCTATATCTGGAGAGAGAAAGAGAGAGATTGATTAATTTTAAGGAATTGGCTTATGCAATTGTGGGGGTTTGGAAGTCCAAAGTCCACAGGGCAGTCCTGCAGGCTGGACATTTCAGCAGGAGTTGATTTTGCAGTCTTGAGTCTGAAAGCGGTCTGGAGGCAGAATTCCTTCCTCTTTTGGGAACCTCAGTCTTTTCTCTTAAGGCCTTCAACTGATTGGATGAGG
Source organism: Diceros bicornis minor (assembly GCF_020826845.1). NCBI lineage: Eukaryota > Metazoa > Chordata > Mammalia > Perissodactyla > Rhinocerotidae > Diceros > Diceros bicornis. The sequence continues at coordinate 1,011,249 of NW_026690898.1, read as the reverse complement.
CCCACCCACATTATGGAGGGAACTCTGCTTTATTCAAAGTCCACTGATTTAAATGTTAATCACATTTTAAAAATACCTTCACAGCAACATCTAAACTGGTGTTTGACCAAACAATTGGGCACCATGGCCTAGCCAAGTTGACACATAAAATTAACCATCGTACCTCTCCTCTTGACCATCATCACCTTCCACCAAGGATGACATCTTACCTTCCAGTTCCTGCCTTTCCACTTCCAAGTAATTTATGATCTCCCCTCTTCCCCCACCATGCTAATCCGTCTTTCCACTTTATCCCTATGTCTGCACTGTCCCATACATAGCCACTAGATACACATGTCCTCTAAAATTTAAATTTTAATTAAAATTAAATGAAATAAAAAATTCAATTCCTCAGTAGCACTAGCCACATTCAGTTGCTCAATAGCCACATGTGGCTTGCAGCTACCGTATTGGACAGCGCAGAATAGAACATTTCCATCATTGCTGAAAGTCTATTGGCCAGAGCTGCTCTAGATGGTTCTTCATTGTAACTTTGCCTTCACTATCTAGGCTTCTCTTCTCAGACATTGACTCCTTTTTTAAAAATTTATTTTTTTATTGAGGTAACAATGGTTTATAACATTATATAAATTTCAGGTGTAGATCATTCTATTTCGACTTCTTTATAGACTACATTGTGTTCACCACCAAAAGTCTAGTTTCCATTCATCACCATACAACTGTGCCCTTTTAATCCTTTCACTCTCCCCCCACCACCCTTCCCATCTGGTAACTACCAGTCTATTCTCTGTGTCTATGTGTTTGTTTGTTTTTGTTGTTTTTTTAAATCTTCCACATGGGAGTGAAATCATATGGTATTTGTCTTTCTCCATCTGACTTATTTCATTTAGTATAATATCCTCAAGGTCCATCCATGTTGTAAATGGCAAGATTTCATCTTTTTTTGACTGAGTAGTATTCCATTGTCAGACATCAACTCTTAATCTCAGAGTTCCAGGTTTTCAGTCTCCTTCACCATCTGGATAGTCACATAAATCCATTGAGAACGTTGTAGAAAGTTGTTTTGGTGCATTTGCGTAATTGTTGCATGGAATGTTTGTGTATTAGTCAGGATAAGTGTGCCAGCTGCTGAAACAAACAACCTCAAAATATCAGTGGCTCAATATAGTGAAGGTTTAGTTCTGGCCCAAGACACCGTTCTGTGCTCTATGCTTTGCAATCATCCACTCTTCTTCCAGGGCCTCAGAGTTCTCCATTGGATCCTCTGCATCTAGCTGGCCAACTAAGGAAAAATAAGGAAGAGAGTGCAGGATGTTTGGAGGCCAGGCCTGGAAGTGGCTATATCACTTCTGCTCATACTTCATTGCCAGACTGGGTCATATAGACCCATCTAACCACTAGAAAGGATGAGAAACGTAGTCTTACTGAGTGCTAAGGAGGAAAATTAACAGAATGGTGAACACATAGTGTTATATCACGGCATGTAAAAAATGAATTCTATGTCAATGAATACTATCCCTCAAATAATGAACCATGTATATGTGTAAACTCTTCTGGGTCACAAAATATATATTTTACACATCTCATACAAGGAAAATAAAAAATATCAGTAGCTGTCAAATGATGAGTTTCGAGGCCATATAGAATGGAGGATAAGAAAGGATAGACTTTGGATTTGGAAAAGATCTTTTTGAATTCTAGCTCTACCACTAGCTGGTCAAGAACATACTGGCAGCATGATCTTAGGCCAGGTGCCCTCAAAGGACTGTTATTGGGTTTAAATAAGGCAATAAATGCTTATACTGGTGTAAATGCTCAATGGGTGGAGGGGTTCCATATACATATTCATGTGGCATCACAGCCTTTCTCCCTACTTTCTACTTTTGAGTCATCTCTACTTAAAAGTGAATTTTCTAATAGCATAGGATGCAATGTCAAATATTTCTGAATAGTGATTGCAAAATGAAATACTTTCCATGTTCATGTCTGTTACAGGTTGAATTGTGTACCCCCTAAATTCGTATGTTGAAGTCCTAATTCCCAGCACTCCAGAATGTGACCTTATTTGGAAATAGGGTCATTGTGATATAATTAATTAAGATAAGGTCATACTGGAGGAAGGTGGGCCCCTAATCCAATATAACTGGTTTCCTTATAAAAGGGGAAATTTGGAGACACACATGCACACAGAGAGAATGCCATGTGAAAATGACATCAGAGCTCGGGGTGATGCACCTCAAGCCAAGGAATGCCAAAGATTGCTGGCAAACTACCAGAAGCTAGGCGAGAGGTACGGAGCAGAGTCTTCCTCAGAAGGAACCAACCCTGCCCACACCTTGATCTCAGACTTCTGGCCTCCAGAACTGTGACACAATAAATTTTTGTTGTTTAAGCCACCCAGTTTGTGGTACTTTGTTATGGCAGCCCTAGCAAACTACATAATATAATATCCAAGCAGTTATTGACTCAAATATACAGGATTTAATTTTAAAATTGTGTGGTGTTTACATTTTAAAATGTAAAATTCTAATTTCAACATATTTCCAAAACCAATCTTCCATTCATTGATCCAACTGTTTCTGAGCTACAAAAACGGCAATTTCATATGGTTCACCCAAAGAGCCATATGTCTACTGAGATGAAACACTGGCTTTCTTTACTCTTTGCCTAATGGGGCCATTAGGGACCCATCTTTGGAACTAGACTCATTAACATTACACAGATTATCAGCTGTGACCCGGGCCAAGTCCCTTACCTGCCCTGAACCTTTTTCTCCTCTAAAAAAACAAGGGGGTGAAGCTAGATCCCCTCTAACTCGCAGCTAAGACATTCTGTAGCTTATAGGAAGACTTGTCCATCTAGGCAGACTTCATGGCCTGTGGTCCAGGAAGTACAATCAGAGCTGTTTACAGAAATCAGCTCTGCTAATATAAACGGATTTAAGAACAATATTAAAAGGGAGTCCTCCAGCAAATTAAATATTCAAAGTGAAAAACTCTGCATTTAATAAAAGTCTGTCACCATTTAGAATGCATAATTTTAGCATAAATACTCTAGAAATATTCATTTAGTTTGCTATGTGTTATTGTTAATAAAGAGGGTCCTGCATTTAGATGTCATATGTCATTAATAAATCAACCATAGAATGCAAATTTTAATTATTTTGAATTATCTATTTACTGTTTAATTATATTTAATTTTAGACTCTCCTAAGATGGCCTAATAAAAATTTGGGATGCTAAACGATGCCTCACCTGGTTACTCTATGTATTTACTGAAAATAATTAGCTACATTAATTGTTTGGGGGATTTTTTTCCCTTAGTAAACTAATCTGGGTGAGAGGAGACCTAAATAAAATATGCTAAAAAGATGCATTTTTTTTTTTGCCAGGGTTGTAGTACAATGTTGTTTGCACTAAAATCAGTAAAGTAAACCTTTGCACACTATGTGGAAATTAATAAACATAAACCTGACTAAAATGAAGTCAGGAGGCCAAAAAGGGGAGCTCTGACACCCTATGAAGATAGCAGAGCCCAATAGGAAGAAGAAAGACTTCCTCTTCTTGCCAGCAACAGCTCAGCCAATGATAGACTACCACAACTCAGCCAATGAAAAGCCACTACACTTTCAACTCCCAGTCTCCTCCTCTTTGGAGGACTCTTTGTTTACATTAGCCCTCCCAACTTCCTCTTCCCCTCTATAAGAGTTTCTTCTCCCTTTTCTGCAGGAGGACTTGCAGGTGGCTTGACATGGTTGTAGACCTTAGATTGCAATTCTTTGCTGATCCCAAATAAACCTATTTGTGCTGGAGAAATAACTGGCTGTTTAAGGTCCACAACTACCATGGAATCAATTTGGTATAATGATTTGATATAACAACTAAATAAAAGTAACATCAGGATTACCCTTAGACCTAGGCAAGAGGGCCCCTACCCTGGCTTCTGTATATTACAAAGCGTGTTCTGGCCCTTTTCTGGCCATGCCATTCTGTGCAAGGCAAGGAGGCCCAGGGCCAGGGGACATGCCTGCCTAGAGCGCACTCTCTCTCTCTCTCTTTCACACACACACACACACACACACACACACACACACCATTCTGCAACACATTTCAGGTACCCATCACCCTGACAATCCCTGCTCAAAGGGCCCTAACCTCCTTTCTGAGGCCCTTAAAGACCTCTTTCCTGGACCCTTCCTGCAAGGGTGACTATCACTTCCTGCAAGGTGCTCGCCCTTAGGCCTGAGGAGTGGCCAAGAGGAGGCTGAGGTGGGGATGAGGACAGAGCTAGGACTTGTAGACTGGGGTGGTGGCGTTGGGGAGACACACACATCCCTGCCAGTGTGTGAGGCCCCTCACAGTGCAAGACTGGGCCCGGGGTGGGAAATAAAGTGGGCTGGGGAGGGAGTCAGAGAACTAAATTTCCCTCTGGCTTTCCAGGTTCTTATGAAGGCACATTGGCCAAGGTAGGAGGAGAAAACATATTTTATCTACAATTTGTCATCGTGATTTATAATTGTTTAATATTTTGACAGATGGTATGAGGGCGTCCATTCACACTCTTGCCCTGGCCCTGGCAAATGTGAAGGGAAGGCTAAGTAACATTATAATTTTATATTATTGACCTTTGAGTAGTCCATCTCTCTTGCTAATGATTGATTTACTAGTTTAAGTCACACCTTGCAAGTAAGTGAAATTAATGACTGAGCAAAGAAACCAAAAGAAATGAAGAATAAGAGACTAAAGAAACTATAATTTCTTTTTTTCTGCCCTGCAGGTTTTGGAGTACGGTTGTCTTTCTTCAGGAAGCTTTTCCTCCAAGTTGGTGATGATGTTGATAAAAACTGATGCTTCCTATGTGCTGGGCCCTCTTCTAAACACTTACACACGTTAACAGATCTAATCTTTATAGCAATGGCATAGCTAGGCCCTGCAGTAACCATCTTCCCGGTTTTACAAATAAGGAACCCTGGGCTTCAGGAGGGTGACCTGCACTTGGTCACACAGTTGGGCAGTGGAAGAGGGGATTTGAGTCTAGGCAGCCTGGCTCAAGTCCCTGCTGCAGGATTCTATATCTGCACAAACAAATGTCTGTTTTGCAAGCAACTTGTTAGCAACTTTCCTCTCCTCACCAACTAGTAATGTGACCTACAGCATTAACCACATCCTTATGGTCAGCACGGATTTACAGGTAAGGGATTGTTCTGCTGTCAGGGCTGAACACAGTTGCTTAGAATTTTGTCTTTTTTGTGGTGTTTTCTTTGCTTTTAAGTGCTGGTAGGAAACCAAGCTTAGCACAGTGCGTGGCACTCAGCATATCCTGGGAAGAAGAGAGGGAGAGGTGGCAGGAGGGAAAGAGAATGCGTCTTGCAAAATTAATGTAGTTTCATGCCAGGACAAAAACTGATCACGTGACTTGCTCCCAGCCACGCTCCATCCTTTACCCATGGTGGGGATCAGGAGTGGGCTTCTGACTGACCCTCAGAGAACGGCTCCGCCTGGAGGAGGACCAGGGTCTGTCCCGTGAGAGTTCTGAACGGTTAGGGAGAAGGAAGACGCCAGTCTCGGGCAGAGAGCCCTGGGCACCCAACCCCCAAGGACCCCTGCCCATCCCGCAGCGTGCAGCCTGGGCCGGCTCCCCCCAAGGCGGCTGTCAACCTCTCCCACGACACCCCGCCTCCGCCCCGCCCCTCCACGGGCCCCGCCCCTCCACGGCCGTCGGCCCCGCCCATTCACGGCGCCCCGTCCCGCCCCCTGCACGGCGTCGGGGCGCCGTGTTCACCCGCGGTGCATGGTGGGGCCGTCGCCCCCGACAACCCGCCCTTCGGCTCCGCGCGCTGCCCCGAGGCGGCGCGGGGCGAGCGTGGCGGCGGTGGCATGCGCCAGGCCTCCGCTCGGTCCGCGCCCCTGGCGAGCCCCGACTCCTAGGAGAGGCTGGGCCGCCTCCAGCGCGGGCTGCGGGACAGGTACGGCCTACCAGAGGCGGGGGCGGGCATCGGCCGGCGCCCAGGGTCGGCTGGTGCCCTGCCCTCTGTCCTTCCCACTCGCCCCGCCCGTGGTTCCCCTGGGCCTGGGTCCGCCCGCGACGGCCCCCAAGCTCCCACTGGGGCCTGGAGGACAGAGTTTACCGGAGAGACCCCCTTGTTGGAGATCTCCCGCTGGAGGACGCGGCCGCGTCGCTGAATTTGCCCGGAAGGGGGAGTAGGAGTTCTCCTGCCTGTCACTCTCAGTCAAGCCTCGTGAATTTCTCTCGTTCCCTCTACACGCCCCCTCCGCAGTCTCTTCAAATTGTCATCCCACCCTGACAGCTGCACTGCATCAGTGGTGACAGGTCCAGGAACACAGGCAGGTGAGTGTGTGTGTGTTTGTCAAACATATGCCCTATTTAAATGCGGGAGACTTTCTGAGGGCCATAGTTCCAGCGAAGGGATGAAATTTCCAGACAGAGAAGTCCAGCTTCTGGAGTATGCGTGATACCTTGATTAAGACATGAAAGATGAGAACCGCTGAAGACAGCTAGATCTAAGAGCACATACAGAAAGAAAATTAAAAAGCACTTTGCTATAAATAACCACATAAAAGATAAGTTGTTGGAACTATTATTTAGCTGCTAAATTAATTGGTGTTGGAAATCTCATTAGTTGACAAGAAAGGAAATAGATGTTTGGATCTCTTGATAAACAAAAGGTTTAATGAGTGTTAAAGTTACAAAATCATTTTAGTGAAGAGAGCTGTGTGTGTGTAACAATGCTAAAATGACAACAATAGTTACGTGTAAGGTAAAGGCAGAAGTAAGTGGTTTTGAAAAGGAAGGAATTATATTGGTTTTATGCTAGATTTAATTTTTGTCAAATATTTTTAGAGCATCTACAACAGGCCTCCTTAATTGTCCTCACCATATTTTACTCTTTAATCTTTTTCTACATCCTATTTTCTTTCTGACATAGCGCCACTCACCCACCCCAGGAACCTCCTCAACTCCAGCTTTTGAAAAATCACTTCCTTCAGTGGCTTCCCTGCACTAAGTATTGATCAGCCTGTTCCCTAACTCATGCAACGTCGGCATTCTTAAAGGACTCTAGATAGTGGCTTGAGTGACTTGCTCCCTGCCTAGATGGAGAATTCCAGGAGCTCAGAAACCATATCTAGCTGAAGCTTTAGCTGATAATAGAGTACCTTAGGTGGAGGAGGGGCTTGATATATGTTTGTTAAAGGAATGGAAGAAATCCCAAGTCAACCAGCTAATGTCCAGGAGGTATAAATGTCTTGTATAGAACATTAGCCACACATTGCCACTAAATAATGACCACGTTCCAGTCAACCAGGAAGAGTGGACAGTGTGATATTTCAAAGATGATATTGTGTCTGCATATACTTGATAATTAAAAGACAAGACATTGCTCTGTGCATCAGTACACTTAAACTGCTTTTTTTTAAAGAAAAAAAACCCAGTTTCTTTAATGTTGTTTGTTAGGTTGTGTTTAAAATGAAACCATTGGGGCCAGCCCCATGGCTTAGCGGTTAAGTGCGTGCCCTCCGCTACTGGCGGCCGGGGTTCGGATTCCGGGCGTGCACCGACACACCACTTCTCTGGCCATGCTGAGGCCACGTCCCACATACAGCAACTAGAAGGATGTGCGGCTATGACATACAACTATCTACTGGGGCTTTGGGGAGAAAAAAAAAAGGAGGAGGATTGGCAATAGATGTTAGCTCACAGCCAGTCTTCCTCAGCAAAAAGAAGAGTATTAGCATGGATGTTAGCTCAGGGCTGATCTTCCTCACACACACACACACAAAAAAACCCATTATATAAGATTAAATACATTAAAAGAAATCACCAGGGGGAAGAACAATAAGAATAATAAAATAATTTTTTGTGTGTGTGTGAAGATCAGCCCTGAGCTAACATCTGCCAATCCTCCTCTTTTTGCTGAGGAAGACTGGCCCTGGGCTAACATCTGTGCCCATCTTCCTCCACTTTATATGGGGCGCCACCACAGCATGGCTTGACAAGCAATGCGTCAGTGCGCGTCCGGGATCCGAACCCACGAACCCTGGGCCGGCGCAGCGGAGCGTGCGCATTTAACAGCTTGCGCCACCAGGCCAGCCCCTAAAATAAATTTTAAAATTTCAATTCTGCTCCAAGGTTCCTTAACCATTTTGAAAAACTAAAGTTTGGTTTATAGATTCAAACCAATTTAAGCTATTGTCCCATCCCCAAAGTGAAATCTTATACTGAAGTCCAGCTCCAAGTTAAAAAGCAAACAAACAAATAATAAAGCAAATTCACCTCTGGGTGTGGGTGTAATTTTTTTCTTTACATTTTACTAATTTATTTTTATTGAGGTCACGTTGGTTCGTAACATTATATAAATTTCAGGTGTATATCATTATATTTCGACTTCTGTATGGAGTCCATCGTGTTCACCACCCAAAGTCTAGTTTCCATCCGTCACTGTACACATGTCCTGCTTTACCCCTTTCACCCTCCCGACACTTCTCTTCCGCTCTGGTAACCACCAATCTGTTCTCTATACTGTGTGTGTGTTCGTTTTTTGAGTTGTTTTTTTTTTAACTGCTTTTTGACTCTGTTCTCTTAGAATAATAGCTTAGTTACCCCAGGCCTTTAGTTATTTGTATCTCTTAGCCCAAGTTCTAAATTTTAAAATGTCACTGGTTCAAATGGCATTCTTTTTGAACTAAGTTCATTGTGAGTTATCATTTTTGCTTCCTGTGCTAGGAACACCTGGCTGTTTATAGTCCTTATGGTATAATAACTGTGTAATGATTATTATTTAATGTTTAACACTTAATGCTTTAACTATTAAGCAAGGTGAGGCTGTTGAAATTGTATAAGGAATTTGAGTCAAATTTTATAGCCTATTCATGGTTCTGCCTTTGGAGGTTGGTTTTATTTTTAAATCAGTACAGATCTGTTGCTGTGTATACTCATTTTTCATTTTAAAAGTCCATGACTAACTCTAATGCATAGTTAATAAGTACAGAGGCGAATAATTTTGGATACACAGAAAAGTGCAGTAGAAACATGGAAACCTGGGTTCCAGTCTGTGAACTGTTGTGTGACCTTGAGCAGGTCGTTCAGCCTCTCTGAACCTTGGTTCTTCACAGAAATGAGAGGCCTTGACTAATATGTAAAGTACGGCCACAGATTTTTTTTTTCTCTAGTAAATAAAGAGCCTCAAAGTAAAAAAGTTGAAAGCTGTAGTTTTGTGAAGCAACAGATAATGAATATCATTGTCTGTACCCTATTGGAGTGTTTGAATGTACCTGTTTTTCGTAACCAATCCCGCTGACCACAAGGACCATTGTCTCCTGAAGCTCCAGAAATTTACAGGCTACGACCTTGGGTAGTCACAGCTGCTTTATCAGTCCACAGATTTCCTGGGAGTGAGAGAGAAAAACAACCTGCCCTTTCTCAGCCCTCTTAGAGGTGGGTCATTGCAATGTTAGCTGGTCTAATAACTGGGCTTTTCCCTTGTACTTGGTGTGTTTCTAGCCCAGATTGTCTTAGCTGTAGTCACACATAGATGTAATTTTATATTCTGAATTTTTTCCTTTTTGTATCAGTGTTTTCTTTGCATTGTGGGAATGTTGTTGAATCTACAAGAGCCTGATGGAATGACTCTGTACAGTGCATATAGTGCCACAAGTGTGGTAGAAACATGTAAGTGGAGTTGACACTTACAATTATATAAAAACATCTGTTTAAAAGGTCCATTAACCAGCCCCAGTGTTTTCAATACCAGTATTGATTCAGGGTGAGATATCGTAAAGGTCCAGAAATTGATGCTGAGGTATTAGTTGAGTAAAGCTGAAGATGATATTGATACAAAAACTGAATAACAGGTGGCTTAAAAGGAGGAAACTAAACCACATACTACACTTTAAGGACCACCCAGCTGTGTAAAACTTCGAAAGGTCCGAGTGAGGGGTGCAGGTGCCTGAAACCATTGGCAGTGGGTACATATCCCGGGACTGGATGTTTCAAAGATTCTGAAACAGAGATTTAATCCGTAGGAATTGCAAGGTGATCCTCCCAATAATCCTTTCTCTGGGTTTTTATTGGGGTAGATATCTTGTTTTAAGTCTTAAATTTAAAACATATGAAAGACAGCACTCAGAGGCACTGCTGCATGGATGATGAGGTTAGAAAATGGGCCTGTGATGAAGAGTGAATTAGAGTAGCATCATTTTGCCTGGAATAGAAGGCCAAGAGGTGTTTGTGGTTTTTCAGTGTAGGAAGTGTCATGCTAGAGAAGAAGTTTGACCAGTCTGTCCCTACTGGAGATAGAGCAAGAACAAAGAAGTTTTATGTTCTTTATTATTAAAAAGAACTTGCTGCTCGTGAGGTGGTGGATTCCCAAAGAGACTGTGGTCCTTCTTCACTAGAAGTCAGAGGTAAATTGTTAACAATTATTTTGAAATGAGTTCAAGCTTACAGAAAAGTTGCAAGTAGAGGGCAAAGACCTCTAATATTTCCCTCACCCAGATTCCTCAACTCTTAACATTTTGTTATATTTTCTCTTTCTCTTTCTATCTAAAATTATTAATCTTTTCTGAACCATTTGAGAACTGGTGCCCCATCACTCCTAAGCACTCCAGTGCATAGTTCCAAAAAGCAAGGATGCTCTGTCTGTGATCACCATATAACCCTCCCAGTCAGGAAATCAATGCTGATATACCAATCCACAGACCCCAGTCAAATTTCACCAACTGTCCTAGCACTGTCTTTTTTATCGTCTGGTCCAAGAGTCCATCTGTGAACCCATTTGCCATGTCTCTTCAGTCTCTCCCCATCTGTACCTATTCCTCAGCCTTTCCCTGCCTTTCATGTTCCTGACAGTTTCCTAGAGAACAGCTTTCATTCTGGAGAGTGAGCCTCAAGCTGGGTCCATCTGATGTTTCTTCATGACCAGATTCCAGTCATGCTTTCTTGGCAGAAATTCCACAGAAGTAAAGCATGACATCAGAGGCACAAGGTCATAGATGCCTTTAAGGGTCTGTCTCATAATTTAGTGATGAATTGCTCACTCTGTCCGGACATTTGTTTTTCATGAACTAAGTATCCTATTGATCACTGAACCTTAGAAGGGAGGAAAGTGACAAATAAAAATTTCTAACATGGAAGCAATTATACCATGTTTCTTTCACTTCTCTTCTGAGTTCAGTCTTCTTAATGAGAAAATAAAGATCTGTGTGAAGCTATTAGATTAAAAATTTGTGTTTCTGTAATTTTTTTTTTTTTATTTTTCCTTTTTTTTTTTAGCGTAGGCATACCCCAACTGAGGAAGAGATTATTCCCCAAGCAAAGATTCAGTGTTTGGATTTTGGACCCCATTTTCCCATTAAAAGAATTTTGGTTAAATGATGGTTTCCATTCTAGATTATGCTAAGCAAAGAAATTTACTTAACCTATAATTTAGCTAACAGAGTAACTTTTGGGCTTTTTTTTTTCTCTGAAGGAAAACAGAAACTAATAATTAAGAGCTCACAAATGGAATGTGGGCTCAGCCCCTGTCCCTCAGGGGCCAAGCTAGGCTCACCTTCTGTTGGACTCCTTGTCGTTGATTCAGTCTTTTCTTTAGCATTTTTCTCTCAGACATTATGTGATTTCTCTTTTGGCCTTTAGTTCTTGTTAACTTAGATTCGCAGTTTGGCTTCAGTTAGATGGGATTGAAGCTGGTACTTTGGTGGTGGTTGAGCGGGGCCCTCTGTGGCTAAACTTCCCAAGGACTCTTTTTGGCACTGAGATGGCTTCTCATTTAGCAGTTTTACCCCTAGCCCCTTGGTTTTGGCTGCTACCACCCCTGCTGCCCAGTTTCCCCTACCTCTTGCCCAGGCTGGGTGTGCAGGGTAAGCTCTGTCCTCTAGCTGACTGCCAGCACTCACCTGATCATCACAGGATAGCAGTCAGTGACAAATCCCGGCGATGTTACAAAGTTGTAAAAAGAAATCCCCCCAAATTTGAAGTAATAGTGTTAGGGGGCCTAGTCTTCCTTAAATGTGAGTGAGGGCAGGTCTACTTTTCAGAGACCTCTTCCTAACTCAGCTACTTGGCTCTGCCCAGGCGTGTCTAGTTGGGAACAGAGCAAGCCACCAGTCTTCAATCTAGGGTGGATTTGTGGAGGCATTGTGTCTAGACCTAGTGGGATCCCCATCGCTCAACTGTCACCGTCTCAGAGAAGTCTGGCCATATCATATTTTACATATTTATCTTGTGTATTGTCTCTCCTTCCCCCTAGAATGTCAGCTGCCTGAGGGTAGGGGTCTTGGTTGGTGTACACCGGATTAGTCTCCAGACCTAGAACTGTGCCTGGCTCATCATGGCACTCAAGAAATACTTGCTGAGTGATTGAACCTGCTTCCCAGCCTTTTCTTACTGCATTTCCCCATTTACTTTGAGAATCTTGTTTTTGCTTCATTTCAGTGTCCTTTTTGCTTTTTAGACTTCCATGATGACTGCTAAGTATTTTTGTCTTGAGTTTCAAACGCAGCTGGCATTTTCTGCTTCTGAGAGAGGCCAGAGAAGCATTCTTACAAAGGTGTGATTTCAAAGGAGATCATGTTCTAAATCCAACTGCCTATTACTTATCAGTGTAATTATTCATAAAACATTTTCTTTCTGTATTATAGTGAAAAGAAGAGATTGGACCTGGAAAAGAAACTTTATGAACATAATCAATCTGACATATGCAGGTAAGAAAGGACAGCGGTAACAGTTTTTAAACCAATTTGCATATGTTAGTCAATAAAAATTTAACCCTAATATATGTTACAAATACCATAGTTACAGTACTTTTACCATTCTCTTATTTCTAATGTGTAGCAGTTTCACCTAAACATTGCAATTTAGTATAATCACTGTCAAATGTAAGAATAAATTTGGTTAAAATTAGTATAAGATAAAAATTATCTTCTTTTCATCATTCAGTATTTGTGTTATCTCAGGAATCTATTTTGCTTAAATGTCTTAAGAATAAGATGGATTATAGGCCGGCCCAGTGGCGTAGTGGTTGAGTTTCCGTGCTCCGCTGCGGCAGCCCGGGGTTTGCTGGTTCAGATCCTGGGGGCAGACCTACCTACGCATGGCTCGTTAAGCCATGCTGAGGCAGCATCCCACACAGAAGAACTAGAAGGACCTACAACTAGGATATACAGCTATGTACTGGGGCTTTGGGGATAAAAATTAATTAATTAAATAAATAAATTTAAAGAAGAAAATTTGAAGAAAAAAAAAAAAGACGCCTTATAGTCTTTCTTTCGTTTTGGCCACAATTTAAACACCTTGAGCCTGTGTATTGATTAAGGCGTAATTGCTGTAGCTGGCCCTTCAACAAACTGTTGTAGGCAGGGTTACATGGTGTCTCACTTATTCCTGGATATATGATAATGACAGTTAAAATTACTATGAGCAGTGGATAATATACGTTATCCTTTTTATGTTACTTAATCTAATATTAAGAGCAAAATGTTAATATTTTTAATTCTATTTTATAGAAACTGAACTTCATCCTTAAGCCAGATGTATGGTGTTACCTCCAATATTGTTCATATGAAAAATTTCTGGCTATTATAGCATTTAATCTGTGATTTATTTACATCATAATATGAGTGAGAAATGAAAACATCTCATCCAGAAGAGAGAGAAGCCAAGAATATTTTAAAACCAAATCATCTATCTATTCCATTTATTTCCTCATCTTCAAGCTTATTCTTTGGTTTTAAGATTTAGTGTCCCTCCAAAGGTACCAGTCAGGTAGCCATATGTCTCTAGTAGGTCTAGAGGAGACGAGAAGAGCCAGTGAGATGGTGGAAGAAGTAGCAGTGTTGTAGATGCCGTGGCCTCAGAAGTGGGCCCCAGGCTGAAGGAGTCCAGGGCAGCTGCCATTTTTCGAGCCTCTGGCTAAAGGAGCAGAAGACAGGGTATAGACTTTTCCTGCACCCTGTTCTTGGGTGGCTTCCTGGTGTAATGGTGGTGGGAGGGGTGAGGTGAGAGAAGAATGGGAACCTTTACCAAGCCATCATTTTGCTGAGTTTGTTCCCCTCGCTCAGCCTCTTGTTGCTTCCTGGAAGAGAGAAGGTATGATTTGCCAAAAATATGCTGTCTTTGACTGCCCGAAGGATAAAATCTAAACTCTCTAACATGGCTGTTTCAATCTGGTTCCCCACGGAAGGCAGAGTATGAGAGAAGGGTTTGCGTGTAGGTGGTAATTTGTAGGAAGTAGTCACCTAAAACTGAAGAGGAGGGCTGGGCAGAATGAAGTAGGAGCTGATCACTGCTGTGGGAACCTAGGGTTCCATCCCTCCAGGTTTTCAGAGGAGCCATGTAGTCTGCCCCTCTTCTCCCCACAAGTGTCCACTGAAGGCAAGGAAGAGGGGGCTGTTTACCTACTGGTTCCTGACCCCTGTTGGTCAGGGCTGTCCCAGGAGGTGTTGACTCCTCACATCCAGGCTTTCCGTGCTGCAGCCCTGGTAGCACCTGATGCACCTGAGGCAGGTGCTGCCAGGTTCACTGCATACAGCAGGTTGCTGCAGCTGTGGCTGGTAGAAGAAAAGGTGGGCCAGGAGGATGTGAGGAGGACATGAGAGGTGTCTGGTACAGGGGCTTCCCAGACCCTCCATTATCTGCCCCTGTTTAATTCTCATCATCACCACCCTTGCCAGCCTCCCCCTAAAATTCTTCATGGACCAAAATTCCAGTTTCTGAAGTATGACCAGATCTTTTGTAGCACAGTGTAAGCAGGTAGGCTCTGTCTTCAGGCGCCTCGGTTCAGTCCAAGTCCCACTACCTCTTCGCCCTGTGACCTTGGGATGATTACTTCAACTTTCTGTGCGTCCATTTCTTCATCTGTCAAATGGGGATAAGGATATTTATGAGAACTTAATAAGTTAATACATATAGAACCTTAAAGCAGTGTCTGACCCAGAGAGTCAATAATTTATTATTCATCACTATTTTTGTCAATATCATCGTTATTCTTATTTATTACTTTTGAGCCTTCTAACATGCTAGTTCCCCTGCCTGAATGTTCTCCCCTTGTCTTTTTCTCTTGCTTTCCCCAATTTTGGGTTAACTCTTACCCATCCTTCAGGTCTTAGCTGAAAAGTAATTTCCACTGTGAAATCCTCCTTGAGTCCTTCTGCTAGGTTAGGGTGTCCAGTCTGTCAGGGTCCCTGACAGGTATTGTACTTACCTGATTGTTTTCCCTGTTGACCCTAGCTGAGTGGCTTTCGTATTCATATTCAGAGCCCTGAATATATGAATGATTGCACGGATGCATGGATGAGTTGCTTACGTGGTCAGCTTTGAAGGTTATTGTGGAGGCAAGAATGAAACTAGAATTTGGATGGAGAAGGCATGGTTACTATTGTACCTGTTCCAGGTGGACACTGGCCACCCCTGGCAGCTTTAACAAGTGCCTGCATGTGAAAGATAGTTTGGGTCTTCCTCCATTACTGTCGCTTGTGTCGAAAATGGCAGATATGGGCAGCAGTAAAACCAGTCTCAGGTTTTTTGTTCAGAAGGAAAAATGGGAACAGCCAACCAAGATTAAAGCACAGTATTAGCATGGTAAGGAAGTTTTTAAAAATTATTGGCCCAAGGGTAGCCTGTTGGTTAATTTTGGACGTCTCCAGTATCTTTGCAAATCTGTGTTTTGAGGGTGAACATTTTTGTGGTATTTAACTTATTTTTGCTTGCTAAAAGAATGTTGAATAATTTATTGAGCCAAGAATAGAAATGCTACATACCGGGTACTCTTTTATGATTTAAATACTTGTAAAGGAGAAAGAGCTAGAATTAGCAGTGTTGGTTCTTTGAGAAGAATGGGCTGCACAACTTGAGCTATCCAGCATTACACTTTTGATGACAGTCTCTAAAGGTTTTTTCACAATTTGAGTAAAGTTACGGTCCATATATTATTATAAAATATTTGGGAGGTGACGTCAGCATCATGATGGAGCAAGCTCTCCCCTTAGACTCTCCCCACTAAGATACAACAAAAAGGACATTCATATACCAAAAGAGGACACTCACACAACACAAAAGACATCTGAGAGACCCACCCAGCTATACATCTGAACGTGGAGGTGCTGGACACCCCCCCGGAGGAAGTGGAAGGAGGTAAGGAGAGCTCCTCTTGCTCCCCAATGGCAGTGACCTCGGGACCGCATGGCTTGCAGAGAGAGGGGGAGAGGCGGCCCTCTGTGGGAAAATTGTGACTCTCCAAGTTCGCTCACAGCCCATGGGAAACCCCCACACAGAGGTGACTGAACTGTTGAGGGGTATCTTCATCAAGCTAGCACCCCAGGAGAGCAGATAGCAAAGGAAGAGTGAGAAGCCCCTGGGATTGGGCAGGCAAAAGAAAGCATCCCTCCCCCTGTCCAGTGCTCCAGCACAGCCAGTCAGCCAAAGTATCCATGGATCACTGTGGGCTCAGAATATACAGCTCTTGACCCCACCCAGTGGTGGCAGCTGGAAGCTGCAACCAGATACTATCATGCGGAGACACAAATCCACACCGTCCAACAGTGTGAAAAAATATATTAAATATCCAGACCAGAAGGAAAGTGACAAGCACCCAGAAGTCAATCCTGAAGGCACAGAAACCTATAATCTAAATGACAGAGCATTCAAAATAGCTATCATGGGGGCTGGCCCAGTGGAGTAGTGGTTAAGTTCACACGTTCTGTTTTGGCGGCCCAGGGTTCGCCAGTAGGTATCCTGGGCGCGGACCTACTCACTGCTCCTCAAGACGTGATGAGGCTGCATGCCACATAGAAGAACTAGAAGGACCTACAACTAGGATATATGACTGTGTACTGGGGCTTTGGCGATAAAAAAGAAAAAGAGGAAGATGGCAACAGATGTTATCTCAGTGCCAATCTTCCTCAAAAGAAAAACAAAACACAAAATAGCTATCATAAAAAGGCTCTATGAGTTACAAGAAAATACAGATAGACAGTTCAATGAAATGAGGAACTTCTTCACAAAAGAGATTGAAACTATAAAGAAAGCCAGTCAGAAATGTTGGAGATGAAAAACACAATGGAGGAGATAAAGAAAAATCTGGAATCTTTAAAGAACAGAGCTGAGAGTATGGAGGATAGAATTAGAAATCTAGAGGATAGGAATGCAGAAATGCTCCAGATGGAGGAGAAGACAGAACTAAGACTAAAAAAAAGAGAAGAAATTCTGCAAGAAATATCTGACTCATTTAGGAAATGCAACATAAGGATTATAGGTATTTGAGAAGGAAAAGAGAGGGGAAAAAGGAGCAGAGAGCTTGTTCAAAGAAATAATAACTGAGAACAGTCCAAACCTGGGGAAGTTTGAAGTTTTTCCAAACCTCTCCAAGGCATGTAATAGTAAAGCTGGCAAAAGTCAATGACAAAGAAAAAATATTAAGGGCAGCAAGGCAGAAGAGAGTAAGGTACAAAGGAACTCCTATCAGGCTCTCAGCGGATTTCACAGCAGAAACTCTGCAGGCTAGGAGAGAGTGGAATGATATATTCAAAATTCTGAAAGACAAAAACTTTCAGCCAAGAATATCCAGCAAAAATATCCTTCAGATATGATGGAGAAATAAAAACTTTCCCAGATAAACAAAAGCTAAGAGAGTTCATTGCCACAAGACCCCCACTACAAGAAATGCTCAAGAAGGCCCTCGTACCTGGAAAAAAAAAGGGGGGGGGATACAAATCCGTGAGCAAGGAGAAAAATAGGTAAACAAAATCAGAAAAATTGAAGCTCTCTATCAGAACAGGTTAGCAAATACTTAATTATAACAGCAAAGATAAAGGGAAGGAAAACACCAAAAATAAATATAATCTTGTCATTTGAACCACAAACCATAACACAAGATGGAATAAGTTGGGACAATAATAACTTAGAAGGGGAAGAGGAAACGGATGGAATTGACTTAGTCTAAGGAAATAAGAGACTATCAGAAAACGGACTATCTCATCTATGTGATTTTTTATACAAACCTCATGGTAACTACTAAGCAAATAATCAGAACACAGACATGTATGATAAATAAAGAGAAAACTAAGAAAACCATCATAGAGAACTACCAAACTGAATTGGTAGTCCAAAACACACAGGACGAGAAACAAAGGAAGTGCAGAAGAACCGGAAAATAGGTGATAAACTGGTAGCATTAAGCCCTGATGTATCAATAATAACTCTAAATGTAAATAGATTGAATTCTCCAATCAAAAGACACAGAGTGGCGGGATGGATTAAAAAACAAGACCCCACAATATGCTGCCTCCAGGAAACACATCTCAGCTCTAAAGACAAATACAGGCTCCGAGTGAAGGGATGGAAGATGATACTCGAAGCTAATGGCAAATAAAAGAAAGCAGCTGTTGCCATACTTATATCAGACAAAGTAGACTTCAAGATAAAACAGGTAATGAGAGACAAAGAGGGGCAATATATAATGATAAAAGAGTCACTCCACCAAGAAGGCATGTCACTTATAAATATATATTCACCCAACAGAGGAACACCAAAGTACATACAGCAACTATTAACAAACCTCAAAGGGATATTAACAACAACACAATAATAGTAGGGGACCTTAACACCCCACTTACATCGATGGATAGGTCATCCAGACAGAAAGTCAATAGGAAATAGTGGACTTAAATGAAAAACTAGACCAGATGGACTTAATAGATGTATAGAGAGCACTCCATCCAAACACAGCAGAATACACAGTCTTCTCAAGTGCTCATGGAACATTCTCGAGAATAGACCATATGTTGGGAAACAAGGCAAGCCTCCATAAATTTCAGAAGATTGAAATCATAATAAGCCAAATTTTATTCTTTTTGTTGCGATTGTAAATGAGATTGTATTCCTGAGTTCTCTTTCTGTCAGTTTGTTATTAGAGTATAGAAATGCAACTGATTTTTGTAAGCTGATTTTGTACCTTGCAACTTTGCTGTCGTTGTTGATTATTTCTAGTAGTTTTCTGATGGATTCTTTAGGGTTTTCTATATATAAAATCATGTCATCTGCAAACAGCGAGAGTTTCACTTCTTCATTGCCGATTTGGATTCCTTTTATTCCTTTTTCTTGCCTAATTGCTCTGGCCAGAACCTCCAGTACTGTGTTGAATAAGAGTGGTGAGAGTGGGCACCCTTGTCTTGTCCCTGTTCTCAGAAGGGTGGCTTTCAGTTTTTCCCCGTTGAGTATGATGTTGGCTGTGGGTTTGTCATATATGGCCTTTATTATGTTGAGATACTTTCCTTCTATACCCATTTTGTTGAGACTTTTTATCATAAAGGGATGTTGGATATTGTCAAAAGCCTTCTCTGCATCTATTGAGATGATCATATGGTTTTTATTCCTTGTTTTGTTAATGTGGTGTATCACGTTGATTGATTTGCGGATGTTGAACCATCCCTGTGTCCCTGGTATAAATCCCACTCGATCATGGTGTGTGATCTTTTTAATGTATTGCTGGATTCGGTTTGCCAATGTTTTGTTGAGGATTTTTGCATCTATGTTCCTCAATGATATTGGCCTGTAATTTTCCTTCTTTGTATTGTCCTTGCCTGGCTTTGGTATCAGAGTGATGTTGGCCTCATAGAATGAGTTAGGAAGTGTTCCATCTTCCTCTATTTTGGAATAGTTTGAGAAAGATAGGTTTTAAATCTTCTTTGAATGTTTGGTAAAATTCTCCAGAGAAGCCATCTGGTCCTGGACTTTTATTTTTTGGGAGGTTTTTGATTACTGTTTCAATCTCTTTACATGTGATTTGTCTGTTCAGATTCTCTATTTCTTCTTGATTCAGTTTTGGAAGGTTGTATGAGTCTAAGAATGTATCCATTTCTTCTAGATGTCCAATTTGTTGGCATATGGTTTTTCATAGTATTCTCTTATAATCCTTTGTATTTCTGTGGTGTCCATTGTAATTTCTCCTCTTTCATTTCTAATTTTATTTATTTGAGCCTTGTCTCCTTTTTCCTTAGTAAGTCTGGCTAAAGGTTTGTCAATTTTGTTTATCTTCTCAAAGAACCAGCTCTTTGTTTCATTGATCTTTTCTACTGTTTTTTAATGGTGACAAAGGGGCCGTACTAATGTAAGGTGCTAATCACAGGGAAAATTTGGTGTGAAGTATATGGGAACTCTGTATTATCATCACAATTTTCTGTAAATCTAAAACTATTCTAACATTAAAATTTTATTTAACAATTTTTTAAAAATAAAGGCAGGGCTCCCTGATATCAATAAGCCTCGTGAAAATGCATTCATTAATAATCAGAGGAAGCACCCCCCACATGCTTGTACACACACACACACACACACAAACACAAACTCAGGCACAGGGACGGAGCCCCGGATCTGACTCTGACATCTCAATGAACAGATTCCAAAAAGCAATTACACTGCCAAGTATTATGCTAAAACAATTATTGAAATTGCTAGTCAAAAACAGTTAATGGAATAATTAAGACAGATTGACCTAAAAGCTGATTTAAAATTAACCTGACGCGTGCATGCTATCTAAATAATGACTCTCTCCTATGAGCTAGCCTCTCATTAAAATCAAATTCCACTGGGAGAAATTACACACTTGCACCGCGATTGGGAAGAACAGGCCGCGTTCACTCAACCACTGATGGAACTGGAGGGTCATCAGACGAGGTAAATGGAAATGAGTGTCCTGTCCTTCCAGGTGCGCTGCGATCTGTCTCAGTAACAAGCCACCTCCCTCCCATTTTTCCCTTTGAAAATGATGGAAACTCATTAAAATTGCATCAGCTCAGGACCCCAAACCACTAGGTGCCTGAGTGGGCACATCTGAAGGTTCCAAAGGGAAAGATCGGAAGGGAGGGGCCGTGGGCTGGGGTCCCGTGGACACACTGCGGGCAGGGAAGGGAGCTGAGCAGCTCTGAAAATGAGGCCCCTCAAGCACTTGAGGAAACTCGATGGCTTCCACCCCTCGTTTCTCTAAAGGTGAGAAAACCCATGCTTGTTGGAGACCAAACTCCAGGCGGGTGGCAGAGGCAGGAGCTCTTTTCAGCGTAATGCTTTTCCCCACCCAGCACCTTCTTCTTTCCACTGCTGTATCCAGATGGAAAGAACTCATGGTGAGGTTTGTGGGTCTACAGGCCTGGATCACACCTTGCTCCTGAGTTTAGCCCAGGGGTGTCCCAGTCTGAGTGAGCAGTTTTCGCTTGTCCCCATATCCCTAGCCGGCTGCCTGCCACTGGCTAACCTAGGATCCTGTGGTGTGTGCGCCCATGTTGGGGGACGCACCTGAGAAGGCCCGCCCTGCTGGAGGAGGGTCATGGGCACCCCTCCCTCCAAGGGCCCTGATGTTACCTTGATAACATTTTTTTAAATGGATCCCCTGCTCAGCATTTTTATGAGATAAAGAATTTCCCTCATTAAAATTATTCAAGTTTAGTAATAATATATTCTTGGGACAAGCAGGAAAACACAGGATGCTCCAAAATGATCCATTACTTGGAGGATTTTAAAATTCTAATGAGAGAAACCACTCTCTCTCATTGTTCATCCTCTTGGCCATCAGCAGGATTAGTCTGGGAGAAGGACAAGGCAGGAATTGGGTACATTCCTTATTTATCCCTCTGATTTCTCCAGAGTTTTTCTTTTCTTCAAAGAGAAATCTCTGGGCTCTGCAGGGCTTGTCAGTGGTGATGTCAGGCAACTCTGAGACTGTGCAGAGCAGGAGGATGAGAACAGGAGAGGGAGAAGAGGAAGAGCTGGGACCATCACTTCCCATCACAGGCTGAGGCTGAGTTAATCTCCACCTAGGTCAGGATCCCAGGAATCGGATGTCATCGGCCTTGTCACACCGTGGGGGTTGGGAACAGAGAACAGCCAAGTCGCCACGGCCACTTTCAGAGAAATAAACAAAGTGGGAGGGCACCACTGGGAGCCAGTTTGAAAATGGTCACTAAAGTGAAATAATAAGACACACTTTTCAGAAAAGTGAAGACAATTCTTTTGGTTCTCAGACTCGCAAACACCGTGTGTTCTTTAGGAGCAGACTGAAGCCGTTGACCTCTAGGGTGATTGTGAAAGGAATTTGGGCTCCGTCACTGTTTCTGAATAAGTCAGAACAGTCCAGCACTCACTCCTTGGCAATGCTGAAGATGACCAGTGTCCAGGTGCTGTGGGGTTGAGACCTCTATCACTCAGGGCATCCTGCCAGGCAGAGGGGCTGGCCTGGTGGCCACTAGACCTTTATCAGATGTGGGATTTGCAAATATTTTCTGCCATTTTGGATTGTGGATTATCTTTTTTCCTTCTTAATATTCTCCTTTTATGCACAAAAGTTTTTCATTTTGAAGTCCAATTTGTCTAATTTTTCTTTTGTTACTTGTGCTTTTGGTGTTATATCTAAGAAATCATTGCCAAATTCAAGTCACAAAGATTTACTCCTATGTTTTTTTCTATGAGTTTTATAATTTTGGCTCTTATATGTAGGCCTTGGATCCATTTTGAACTCATTTTCAATGAGTGTGATGGTGTGAGGTGCGGGTCCAGCTTCACGCTTTTGCATGTGGTTGTCCAGTTGTTCCAGCACCTGTGCTAACCGTTTGTGGGTTTCTTCGGATTTTTCCTCATGTATGATTCTATCTGCATAAAGAGGCATAAAGAGGCAACTCTACTGCATTTCCAATTGTTGTGATTTTTATTTTTATTTTATTTCAAACTGTCTGTGCCTTTATATTTAAAGTGCAATTTTTGTAGATAGTATACATTTGGGTCTTATTTTTATATCCCTCCCGAGAATCTCGGCCTTTAACTGAACTCTTTGGTCCACTAATGTGTAAAATGATGAGCAAACAAGATGGTGGGATAGGAGTTTCAAGCACAGGTTGTTCAGCAACAGCCTTGAACAAAAAGAACAAAGTTGGAGGCATCACACTTCCTGACTTCAAAATATACTACAAAGCTATGGGGGCCAGCCCGGTAGCATAGTGGTTAAGTTTGCCTGCTCCACTTCGGAGGCCCAGGGTTCACAGGTTCAGATCCTGGGCGCGGACCTACACACTGCTCATCAAGCCATGCTGTGGTGGTGCCCCACATACCAAAAATAGAGGAATATGGGAACAGATGTTAGCTCAGGGCTAATCTTCCTCACCAAAATATATATATATATACTACAAAGCCATGGTAATCAAAACAGCATGGCACCGGCATTAAAACAGACACACAGACCGATGGAACAGAAGAGAGAGCCCAGAAATAACTCCATTTATGGTAGTTTATGGCATTTATGGTAAATTGATCTTTGACAAAGTTGTCAAGAATACACAATGGGGAAAGGATAGTCTCTTCAACAAATAGTGTTGGGAAAACTGGTTTTCCACACATGGAAGAACTGAACCCTTACCTCACTCCGTATGTAAAAATTAACTCAAAATGGATTAAAGACTTAAATTTAAGACCTGAGATCATAAAACTATTAGAAGAAAATATAGGAGAAAAACTTGAGTTTGGTCTGGGCAATGCTTTTTTTGGACATGACCCCAAAAGCAGAGGCAACAAAAGTAAAAGTAGACTAATGGGATTCATTCAAACTAAAAAGCTTCTGCACAGCAAAGGAAATCATCAACAGAGTGAAAAGACAACTTACAGAATGGGAGAAAATATTTGCAAACTGTAATCTGATGAGGGGTTAATATCTAAAATATATAAAGAACTCATACAACTCAATAGCAAGAAACAAGTAACTCATCTGAAAAATGAGCAAAGGATATGAATAAACATTTCTCAAAAGAAGACATATGAATGGCCAACAGATACATGAAAAGGTGCTCAACATCACTAGTCATCAGGGAAATGCAAATCCAAACCACAATCAGATATCACCTCACACCTGTTAGAATGGCCATCATCAAAAAAACAAAAAATAACATGTCTTGTTGAGGATGTGGAGAAAAGGGAACCCTTGTGCACCATTGGTGGAAATGTAAATTGGTGTGGCCACTGTGGAAACCAGTATGCAGGTTCCTCAAAAAATTAGCAATAGTATCAATAGAACACCTTGGTATGATTGATAGAACCAATCATTGTACATAAAACAGATCTGCACATATATGATAAATAAAAGAACGTAAGGGAAAAAATTAACAGTAGAACTACCACGTGATCCAACAGTCCCACTCCTGGGATATATCCAAAGGAAATGCAATCAGTATTTCAAAGAGATATCTGCACCCCCATGTTCACTGCAGCATTAATCACAGTAGTCGAGATATGGAAACAACCCAGTGTCCGTTGACAGATGAATGGATAAAGAAGATGTGGTACATATACACAACAGAATATTATTCAATCATGAGAAAGAAGGAAATCCTGCCATTTGTGACAACACGGACGAGCCTGGAGGACATTAAGCTAAACGAAACAAGGCAGACAGAGAAAGACAAATATGGTATAATCTCACTTATATTGGAATCTAAAAAAACAAAAAAACACGTGGAACTCATAGAAGCAGAGATTAGAACGGTTACCAGGGGCTGGGGTTGAGGGGGGGAGATGGTGGTCAGGGGTACAAAGCTGCAGTGACGCGGGTTGAATAAGTCCAGAGATCTAATGTACAGCACGATGACCACAGTTAATACTACTGTGCTGAATACTTGAGATCCACTAAAAGAGTAGCTGGGTGCTCTCATCACAAAAAAATGGTAACTGTGTGAGGAGATGAGGTGTCAATTAGCTTGACTGCAGTAGTTATTTCACTACGTATATGTACATCAAATCAGCATTGGATACTTTAAAATATATAATTTTTATTAAAAATATATAAAATTAAAAATAAATAGCTATTGACATAGTTTTGGGTCTGTAACTTTATTTCTTTTTTCTATTCGTTTCCTCCAGTTTTTTCCCCTTTGTCTTTTTAAAACTTTCCTACTGGTTTTTTCAAAGGAAGTAATGGAGACATGATTCACATGCCATAAAAGTCAAGTTTTTTTATTTTACAGTACTATTTGTTATGAACACATACATTCATAAACCACCACAGAAATCAAGACAGAAAACAGCTCTCCTGCTCCCAAAATTCCCCGTCTGCCCCTTGTGGCAGCCCCTCCTCCCCACTAGCCAACACTGATCTGCTCCCTATCAGTAGTTCTGCTTCTTCCGGAATCTCACAGGGATGGGATCACACACTATGTAACAACTTTTTGAGCTTTACCTTCTTTACTTAGCAGATTGTATTTGATATTCATCCATTTCGTCTCACATATAAAATACTTATTCCTTTTCATTACTGAATAATATTCCATTGGATGGATGTGCCACTTATTTACTAGCTGAAGAACATTTATATCTACAGTTTGTCTGTTTGGGTTGTTTCCAGTTTTTGGAAATTGTGAATAAGTCTGCTATAAACATCAACATACAGATTTTTGTGTGAACGTAACATTTTGATTCTCTTTGACATATATCCAAGAATAAGATTACTGGATCAGAAAGATTACATGGTCAACATTTCTTTAACTTTACAAGCAACTCTCAAAATGTTTTCCAATATGGCTGAAACATTCTGCTTTCCCAGCAGGAGTGTACGAGCATTCTGGTTGCTCTGCATCCTTGCCAGTACTTGATATTGTTGCTAATTTTTTAAGCCATTCTGAAAGGTGCACACATGTATCTCATTGTGGTTTTAATTTGAATTTCTCTGATGACTGATGATGTTGAGCATTTTTTCCTGTACTTTCATTCCATTTGTGTATCATTTTTGCTGAAGTGCCTCTTCAAATCTTTTGCCAATTTTTTACGAGGTTGTTTGTTTTGTTATTCAGATTTAAGAGTTCTTCATATACACCGAATAAAAAGCCTTCACAGATATGTGTTGCAGAAATGGTTTCTCCCAGTTTTTGACTTGTTTTCCTTCTCTCACCAGTGTCTTTTGAAGAGAAGTAGTTCTTAGTTTTGATAAAGTTTAACTAAACAAAATTTGTTATGGGTGTGCTTTTGGTTTCACACCTGAGAAATCTTTGCCTAATCCAAGGTCATGAATATTTTCTCCTAGAAGATTTATAGTTTTAGATTTTACACTTACTGCTATGATTCACTTTGAGTTAATTTTTGTATGTGGTGTGAGACATGGGTCCAAGGATTTTGGGGTTTTGTTTTGTTTTGAGTTATATATTATGGTGGATATTTTTGCATATGAATATTCAATTTTTCCAGTGCCTCTTTTTGAAAATACCATTCTTTCTCCATTAAGTTATTTTAGCAACTTTGTCAAATATCAATTGCTCATACATGTGTGGTTCTGTTTCTGGATTCTCTCTTCTGTTCCACTGATCTGTGTGTTTATTCGTTCACCAGCACACTATTGATTATCGTAATGTTATAATATGCCTGGAAAGCAGGTAGTTTAAGGCCTCCAACTTTGTTGTTCTTTTTCAAAATTGTTTTGGCTATTCTAATTACTTTGCCTACTCAAATAAATTGTAGAATCAACTTCATAGTTTCTACCAAAAATATGCTGGAATTGTAATTGGTATAGATCAACTTAAGGAAAATTAATATTTAAAATACTGAGTCTTCCAATCCACGAACACTGTATATTTCTGCTGGGGTCTGAATGCTTATGTCCTCCCAAAATTCACATGTTGAAATCCTAAACCCCAAGGTTGAGAGTGTTAGAAGGTGGGGCCTCTCGGAGGTGCTTGTGTCATGTGGGTCGAGCCCTCATGAACAAGATTAGTGCCTTTATAACAAAAGAGGCTCCAGAGAGAGCCCTTGTCCCCTGCACCGTGTGAGGACACAGCAAGAAGGCACCAGCTATGAACCAGGAAGCGGGCTGTCACCAGAATGTGACCGTGCTGGCGCCTTGATCTTGGACTCTCAGCCTCGAGAACTGTGGGAAATAAATGTCTGTTGTTTATAAGCTATCCAGTCTGTGGGTTTTTTTATAGCAGCCCGAATAGACTAAGATCATTTCCCTGCTTATTGAAGTTTTCTTTTACTTCTTCCATCAGTGTTTTGTAGTTTTCAGCATAGAGATTCTACAGGCATATTATAGGATTTATTCCTAAATATGTTATGATTTTTGTTCCTATTGTAAGTTGCACTTTTAAAATGTCAATTTCTGGGGGCCAGCCTGGTGGCGCAGTTGTTAAGTTCGCATACTTCACTTCCACGGCCCTGGGTTCTCGGGTTCAGATCCTGGGCATGGATCTACACACTGCTCATCAAGCCATGCTGTGGCAGCATCCCATACAAAGTAGAAGAAGATTGGCACAGGTGTGAGCTCAGGGACCATCTTCCTCAAGCAAAAGAAAAAACATGTCAATTTCCAATCATTTATTGCCACTGTATAGAAATACAAATGATTTTCGTATGTTGACTTTGTATCCTATGACCTTGTTACACTCATTTATGAATTCCAGTAGCCTTTTTTTTTGTTATATTCTTAAGGATTTTTTATGTAGACAGTCATGTCATCTGTGAAAAAAGACAGTTTTACTCCTTCCTTTCCAATCTGTATGCCTTTTATTTGATTTTCTTGCTATTTCACACCAACTAAGAATCCAGTGTGGTGTTGACTGGGGACAATGAGAGCGGATGTCTCTGCCTTGATCCTGACTTACAGGGGAAGCCTTTAGTCTCACTGTTTGTGATGACTGCAGGTCCTCAGGGACGCCTTGTATCAAGTTAGAGAAGTTCCCTCTACTTCTACTTTCCTGGACTTTTATAAATGGATGTAGAATTTCTTCAAATGCATTTTCTGCATGTCACATGATTTTCTTCTTTACTCTGGTGATGTGGTGGATTACATTGTTTTATTTTTTGTCCTCTTGGCTATTTTTTTTTTTTCAGTCATTTCTCCAGGGTTCACAATCTCCATCTCTAACTTTTCCTGTTCCACTTACAATGAACATTTTAGTACTTCAGGTAAAATATGGAAATAGTGCAGCCATATTGGGCCACCCCGCCCATCCTTTATGCTGTAGTAACTGTATGTACTGCATCTACATATCTTATGAACCTCAGAAGAAAATATTATCATTTTTCAAAGACTTTATTTTTTTAGAGCAGTTTTTGTTTCCCAACAAAATTGAGTGTTTGGTACATATATGCCCTGCTCCCATATGCACAGCCCCCCCACTATCAGCTTTGCCCATCGGATGGTGTATTTGTTACAGATGACGAACCTGCACTGACATGTCATCATCACCCAAAGTCCACAGTTTACACCAGGTTCATTCTCGCTGTTGTGCATTCTGTGGGTTTGGACAGATGTCTGATGACATGTATCCACCATTACTGTGTCATACAGAATAGTTTCACTGCCCTAAAATCCCTCTATGCTCACCTATTCATTCTTCTACCCTCCCCATAATATTACAGTTTTTACTGTAAGTTGTGTGTATTATACAAAAGTTAGAAGGAGAAAGCAGAAAAAATGAGTAGCCTTTGACATTTACCTAGATATTTACCATTTCTGAAGCTACTTATTCCATTCTGAGGATCTGAGATTCCTTTTCTGGTATAATTTCCCTTCTCCTAAAGAATTTCCTTTAGCATCTTCTGTTGTAGAGATTTGCTGGTAATAATTTCTCTTAGTTTCTCTAAATCTGAAAATGCTGTCTTTCAACAGTGATTTTCGAAGGATATTTTTGCTGGATATACGATTCTGCATTCACAGGTCTTTTTTTCTCTCTCTCTCAACACTTTAAATCTCTTTTCTCATTCTCTTCTGGTCCCCATAGTTTCTGATGAGAAGTCAGCTATTAATCAAATCATTATTCTCCTCTGTGTGAAGTGTCATTTTTCTCTGTTGCTTCCAACATTTGCTTTTCGGCCTTGGTATCCAGCTGCTTGATCTGATGTGTCTCTATGTGGGACTGTCTTCATTCTGCTTGGTGTTAGTTGAGCATCATATTTGCAAATGTCTATCTTGCATCACTTGGATAATTCCAGGCACTATTTCTTCAAGTATTTTTGTCTGCACATTCTCTCTCTCCATTCCTTCTTTGAAGCAGACCACATGTATATTAAAGTTTGATCTTACTTAAGAGTGACTGAGGCTCTGTTATTTTTCCACCCTTTTTTCTTTCTATTTTCCATGTTAATTTCTATTGCTCTACTTAAATTCCATGTAAAGAATTTATTTCTAATATTGTATTTTTCAATTCTAAAATTTTCTTTTTTAAATTTTTCTGCTGAAATTTCCTACTCTTTCATTTGCTACAAGCATGTTTGTTTACCTTCATGTAGGATAGTTATGACAATCACTTTAAAATCTTTGTTTAATACTTATGTTTTCAGCCAAGATGAAATAACAGGGAACTAATTTACCCTTCTTCCCACAACAACTGAAAATTTTGGGGAACATATATGAAACAGTAGTTTTCACACAGTGGGTCTCAGGCAGCACAGTTCAGTGACCCCTGAGAGACCTGGAACTGACAAGGTGGGCCCTGTGATGGCCCTGCTGCCTGGAGAGAGAATTCCAGGCTCCAGCACAGGGAAGGAGAACCCAGGTGGACCCCTGAGCTCTCCCTGAGTTGAAGAGATGGCACTGGGTGTCCTGGGAGGCTGAGGTGACTAGAGCACATACGGAAGACCACCCAAGAAGTGAGAACTGCAGCAAGAGAGAACTTCACAGATTCTCCGTGGGCCCACTGCATCTTCCACTGAGTCATGACCAGTGCACCCATGTGAGGAAACTACCCAACACTACAGAATCAAACACCAAAAAACTAGAGGAAATAATTCTTGGAGCTCACACAGACAGGAATGGTTTGGGTTCAACCAGTCCACACATGGCTTAGGAAAGCCCCATAACTCACAGGAGATTGTGTCCAGTATTCAGAGTGGCCTCAGTGGTGGAACACAGTCAGCCCTGGACTAAAGGTGACTCAGATCCCACCTGACAAAGCTTAGAATCAGCCTGAATGTTTCCAATTGTTTCAAAGTAACACAACTCTGTCCCAGGAAACAGCTCAAGAATATTTTTAGGAGTACAAACTATCCAGGTTCCAACAAGGAAAAATACACAATGTCTACCAGCCAACCAGAAATTACCTGGTATGCAAAAAAGCAGAAAAACACATCATGTAATGAGCAGACAAATCACTCAATTGATACCACAAATAGCACAGAGGACGTAATTCATAGACAAAGATGGGATGTTATTACTGTCATCATATTCCACATGTTCAAGAAGTTAGAGACAAGACTGACAATGTAGGGGGTCGGGGGTGGGTGAAATAGGTGAGGGGATAAGAGGTACAAACTTCCAGTCATAAAATGAATAAGTCATGGGGATGGGATTACATCATGGGGAACAAAGTCAACAATATTGTCATAACTTTGGTGACAGATGGAACTAGATTTATCATGGTGATCACTTTATAATGTATATAAATGTCAAATCACTATGCGGTGCACCTGAAACTATCATAATATTGTATGTCAATACTTCAGTAAAAAAAAGAAAAGGCTGATGATGTTAAGTAGAAATATGGAAGATATGAAAAAGACCCAAAAACTTTTAGAGATGAAATGTCTGTAATTAAACATCTGTAATGAAAACTTACTAGATGAGATTAAGAGCAAATCCGTCAAAAGATTAATGAACTTGAAGACATACCATAGAAACCATTCAAAATAAAATACAGAGAGAAAATAGACCAAAGAAAATGAACAGAAAGTTAACTGCAGGACAACTTCAAATGGCCTCAAATATATGTAATCAGAGTCCCAGAAAGAGAAAGAGAAGAAAACAGAAAAAACAATTTGAGGAAATAATGACTGAAAATTTTCCATATTTTATTAAAAAAAAAAACTATAAACCCACATATCCAAGATACTTAATGAACCCCAAGTCTAAGACGTATGAAGAAGACACATCATAATTAAATTGCTTAAATAGGGTGATAACAAGATAATCATGAAATCAGACAGGAGATAGAAAGACCTGCTGAGTGCAGAGGAACAAAGGTTAGAATGAAGGCAGATCTCTCACTGGAACTGAGGCCAGAGCAGAGTGAAGCAAGGTCTTCAGAGTATTGAGAAAAAAAGCTGCTAATTTATGATTCTATGCCTGGCAGCAAAGGGTACAAATAAGATAGACTATCAACTTTCTCAGACACACAAGAGCTGAGATAATTCACGGTAACCAGCGGATCAGCGCTGAGAGATGATGAAGGAAAATGACACAATATGGAAACCTTATGTGAAGAAAGGGATAGAGAGCACTTTCTGTGGGGTATGTAACATGTCGAATAAAACGTGTGACAACATGGACACGGAGGCTGCAGTGGGGGTGGGAGAGTACTGTTGTGAGGTTGTTCAGGCGTCATGAAGTGGTCTGATATTATTTGAAGATAAACTGTGAAAAGTTAAAGATGTGTACTGTAAACCCTAAGGCATGCACACTCACGCACACACACAGCAAAACTCATCCAGAATAAGCCAAAAAAGATGATTAAATGGAATCATAAAAAATACTTAAATTATGCAAAAAAAAGCAGTCTAAGAGGAAAAAGCAAACAAAAACCAGATTGGTCAACTAAGAAACAAATCGCAGGATAGATTCAAATCTAACTATTATCAGCAGTAACATTAGATGACAGTGGTCTAAAAACCCCATTTAAAAGGCATAATTTGTCAGATTGAATAGGAAAGCAAACTCAACTATATGCTGCCTACCCCAAACCCACTTTAAATATAAAAACACAAATAAATTAAAAATAGAGAGATTGGAAAAACATGCCATGCTAACACTAGTTGAAAGAAAGCTGGAGAAGCTATACTAATACTAGATAAAGCAGATTTCAGGCACAGTGAATATGACCGGGAATAAAGGAGGTCGTTGTGAAATACAAAAGGGTCCATTATCAAGAAGACATAATACAGGCTGTTTATGCACCTAATGACCGAGCTTTATGGCACGTGAAGAAAAATCCTTATCTGCCAGTTCCAATACCTGGGTCATCTTGGGATCTATCTCAGTTGATCCTCTTTTCTCTTAATAATGTGTCCCATTTACTTGATTTTTGGATGTTGGGTGATTTTGCACTGTGTCCTGGACATTATGAATGTGGTGTGGTGGAAATTCTGGATTCTGCTATTTTCCACCAATGACTGTCTCTTGGTTCAGCAGGTAGTGATCTCAGCTGGTCTTGAACCGCAAACTGGCTCCTGGCTGCAGCTCCAGCCTCAGTTCAGATCTTTTGTTAGCGAGTGGCTTGCGCATGCGTGGTTCAGTCCGTCAGAAAGGTGAGGGCAGAGTCTGAAGTTTCCCCTGCACATTTCTTCCCCCCTGCAATGCCCCTCCCTCTTCAGTGACCATGTCCGGGACTAGGTGCCTGGAGAAACTCAAAGGTGGGTTTGGAAGCAATTAACTGTTATTCCAAGCTGTTTCTTTTCCTTTTGTAGGTTAAGGAGATGTAACCACCAGCCATCCTGAAACTGACCAAATGAGGCACTCAAGGGAGATGTAACCATCAGCCATCCTGAAACTGACCAAATGGGGCACTCAAGGGAGATGTAACCACCAGCCATCCTGAAAGTGACCAAGCCTCACCACAAGAGCTATGCCCATGACCTTTGCTTTATTTTTAATGCAAAGATCTCTCCAGGAGGAGCTTAGGCCTCATTATGTGGAAGCATGTTCTCCAACTGAGCCTGTGCAAGTGAATACCCCCACCTCTCCCTTTTGAATATTATTCCCCAACTGAAATAAAAGTTCCTGCTTCCCTTAGTTCTGGGACGCCATGACTTTGGAAATGATTCCTCACGGCCTCCTATTTGCTGCAAATACAGTTTACTTTGTGAGACAACTTCCACTGGTATAGTCTTAATTTAACTCACCAGGAGGCGAGCCCACTTGGTTCGGTAACAAGCCCACTTGGTTTGGTAACAACCACAGCCCCCCAGTTTCATTTTTCTTGTTCTTGGGCTGTGAAGACTGGTTTTCCCAGAGCCACTGCCTCCCATGCCCTGCTCTGACTGCACATGGCCCCAGACTGGAAGCCACAGGAATTCACTTCAAACTACTCCCCCGGAATCTGTCTGCTGCTGTTCACTCCCCAGTGCCGTCAAGCGGCTCCTGGTTGCGTTATGTACAGATTTTCTAGTTGTTCTCTGTGGGGGAGGCAGTGTGGCGTGATCTTACAAAATCATTACAGGAAGCAGAACCAGTAATTACCCGTCCACTTTTAGAACTGCCTTGTGCACGAACCTCACATCCTTTGACTCACATTTGGAAAAAGTGTACTTTTCATCCGTTTCAAAGGTCGAGATAGCTTCACTGCAGGGAACTTGAATAGATTACCATCTTCCAGAGGACATGAGTGCAGCGTAGTGAACGGAACCCCAGAATAGCCACGGGTGCACTAGACGAGGGTTGGGGCCGGCTACCACAGGAGGGAGGAGGAGAGGACAGCTGGAGCCTATTCTGTTTTCAGAGTCCCTGTCTCAGCACAGCTGTCTGCTCCTGCCCAGAAGCCATCTCCCCTCCTTCTTTCTATGTCCTTAGGGAAAAATAAAGCCAACCTCCTTTTCTCCCCCCTCATCCCCACCAACCCGCCAGTCGTTCAGTGTCAGCCTGACACCATGCCCACCAGTCATTCAGTGTCAGCCTGACACATGCCCACTGGTCAGAGTGGGCCCAGGATCCAAGGACACACCACTGAGCAGTCTGGTCTCTGCCTCACAGCTCAGCAGAGATAGTCATGCTAACAGACGCCAGGTGAGAGGGAGATGGGTGAGGGTCAGGACAGAGGAGGTTACACCTGAAGGAAGTTGGGGGCCCCCTTGTGCCACGGAAGGAGAGTGGTCCTCACTCTGCAGGCAGCAGGAGCTGGGGCACCGAGGAGTGTTGTGCTAGGAGCATTGTGATCCGACTGCATTTCACTCAGCAGTAACAAGCTCCCATCCAGCCTCCGCCCCTGGCACGCCCAGTGCGTCTCCAGAGAGGGGCAGACGCGAGCCAGAAGGATCCCGGCAGCAGCAGTATTTCCCCACCAAGTGCAGGGGGAAGGGCTGTGGTCCCGGGTTTGGAGCTGAGAGGAGGTGGAGAGCTCCAGCACGGGAGGGCGGGGTGAGCAGGGAACTGACGGGGAGCCCAGCCAGGGGCATTGCCAGGACAGGAAAGCGGGTGCAGGTCGGTCCTGGGGGCTCAGTGTTCAGGTGATGGTCTAAGGGCTGGAGCTCTCCCCTGCACACTCATTTCCTGTGGATGGGGCGGCAGGGCCCCAGAACCCGGACACACTGTTGTTAAGACAGTAAATCTTGTAACAGCAGCCACCGTGCATCGAGCACACGCTCCTGCCGTGCTTCACCTGCACCACCTCCCCTTCTGACCACCTCCCAGAAGTGACCTGTGGACCCCATGGGGGTGTCTGATGGTCCTGGTGAGCTGACAGGGTGACGCGGTGGGAGGAAATGAGGGGGATGCTGCTGGCTCTGCCGGCCACGCCACAGCCGGGACTCAGGGCCAGGACACGAGCTTCGTGGGGGTGCTTGCCCCCCATACAGATGCGACGCTGTGACTGGAGCCGCTCAAGAACTTGGTCCGGCCGTGTGGCTCCTGAGTTGGGAGCAGCCAGGCTGGCCACACTCGGGCGCTCCTGGAACATGCGTGCGGAGCCTCTGCTCCAACTGTCTGCATCCTGGTCCCCTCAGGAGCAGCTATGGGACCCAAGCGCTCTCTTCTTCTTGACGGTTGACTGCACTTGTCTGAAGCTGGCGGACACAGTCAAGGCGGTGGGAAACGCTGGGCATCGTGAGGGGGACTGGGCCCACCCTCAGAATGAGCACGTGTGTGTGTTGTGTGCCACTGCTGGCTTAGGCATGCTTATAAGTGACATACGTGTGCGCACATGCACACACACACACGCACGCACACTCACAGCTCCCTTTCACCGGAAGTGTTCCCGAGGGAACGCCAGCCCATCCCTGGCCTGTGTCCAGGTCTCTGTCACACCCCTGCAGCTGGAAGGCGTGAGCTGAGACAAGGAGAGAGAAGAGGACACCAGGAGAGGAGAAACTGCCTGTTCCAGGAGGTGTGAAGGAGAACAGCGCCCCGTCTCTGAGGCAGAAGCTGGGGCCTTCTCGGGTCCCCTGAGGGCTTGGCCAAGTCACTTTCTACAGAGGATTTGGGGTCCCCACAGCCTGTCCAGGGCCCCTTCCCTGGCTCTACTGAGAAAATACAGACCACTCTGGACAGCACCCACGCGGGCCACGGTGAGACCTGTCTGCGGGGCAGCGGCCTGGAGCAGGCCCTGTTCAGAGGGGCCGGGAGATGTCACCAGGCTGTTAGGGGGGTGGTCTGGGAGGCTCAGAGCAGGATGTCAGAGGCGGTCCATGCTGTGCTGACCGTGTGACTCACAGGGTGCTGGAAAAAAATGGAACTAACCAGAATGCTGAAGCAGCTCTCTCCTGGCCTGAACAGACTCCTCTGTGCTTCTCCCGCCCAGACGAAGAGGACAGGAGTGTCCCCATAGCTTCATTCACCTGCTGGCCAGGACTCAGGGAAGAAGCCAGGCCTGCTGGTGCCCTGGGCACTGGGTTCCGTACAGGACACTGACTCACACCTGACAGACAGATGCAGCCCCACCCCATGGCCCTCTGCCCCCTGCCCCCTCACCCCTGACCCCTCTGCACCCCTGACCCATGACCCCCGACACCTGCTCCCCTTGGGCCGGGCTCCAGCAGCACCACAGCAACTGATGCCTGGCTAGAGTTTCAAGCTGTGGCTTTGACTCATCGCATCTCTGCTCCTTGACTCATCGCCCTGTGACCCGCTCGGAAACCACCCTCTGGTCCTGGGTTGGCTCTCATCCCCGCCTTCTCCCTGGAGTCTCATCCTAAGAGCCCAGATGTCTCTGCCCATCTTTCCTTTAAACATTTTTTGAGCAGAGCAGGGCTGATCTTAAAAACATAAATCATGTCTGTTTTGGCCAAATGCAGTGATTTCTCCCAGATTGAGAAATAAATCTGTTTATTAAAAATAATTCTGTTGCAACGAAGCAGGACTGGGGCAGATCTGAGCCGTGATCAGCGTGAGCCGCAGAGAGCAGAACGTACAGCCTTCGCCCCTAAATGTCAGGCCCAGATTATGGGGCTGAGAAAAAACAAAAGATAAAAATGGACGAGGAGAATGGGATTTGGACAAGGATGTTCCTGCAGATGCCTGTGGAGACAGGAGGGAGGAGGGAGGACCAGGGCCTGGGACAGATGCCCTTCCAGGTCCCGTTGGAGAACCGCCAATCCTGCAAGGCCGGCCTGCGTCAGGGCCACACCGGACACCAGGGGCCCCAGGGATGCTCTCGCTGCGGTGACTTGACAGCAGGAACATCAGAGGGAGGTACAAACTTCATGAGCACTGTCCAGGGATCCTCACTCCAGGCCAGACCCCAGGCTCTGCCTGTAGGTACCACCCGGGGCCACGTCCACAGGGGCTGCCACAGTCCTGTCACCAGAACGACAGTGCGGAGGGTGATGATAGCATCTGTCGTTCATTAAACACGACGCCGCCTTTCTGCAAAGCCGTCAGCCCTCCTGGGGCCCAGCTAAGAAATGGCCTATAAAACCCTGACTCATGACCTCAAAGCACATTTGCCAACCTAAAGAGCCTTCTCGGCAACTGTGTCCAGGGTTTATCCGTGTGCAGTAATTTCACACCCCTGACCTTTAACACGTCCACGGTCTGACACCTCCCCCCAGAAGCTCTCCCCATCAGCAGCACTGAAGCGTCCAGAACATGCTCGACAGTCGTGGGAGCCCAGGGCCCTGTCCCTCTGGGTGACAAGTGGCAGCCCTCTGCCCTTTGCCAGTGGACATGTCGGCACACACAGGCCACTGCCTTCGTGGTGGTCTCCAAGCTGCCAGGGAGGAGGAGCTCAGCCCTGTCCCCTTTCTGTTTGTTTCCATGGTAACCTTGAGACTCGGGGGCAGGCCTCCTCGCTGGCCAGAGCTGTCAGGCCCTCCTCTGCCCACGTCACCCTGGGCAGAGCGTGGGGTGTGCAGAGGACAGACAGTTGCAGGTGGGGACCCTGTGCAGGGCTCACCTGGAGCTCACCTGGGGCTTCACCTGAAGGTCAAGAGGCCAGAGGGATGGTGATGACTGAGCTTGAACTCCACCCCAGATGGTCTCATTCCCAGGCCAGTTGTCTTCCCAGAGAACCCAAGGCTTCCTGAGTAACTGTCAGACCAGGAAGGGTGGTCCTACACCTCAGGCACCACTGTGAACCAGAAGGTGGTGGAGCCTGGTGGCATGGTGCCTCATAAAGACCCAGGAAGTGCTTTCTTCCCTCTCCCTCCTCCCACGTCCCTCCTCCCTCCTTTCCTGCCTCCCAGAGGCACTAGGCCTAGACTGGGAACAAGCCCCCACCTCACTGAGCCCCCAGTTTGGATGAGGGACGCCCTCGGAGACGTCCCTTGAGTGAAGCTCTGTGACCCGGCTGCCATTGGAACGCCCACCCGTTCTGGGGGTTGGCTCTACCTCCGCCCTGGGGCCTAGAGGACTTTTCCAGAGCTTGACTAGAAGCTCCCAGGCCCCTGAGCACACTTTGCTCTCCAGCTCGCAAGAATCTCCCCCAGATTCCCGGGCCCTGTCCCAGCCATGCCCCTCGCGCCTGCCAGGCCTGGGAGCCAGGCCATCGGCTCCTCTCGGGTGACAGTCAGCAATCCTGGGACGCTCCGGGTTCCAACGCAGAGAAACAGGTGCGTGCGTTTGGGGAGAAGAGACTCCGGTTCCTGCCAGGTGAAGTGACCGACGATGGAGGGAGGCTCCTCCCGGTCAGAGAATCGGCCATCACAGGTCCCTCCACTCTTTACATTTCTGGAGGCCACCTGGGAAGTGACGGGTCACCAGGGACTGGTAACATGATGGACAGCAAGTAATTAGGGGTGGATTCTCCCTGTTTGCAGCGTCTGGGGCCGCTGTGTGCACAGCAGATCAGGTGAGGAGGGAAAGGGGTGCTCAGGGCTGTGGGGAATGGGTGGGCATGGAGATTGGACCTCTGCCCACCCTGCCCCATGGGCCCCCACCCGCCCGAGCCCAGCGGTCTCTCTGCACCTTCACTCCCTCCCAGCCAGGGCCCCTGGATGAAGGAGAGGAGAGGGCTCTGCAGCCGTAAGTCCTGCACCCCCAAGTCCAGACCCAGCGCCAGGCCCTGCAGTCTGTCGGCCTGTTGAGGGCGTGACTCGGGGAAGGAGGGAGCGGGGTGCACGGGCCTGCAGCTTCATCAGGGGGCAGAGAAACAGCGGTGAGCACAGTGGGAGCTGCCCGCCAGGTGAAGGCCCACGGCTGCGGGAGTCGGCCCTGCACAGAGCCAGCGAGCCAGACCCGCAGCAACACGTGTGACCCGGGCCACGTGGACTCCTCTAACTGAGGGTGTGGCCTGTGGGGCCCATGCTGGGTCAGGTGTCCCTGCCACTGGGGGACATTTTAGGGCACAGTGTGCATGACCTTGGGGATCGAGGTGAATTCCAGTAGGTGAGGAGAGGCCACCTGTCTGCTCCTATTTTATATCCGTGTTTTCAGTAACTCCATCAGGTCGGTCTGGGCCACTTTAAGGAAGCCCCTGTCCCACTCCTGCCCCAAGTGGCCAGTCTGTAAGAAGAGCTGGGCAGGCCTGGAAGACACAGCACAGAGCCGCAGCAGAGGCAGGGGCAGCTCGGGGCCCGGGGGCGTCAGCAAGCCGAGCCAGAGGTGGCTGTCGCTGGACATCGCAAACTACACCAACTGTTATGGTCAAACCGACTGTTGGGGGACAGTTAGCTAAAGTTCCAGGTTTCTCTTTGTGGTGATGAAAATGCCCCAAGACCGACCGTGGTGATGGTTGCACTTATCTACGAATAAGCCAAAACCATCAAAGGGCACCCTTTCAATGGTGAATGTGTGGTGTGTGAATTACAACTCAACAAAGCTGTTTAAAAGGAATGAATGAACAAATAAATAAATACAATGAAAATGGAAAAAGAAAAGGATCTGTGAGCTCCTCTAGGTGTTGGGTGTTGGAGATTTCCAGAGGTTCCGGGT
This sequence comes from Diceros bicornis minor, assembly GCF_020826845.1. NCBI lineage: Eukaryota > Metazoa > Chordata > Mammalia > Perissodactyla > Rhinocerotidae > Diceros > Diceros bicornis. The sequence goes on along the minus strand of NW_026690898.1, from coordinate 972,209 downwards.
CCCCTCTCTGAGGCCGAGCACCTCACCTCAGCCAGCAGGACCTCAGTTTACTCGTGTGTAATTAAGAGATTATCACACACACACGCACCCTGCCATGGGGCCGTTTGGAAGGTGAAGGAGATAATAGTCTTCAGCACAGCCTGACACACAGAGGACATTAAAAGCCATTGCTGCATTCATTATCTGAGTGTTAATATATTACTGAGAGGGGTCCTGAACCACTGCCATAGCGAGTCTCTGCAGAGGTCAGAGGCTCCTCAAGGCCAGGGAGCTGCCCGAAGGGGATGGGACCGAGGGCGCAGATGTCCTGCAGGAGGGTCAGGTGGGGCAGCTAATGGGGCAGGTGGATGGCCTCACCCAAAAGCCACCCGCTCAGCAGTGGGGACTCACTTGGAGGCTCCGCTCCCACCCTGCTCCCTCCAGGTGGAGAAAGTGAGGTCAGCCCGGCAGAGCCCTGCCCCCTCCAGACAAGCTGAAGGAGGTGGGAAGGCCACTGAAGACTCTCTCTGAGTCACCTGGCGATTTCCCAACCCTGAGTCATGCCATCCCTACTGGGACTAAGCACTGGTATGATTTGATTTAAGTTGCATGAGAAGTTGATGATTGTATCTAAAGTACCATTGTTGCTACTAATATTATTACTACTACACTTACAACTCTGATGATGATACTAGTAGTATAGTAACAAAAATATTTATTAAGTATTTATGTGCCAAGCACTTAGCATAGTGGTATCTCATATATCTAAATAGGCATTTTTACAATATCATCATTTACTTTCTCATTATTGATATTACACAATAATAGTCACGAATAGTCAAACCATGGTATAAGCAAAAGGTTAGAAACAAGCATTTGGTTTACAAAAAGGAAGGTTTCCCATTCCTTTGGAGCCTCCTTAACCCTTCTTGAAGGAAGACAAATGCGTCCTCTTGTGGGCGTCACCAGCACTGCTTCGACTGCCTGACACACTTAGCTGTGTGACTTTGGGATATTAATAAATGTCTTTCAGCCTGTTTCCTTACAGCAGAATGGAGACAATATTGCTTACCTTGTAGGAATGTTAGGGTGAAATGAGAAAATATACATCAAGTGCCTGAGACATTTTAGGCATTTAAAGTGAGCAACTTGAATTTTACCCATATACAGCAATGATTGTCAATTGGGTTGGAGGAGAGGACATGTTCTCCTATAGAAGCCTATCAGAATTTCTTTTATTTTTTTATTTTTTATTTTTTTGGTGAGGAAGACCGGCCATGAGCTAACATCCTTTGCCAACCTTCCTCTTTTTTTTGCTTGAGGAAAATTGGCCCTGAGCTAAATCTGTGCCCATCTTCCTCTATTTTGTATGTGGAATGCTGCCACAGCATGGCTTGATGAGTGGTGTGTAGGTCTGTGCCCGGGATCCGAACCTGCAAACCCCAGGCCACTGCAGCAGAGTATGCAAACCGCTACACCACTAGTCATCAGAATTTCTGAGTGAGGCCTTTTTAAAGTCATATATGATCTCCCCCAAATGGACATTCTTTTCTCCTCTTTTTCTTTCCTCCCCCTCTCAACTCCAGAACTATGGCTATGTCAAACAACTTTTCCTGATGAAAGACTTTTATGTTGGGATAGAGTGGAAGAAAGCTTGAGAACTTTTGATAATAGTAGTAGTTTCCAACTTCCCTGTATCAGATCACTTGGGGATCTTGATCGAAGCAGATTCCCTGGCTGAACTACCTAAAAGAAGTTCTCAAACTCTAGTATGCATGCACCCGAAGTGCAACTTCCTTTGGATTGCTGACAGTGAAAGGGAGCAGGGAAGGGGAGAGAGGAGAGAGATGAGTTTTGTGTTTAAGAATGAAGAATCCAGTTGACTTTCTGTAAATTGTTAAGGGTCGCATTCTGCTTTACTATGTCTCCTTGTAACTAACTACCCGCATTTATGCATTGTGAAAGATGGGTCTGTGAAGAAAACATCACAGGGACTGACGCCCTGTTAAGGGAAATGCTCCTGACTAATAATGCCAAAAACCACTCTCCTAAACAACTCCAAGAAGGTATAGTAGACTGATACTCCTTCTTCCCCTTTAGTAGTGCAAAGAGATGTTAGGCTCACTGAAATCTTAAAATCATGCAGAACTTCCCTAGGGATATAATAAGGTTTTGGTGAATATAATTTTAATCATTCTCTTTGAGTTTAAGGAGTTTTAACCATTTCTTTCTGATATGCTTGTATCTGTTTACTCCTAGGTCCTACGTTATATCACTAAACAGGTTGTGTGAAAGGTGGATAGAAAGAAGTCAGAAATAAGTGCCGTGGAATAGAGCAACGTACTTGTGGTTACTGGATAGTGTTCTAGATCACCACTGTCAAATAGAAATAAGACGCAAGCCACACATATAATTTTAACATATAATTTTAAACTTTCTATAGCCACATTAAAGTAAAAAGAAAGGCAAAATTAATTTTAATAACTATTTTATTTAACCCAATATATCTAATATATTATTCCATCAGGTGCTCCATATCAAAAACGATTAATGAGATATTTTACTGTTGTTCCATACTAAGTCTTAGGAATCCAGTGTATATTCTATACTTACTGCACATCTCATTTTGGACTAGCTACATGTCAAGTGCTCAACAGCCAGGTGTGGTTAGTGTCTGTTCTGTTGAAGAGCACAGGATTGATATTATTGAATAACAGCAATCTGCTGGGTGCTTATAACCTATAAAGGGGGCCACCCTTATAGGTATCAACAAATTCCAATCTTTCAAATGAATGGGACTACCAAAGGCAATACTTAGGTATATTTTCATATTTCAATCAATTTTTAAAATCAGTCTGAATCACCAAGGAAATGACCCTTGTCTTTGGGTCACTAATGTGATTTCTTAAATGAGATATGTTTTGTTCTTTGTGAAATAACTACACCTAAATGAATTTTTCTTAAAGTCCTTATTTTAAGTATGGCCAAAACGATGGCTAGGATTGAAAGTTTTACGTTTAGAGCAACATTGTTTTCTTGATTTGTTTGGCCTGTAGTCTGATAGAGCAATGTTACTTCTTATTTGGTAAGCTGTATAGAATTTAAATTATGACTGCTAAGTTTCCCTTTTAGCATTTTCAGCTGTCCCAGTAAGGCATATGGAAACAATACAGATTCTAGAATGCTTGACTCCACTCTCTGCCAGTGAACTTACACCATATGCAGAAGTATTAACATTCAATATGAACCAGCTATTGAATTCAGGGGTTCTGTGGAGAATGCTTCAAACAGTCAATAAACTATGGATGGTTCTTAAAACTGTGATGCCTAGAAGGTAATTTCAGTGTATTGTTACACGTAATAGATAAGTGTATATCAGTGATTATATACAATAACCTAAACTTAATGGGTGAAAAAAATTGTTGAGTGTTTAACAATAAAAAACCCCTCTGAACACTACTAATTAAAGAGTCATTATAACTTTAAGAAAAAGCATAAATTTGATCTTAAGAAACAGAGAGAAACTATAAAGGATTTCCAACTTGAGAAACTTTTTTAAAAGTGAGTTCTCCTCTACAGGCATCTGTCATTTGTGGCTAATTGTGATTTAGATCACTATTGTGTCTTGCATCATTGTGGTGGCTCCACATTTTGCTGCACATTAAAATCACCTGGAGAGCTGTTAAAACTCTTGATCCCCAATTGTAACCCATGCCAAGTAAATCAGAATGTCTGCGGATGGGAGTCAGGCATTAGTATTGTTTTTTAAGATTCCCCAGTTGATTCCATTATGCAGCAATGTTTAGAGAACACTTGACTAATTATTTCTTCTTTAGTCAAATGGGTCTCTGCTGGGCCATAGATTGCATCAGAAACACCTGGTCAGCTCTGAAAAACAGGATACTGGGCTGGCTTTCCCTGAGATATCAGATGCTTAATGTTCAATTAAGTAATTTTGATGCGAAAAAGAAAAGCATACACTTGAAAAATACTGTAAGAATTTTCATATTTTTAAACAAGGCAGTTTTGTAGTCTTCTAAGATTAAATACAGCAGCTCCTGTTTTGTTTTGTTTTAAACTGAGGCTTTGGAATATTTTATGTGAGTAGGAAACCTCTAGGAGTTCAGAAAAGGTTGAAATAAACGGTTTCTAACTAAATGCAGCGCACATTCTTGGATCAGTTTTCAAAGACTGGTCAAAACCTGCTGTGTTTAAATAATAACATGCTGTTTTTCATCACATTCATTGATGATGTAAACAAAATGTGTAACTATACTAGTAAATGTTAATATTCATGTATTTTAAGTTAAAGTTACAAAATTTGTCACAATGTGATTTTTTTATTCAAGTGAAAACAGATGTGTGCAGCTATTTTGAATATTGGTTTATAAACATTCCTATTCCTTATCAAATGAACTTGTAGTTTTTTGTGTTTTCTTTCACTACTGTTCACCTGAAAGGAACAGTTCAAGGGACTGGAATCCAGGACTGTCTGGCTCCAGAGCCTACGTGTATCCATTTCTGTTAAGGCCACACACGTCAAATGGCCATACAAGGCTAGAGTGGGTTGAGAGCCTTAGGAATTGAGCGGAGGAAAATCGTAGTACTTTCCCTGGAGCAGTTACTTAAACGATTTGATATTTAAAAAAATTGTAAAAGCAGAATAAAAATTTGAAGATTTTTTTAAGTATTGATAAATTATCCTTCATTCCCCTGTTTTAACAGCAAGTTACATTTTTTATACTTTCCCTCTATCTTTGCTTATGCATATATATTTTCACATAATGGAATTCATAATACCCAGTAGGGAGTCTGCTTTCTTTCATTTAACTTTATATGAAATTTTTTTTGCAAGTTGTTTAGTTTTGATAATTATTTTACTGGCTTCATAATGATCAAACTGATATATCATAACCGTATAGGGTGCTATTACTAGACCGGGAGGTTGACGACTTTTTTCAGGATTACAGTAGGCACTGTTATCAACTGAGGTATTTTTACTTTTTCTTTCTTTTGGATTACTCTTTTAGGATAAATTTTTGAGCCTGAGATTACTAAATTAAAAGGTAGAATTTATCTTTAGCACTGTACATTCTGCAATTTGGGAAGATGCAGTAAAACTGAAAGGGAGGCAAACAAATCCACTCTCCTCCCGCTGCTCCCCCTGCAGCAAACCTCTCCCCAAACTACTTGCTCAAACTTGAGAAACTGTCTCAGGTTTTGCTTTATTGAGACACTGGGACTGGAGCCAAGCTTAAGTTACTCAGAAATTGACAAAATCACAATTTGGAGAGATCATGATTAACTCCCTACCTTCGAGGGAGCTGAAGTGTACTTCATGGCAAAGAATAACAACGGGGTGTTAGGAGGGACAGAGGCGGATGAGCCTTGATGGAGCGGAAGCCGCCGGGGCGGGAGCGCTCTAGAGCGTTGCTCTGGGTGGACTCGCTGTCCGGGGAAGCCTCGAACATCCTGAGGTTCTGCGGCCAGTCGTCAGCCAGCCTTGTCGCCTGGCCGGGCTCGGGCGTCTGGCAGTTCCTGCCTCCGTCTGTGCGACACCCGGGCGCCGTGAATGTCGGAAGCGTGAGCTGAGCGGCACTGCCGGGCGCTCTGGGAAGAACCCGGCGAGGCTTCAAAGGGTTTCCTTTCGGTTGGTCTACAGACCCGAAGAATGAGACTGCGAGTTTCCAAGGAAACGGATGCACGGGTTAAGTCGCCGGTTTCAAAAATCTCAAAACGGAGAAGACTTTTCCTTTAAACCCTGCGGTCTGCGAGCGTCCTTCGCTCTTCAGGCGTTCGCCTCCGGGCCACCAAATCCTTTCTGTCGGTTTTTATTGCGGAGGCTTCCCTGGGGGGCCAGGGTGCGCGCCCCCTCACCTCGCGCCAGGATTGGTTGCTTGGTTTCTGCTCTGGCGGGTGATTGGGTGCTGGGAGTCGAGGGGGCGGGAGGCGGGAATTCGTCCGGGAGAGCGCGGGCGCGCGGCCTGGAGAGAGCGGAGGAGGGAGCGGGCGAGGCGCCGGGGTCCGCGCTGGGCCGGGGCGTGGCAGCACGGTGAGGAGGCGAGAGGTTTGGGGCTTCTCCTCTCTGCCAGGCTCCGCCGTGTGTGCTCGCGGATACCGTCTCCTTTTCTCCCGGGACCCGGAGCCCAGGCAGCGCTGCCTCGGTTTTCCTCAGAACAGGCCAGCCTGTCTCTCGTGGGGCGGCGCGCAGCCTGCCCGAAGGGAGCCTTCTGCTCTCGCCTGGCCGCCGTGCGGGCCGTCGGGGTGCCCGCGTCCCCGGGCCTCGGGGGTCTGAGCACGCGGAGGCCGGAGGGAGCCTGTCCCGACCCCCGGGGAGCAGGGCCCGGGCCCCCTCGGGCCCCCGCTGACTCGTGGCGGCGGGGGCGGCGGCGGGAGGCGGATCGGGGCCTCGTCCTTTATCCCCTGGGGGATGGCGGCGACTGCGGGCGGGGTGGATTTCTAGGCTGTATCTGAGGAGCTAGCCGGCGTTGCGTTATTGGCTGCGGTGAAGGGGTTAGAGTCCACCAAATCTCTTCTCAAGAGTTGCACAGATAGAATCACAGAATATTGGAACTGGGAAATACCTCAGAATAGTGGTTCTTAGCTTGTTTGGGAACACATAGGCTGGGGGTCAGGGTATAATTGGCTTCATAAGCTGTTGAGTTGCTCTTTTAGCCATCCCTCCATCCCCAGGTCGAATTCGCCGTTTTTTTTTCACTATTGCAAGGAAGTCCTCAGTTGATAACAGTGCATATCAGTCTCCCCTCTATTTTCAGTTATTTTATTAGGATATAGTTCTGGGAATGAGAAACCCACGGACATTCTCTTCAGAGAAACGCAGTGATGTACCAAGACTTCTGCACGCAATAGCAAGAGAGCACAGTCTCTGACTTCCGTCTCTGGATCCTAGATTAAGCATAGGTGGTTTAGAAGAGGTGAGGATTAAAGTAGATCACCTCCTCTGTGTCAAGTACTGGAGTTTAGGCACGTTCTATCCATTACCTTGCTTAATTCTCATCTCAATGCCTGGTTAATTTTCGTCAAAACTCTATCAGGTAGATAATCTTATCTCCATTGCACAGATGAAGAAACAGACTGAGGTTCAGTGATTCACACAGTGGGACTCACACTTAGGCTTGCTTTACTCCAAAGCCCATCTTCTTTTCATTATACCCTTCTGACCTTTAAATCAGAATTATCAAGCACCTACTGTGTGCCAAGGCATTTTCTCCCTGACAACAGTTTTTCAATTAGGGATTATTACAGATAAGGACCTTAGTCTAGAGAAGTGAAGACATGATCAAGGAAACACAGCTGAGTTGTGGGAACCTGATCTAGAACTCGTACATCTTCCTCCTGGTCCACAGTTTTGGCAGAGTAGGGATACAAATCCGGATTTGTCAGATTCCGAGACATGTTCTCAACCACTGTGATGGTTAAGACTAGGAAATTCTTTTACTTGCATTTGTTTTGTTTATACATTTAGGAATCCCCTTTTTATTTCTAGACTTCTGTCCTAGTCTAGTTGGGTATCTGGTTTTCTTTGAATGACGTTGTTTCAGTCTTGATTTTCGTTTCTGCTGCAGTTAGGAATCTAAGTAAACAGGAAAGCAGGACTCTTCAATATGGTCTGAATGTGCAGTTGGTGGGGTGAAGATGAACTTTCCTTGTCAAGCTTGTCCATCATAGCTTGCTAGAATGAATTCTGCAAGTATTTTTCAGCAGTTAAGTCTTTATTAAGATAAAGATGCTGATAATTCATAACATATACTGAATCTGTGACTACATTCATTTTCTCAGATAGTAAATGGATTGAAAATATTTGCTGGGTTCATGGAAGAACATGTAACCTTTCAAAAAATAATCCTGATCGCTATAAACTGTATATGGTTAGGAGGCAAAGGAGAATATTCTGAAAACTATTCTCAGCTCATTTGGAACTTCTATTTACTTTACGGAATTACTACTTTCTACAAAGTATTTACTGTCTTTTACACAGAATACTATATTTCTCACCATATTTTTTGAGATGTTTCAATCATATAGAAAATTAATAGACAACAAATGAGTAAACCAGCTTTCCAGAGTTGTTCCATCTTAATATTTTGCCATATTTACTTTATACCTTGTTTGCAAGTAACGTTACTAGTATGCTGAATTTATTCTTTTTCTTTCCTAGACGTGTTGTTATACTTTTGTTACATATGTATGTATCTGTAAACAATATAGAGCATTACTCTACCTGTTTTTAAACTTTGTACAATGATATGATACTGTACCTATATTTGTTCAGAAGTTTTTTTAGTTGCTTAACATTATTTTTAAGAAGTAGCCTTATTGATTGTTAATCTATTTTAATTGCTGTATAGTATTCCATTGTATGAATGTACCAGAATTTTTTTATCCAGTTTCCTTCTGACAGACATTTAAGTTGTTTACATTCTTTTGCAATTCTAAACAATGCTGCTATGAACTTTCTTATGCATGTTTCCTTATGTTCCTGTGGGAAAGATTTTGGATATATACATAGGACTGGACTTCCTGGTGTTGGGTATCTTCAACTTTGCTAGAAATTGTTAATTTCTGTCCAAAGTGGTTGTAGTGATTTACACTCTCTCTAGCAGTATCCTCCATTAAGTTGTCTTCAAAGGTATTAGTGTACTCTAGTTTTACAGAAATGATGGTGCTTGCATCCTTAAGGCACAAATTGCTTTGTTCATTTCTTTTATGCCTATATGCTTTTAAGTCCAACATAATTTTAGGGAGAAAGATAAAGGAATAAGGTCTAGATTGAACGAAATACTAATTCTCCCTTCTGCTATTGCTATGTTCCCTCAAGTACAACTTTACTGCTTGTTGTGTTTGTACTTGTGATGCAGACAGACCCTAATGAAGTAAATTGTTTACTGATTTTTTTTTTTATTGTTTTTGTGTCAATAGATTGTCCGAGGATTAAAAAGGAAGCAGCATTGTTTGTTGGAGAGCCCTACAGGAAGTGGGAAAAGCTTAGTCTTACTTTGTGCTGCTTTAGCGTGGCGACAGTGTCTTCTTTGTGGTGAGTATTTGGTTGATATGTTCAGCTTGATTATTGGGACTTGAAAAAAATATAATAAAGTACTTTTTATCCAGAATGATTCATTTAAGGAAATAGCAGTAACTAAGAATATACTTTTGGTCTTTCTTTTAATCCTCCCTGCTTGATATTTTAATGAATCTCAATATAAACGAATACTCAAGTGGTTGTGCCTTTATTACATTATTAATCTTTGACTATTATCTTTTTGTAAGTTATGTAAATTGATGATCATTTCTCTATAAATGTCTCTGACAGCATAAGTGTTTCTCTCCTGTCCTAATTTGATGCTACAGATAGGGTGACCAACTTGTCCAGATTTGCCAGGTACTTTCCCAGGTTTAGCCCTGAAAATCTTACAGCCTGAGGAACCTCCCAATCCTGGGCAAATTCGAGTGGTTGCTCACTCTAGCTGCAGAGGATGATTAATGTTTGTTTAATTAGAAATATTATGAATAGAGGTTCTTTCACTTTGAGGGAAGCCAGCGGATGAAAGCTTAAGCGAAAAAGCTGAAGTGCCGTTGTCACGTCGTTGTACGTGCCACTCAAAGAGTGTTACAAACGATGGCGAGGACCGAGGAGCTTCACGTCATTTCAACAGTCCAAGTACACCACCTTCTGAAAGAAACGGCACTTCATCAACTTGTCAAGGTAGGTTATATTTTTTCCTGGGTCTGTTGGTATGTGTAATAGGAACCTTCATTACTGTTGTTGTGAGACCTAATTTGATAAATTTGATGAGCATAATTGATTAGGTACCTCCATCTAATTTCTCTGGAATTATTTTTAGATAACACAAGAGTGGTCAGAAATCCTTGGACTACTTTATTCTTGGCTTGGCTTTTAATTGATTTGGACGTTTTGTTAGCTTAAATCATTTTTTGAAGCAGGCAAGGCAAAATAAATGACATTCAGAAATTGATGTTATTTGTAGGCAGGATTGTTAATTATAAGTTAGAATTTTAGAAAACACTGATTTGTATTGTAAGACAAAATCTAGTTAGCCTCATTCATTCTTGATAAGTTTGCATGAACTTCTGAAGCCAGCATCCTGCATGAGGATGAGATATGTTTTAGGTATGATCCTTGAATAGTTCTAATTAGATTTATTTAAGTGAAATATATTAAGAATAACATAAGACTCTTAATTTTTAAAAAATATTTCTCTGGCTTTGACTATATGGAAAAGATTGGTCGTTATTTGCCTAAGACCTAGGAGACATCCTGTACACGTTGCTCTACCTTATTTCTCCGTGCAAATCTCTATCTCCATTGACAACTCCCTGGTCCAAACTACCATCTCTTGTTTAGAGCATGCAATAACTTCTTTTCCTGCTTTCACTCATGCCATTCTTTAACTAATCACTGGCAGGGAGAAAAGAGGTGGCCATGACTGACTTAAGTCTCAACGTATCCACTTCCTAAAATCAAGAATGGAGTCATCTTCCTCTAAAGCACATGACTATGTGTGGAGGAGGGTGGCTGCTGGAACCCAAGTGTGATTCTGTTAGGAGTGAGGAAGAGGAGATGGAATAGTTACTGGAGAGGTGACCAATAGTGTTGTCTACACTGTTTTGACCCTTAGCCCTTTTGACTTTCTTTCCATTCCTTCAAAGGGTCATGCTTTCTTCTGCCTCAGAGCCTTTGCTTGTGTTAGTGTCTCTTCTGAGGAAAGTTACATCTTCAACTTGTTATCCTCCTCTTCCATTAGGTATCGCTTAAATTTCACTTCCTTGAGGGAGCCATGATGACCTTTCCGTTAGATCAGATTTGGTTTCCCCGTTATTTTGTGTCATCTCACTCTGTTTGTCTCCTTCACAGCACTTGTCTGTGAAGTGTTTATTATCCATGTGTCTGTGTGCATCTTTTATTGATCTCTGCTTCCCCTAGCAGACTGTGTTCTCCATGAGGTCAGGAGCCATGTCAGTTTGCTTACCATTGTAACCCTGGAACCTAGCAGAGTGCTTGGCGTATAGTAGGTGCTAGATAACTATTTGTTGTGTGAATGAATGGAGTTGATTTTGAGCTAATTATAGAAACTCTGGTTTATAATATTTATATACAACCTGTATTTTTTTTAGAAAAGCTTTATTGAAACATACTTGACAAAACAAACTGTATTTATTTAAATGGTACGCTTTGGGGTCCTCGCGTCAGGGCCTGCGCAGGGCCCTCCTGCGGAATCGCGGTGCGCGCTGCCTCACCGCCCCCTCGCGTGGGGAGGGGCAGGGGCCGGGGGCGAGTGCGCCTGCACGCCGGGTGCCTTGTCCCAAGTTCACGTGTCTCGAGGGTGGGAATGCGGGTCTCTTCTTGCAACGGCGGCGCTAGAGCGGAGCGTGGGCTGCGGCGGCCGGAGTCATGGCAGGACAGGCACTTAGAAAGTCTCTTCCCCTCTTGACCGAGTTTTGGTTGAAAGGAGTGCAGCCGAAACTGTAACCAAAGGAGGCATTATGCTTCCAGAAAAATCTCAAGGAAAAGTATTGCAAGCAACAGTAGTAGCTGTTGGATCCGGCTCTAAAGGAAAGAGTGGAGAGATTCAACCAGTTAGTGTGAAAGTGGGAGATAAAGTGCTTCTCCAAGGGTACGGAGGAACCAAAGTAGCTCTAGACGACAAGGATTATTTCTTATTTAGAGATGGTGACATTCTTGGAAAGTATGTAGACTGAAATGAATCACTATTGAAATGGCATCACGTGAAGCTGCCCATTGCACTGAAGTACTGAAATCTTTCATCATGTAAATAATTTCCATGTCTCTCTTTTATAATAAACTAATGATATCCAAACTAATGACATCCCGTGTCTCTAAAATTTAGTTTCACTGTACTGATATAAACATTTCCAAATAAAAATATATAAATGAAAAAATATAAAATAAAATAAATGGTACGCTTTGATAAGTTATGGCCTCCACCATAAGGTGTACCTCCATGAAACTTTCAGTCAGCGTCAAGATAGTGAACATATGCATTACCTTCAAAAGTTTTCTCATGCACCTTTGTTATCCCTCCTTCCCACCCCTCTGTGACTTTCTCTCCCCAAACAACCACTGATTTGCTTTCTATCACTATAGATTAGTTTGCATTTTCTAGAGTTTATATAAATGGAATCAGACAATTTGTGCACCAATTTTGTCTAGCTTCTGTCACTTAACATAATTCTTTTGAAATTCATCCATGTTGTGTGTGTCAACAGTTTGTTCCTTTGTGTTGCTGAGTAAGGTTCTGTTCTATGGATATACTACAAATTGTTTATCCAGTCACGTGTTGATGTATGTGTGAGTTGTTTCTAGTTTTGGGCTATTACAAATAAAGCTGCTATGAACATTTGTATGTCAGTCTTTGTTATGGACATGTGCTTTCCTTTTTATGGGCAAATACATAAGAGTAGAATGAGTGGATCACTTATGTTTAACTCTTTAAGAAACTTCCAAACTGTTACCCAAAGTGTTTATACATTATACCACTTTACATTCCCACCAGCAGTGTCTGAGAGTTCCCATTTCTCTACATCTTTGCTTACACTCGGTATGGTCAGTCTTGTCTGCCATTCTAATAGGCATGTAGTGTGGTATCTCATTGTGGTTTTAATTTGCATTTCCCTGATGACTTATGATGTTGAGCGTCTTTTCATGTGCTTATGAGCCATCTGTATATCTTCTCTGATAAAATGTCTTTTTGAAACTTTTGCCTATTTTTTTTTTCTTATTGTTAAGTTTTGAGAGTTCTTTATATATTTTGAATACAAGTGTTTTTCTATCAAATATAGTTTTAGGTTTTACTGTTAGGTCTAAAATCTATTTCGAGTTATTTTTGGTATATGGTGTGAGGTATGGATCCAAGTTCATTTATTTTGCCTATGGATATCTCATTGTTCAGCACCATTTATTGAAAAGGCTATCCTTTATCCACTGCATTGCCTTTGTTCCTTGGTAAAAAAATCAGTTGTCAATATATACACAACTTGCATTTTAGCATCATTGTGAGTTTGGGCTGTTTAGAATAGTCTCTTGAAGCATCAGATGCGATAAATCAGGGTTGGATTCTTTCTATTTTTAAGCAAATTCTTTAGTAAGATATAAGCTAAATACAGAAAAGCATACAAATCCTAAGTGTATAGCTTGATGAATTTTCACAAAGTAAACACACTCGTGTATCTACCACCTAGATAAAAATAGGACATTACCAACACCCTACAGCCCCTTCTTATGCTCTTTTCTAGTCACTATCCTTTCTCTCCACAGGTATTTGCTATCCTCCCTTCTGTCACCATTGATGAGTTTTGCCTCTTTATAGAAATGGAGTGATATCTGTACTCTTGAGTCTGCGTACTTTTGCTTACCATTGTGTTTTGGGGATTCATTTGTGTTGTTGCATATAGTAGTAGTTCTTGTTGTGGTATATTATTTACTTCTATGAACATATCACAGTTTATTAATCCGTTCTGCAGTTATTAGACATTTGGATGGTTTCTACATTAGGCTTTTAATGCTTTTATGAACATTCTTGTTCATTCTTTTGCAAATAGGTAAGTATTTTCTGTTGGATATATACCTAGGAATGGCATTGCTGGTCATAGTGTATGGATATGTTCAGCTATAGTAGAGACTGCCAACATTTTCCAAAGTGGTTGAACCAGTTTATGCAACCCCTTCCCTACATCCAGTAGTATTATGGGAATTACGTTGTTCAGCATTCTTGTTAACACTTGCTATGTCCAGTCTTCTAAAATTTTAGCCATTCTGGTGCATGGATGGTGTTCTCGTGAGTTTAAATTGGTATTTCTCTGGTGACTAATGAGGTTGAGCAACTTTTTATATGTTTATCGGTCATTTGAATATTCCTTTTAGTGAATTGCCTATTTAGATTGCCCATATTTCTATTGGGTTGTTTCTTACTGATTTCTATGAGTTTCTTTTTTTTTTAAAATATCTTCTGGATATGTCTTGTTTCTTTATAACTTTGTATTTTAAAGACTTAACCCCTCCAATAAGCTTCCTGTAAATGTCCCTGCTATAGAGAAGAGGAAGATAAGCCTTTTGGTTTATGCAAATAATATGATTTTTTTTTTTAATGAATTGGGGTAAATCTCATTTGGCACATGGCAGTTCAGTTTTTCTAAAACTAAATTATTGTTTTTGGTAGACGTTCCCTGGCCTTTAATGGGTCCATGCAAATTTGCCCCTTGATTTATTTGGGACAGGGTTTCTCAAAAGTGGCACTATTAAAATTTGAATGGGATAATTCTTTGTTGTGGCAGCTGTCCTGTGCACTGTGGGATGCTTAGCAGCATCTCCCAGGCCTCAACCCACTAGAGGCCAGTAGTACCTACCCCCCACTTTGTGACAACCAAAAATGTTTCCAGACGTTGCTGAATGTCCCTGGGGTGGGAGGTGGGGGTGTTAAAATTGCCCTGGTCGAGAAACACTGATCTAGATTTGTTTTGTGGGTATTTTACCAGTTTACCAGGAAATTACAGAGCTCAAAATTACGTGTCTTTTCTGAAATCCATATGGAAATACAAAGGACTAAGCATAGCCAAGATATTTTTTAAGCAGCAGGTCAAGGTGAGAAGACTTGATCTATGAGATATCCTGATTTATTATATATAAAGCTATAGTAACTAAGGCACTTTGGTATTAGCACAGTGTTAGACCAGTGGAAAACAGTAGAGAACCCAAATCCAGTTCCACGTGTATCCAGAAACTTGATTTCTTTTAATAGAAGTGCTCTTACAGAGCAGAGGGCAAAGGAGGGGCGTTTCTTTAAGTGGTCCTGGGACTATTAGATATCAGTATGGAAAAAATTCAAATTGGAACCCTACTTTACTCCGTACACAAAAATCCATTCCAGGTAGATTAAAGACCTAGGCATGAAAGGCAAAACTATTAAGATGTTAGAATATAGTGGTTTTCAAACGATGTTCTTAAGAGTCTTAGAAAAAACATGGCTTGTAGTGGGAATGGGACAGTGGATCAGGGAAGTTCTAGGTCTCGCGTGCTCTTTTGGAAATTTTAAACGCTATTTCTTAAAAAACTGTAGTCCTCCTCAGAAAAGGCTTGAAAACCCGTGCTGTGTGGCATAGATAGCCTTCTGTGTTTGTGCAGACTCAAACTTGTTTTTTTTTTTTGAAAATAGTATTGGACTTGCTTATAGGGCTTTCTCCCCTAGTAGTCTGTAAATCCTTCAAGGCCAGGGACTGGTTTTTTTTCATTGTTTTTCCATGGGGTCTGGAATTGTATGGACTCAATAAAATAAATGCTTGTGAAATGAATTCAAGAACTGGGAGTGGAGGGAAAGTATAGAGAAGAGCAGAGAGGAAGGAAGGTACTTTGAAGAACACTCTCATTTACAGAAAAGGAGAAACCAATGTATTGGAATAGTTAAGAACCGTGTTACAGATATTAAAGAAAAAGCAAATGCATTTATTCTGTTGCAAGAATACAGAGTGTTATGTTTGGCTGTATACCTAGAGGTTATGCTTATGGATTTTAGAATCAGACAGCAGGAGTCAGTCATATCTAGGCTCTGCCTCTTACTAGCTAAACAATATTGGGCATGAACTTGACTTCCTTAAAACCTAGTATTCGCACTTATAAAATGGGAATAATATTATTCGGTGATTTAAGAGGTCGTTGATGACCTTGAGATAGAGCTTTCCGGATTGTGGGATTAAAAGCTAGATTATAGGAGCTTGATTCTACTATATTGTTAAGCCTAAAGAACATTGAGAAGCTTAGTAGGAAACAAACATTGAGACACTGTAAAGAACGATTTTTATAGAAATGAAATACCTTTTCTTGAGAGACTCTTACAGTATTATTTTTTAAGCCACGTTATTGGGAGTGGTCTACAAAAGCATAAAGCTACAATTGGACTTTCCTGTGGAAAGTATATTTCTCAAAATGTTTGCTATATCTTTGTTAAGGTAAACTGAGTGGTAAAGTGCTTTTAAACATGTTGAGCATTTCATGTTTTAAAGTATGTTATGAAATTTTTAGAAATAAATCATACATCTTGATTCCAATATTTTTCTAGAAAAATTTCCTGGAGCAACCCCTGATGGCCTAGCGGTTAAAGTTTGGCACGCTCCGCTTCGGAGTCCCAGGTTCAGTTCCCAGGCGCGAACCACACCACTCATCTCTCATTGACTATGCTGTGGCAGTGGCTCATGTAGAAGAACTAGAAGGATTTACACGTAGAATATAGAACTATGTACTGGGGCTTTGGGAAGGGAGAAAGAAGAGAGGCAGATTGGCAACAGATGTTAGCTCAGGGCAAATCTTTCCAAGCAGGGAAAAAAAAAGAAAAAGAAAAATTACCTAAGTGTAAGTTATTTATACTCATATTTTATGACTTCTTATATAAGACTCTCCTGAAAAAAACTATACTGGCTGCAAAGCTATCTGCCAATAAACAGGTATCCATATGGAGAGATGAAAATGGTGATTTTCAAGTAGAGAAGAATTCAACCCTTATAAACTACACAGTAGGTAAACAGAATTTGTTGGCAGTGAAATATTCCCGTTAGTTCTAGTAGAACAAGGTAGCCAAGCATCAATCAAGATTTCAGTGGTGCTTGTAGAGAGTAGTTGGGTCATGTCACAGACGTAAATTGTAAATTATTGTAACTTCATTTTATATAGTTACTCATTACAAAGGAGTTTATTATTATACTAGATTATTGAGGCTAACATCATTAAAATGAAACTGCATGGTGCTTTCTTATATAAGAGGAATTTGACAGTAAACTATTTACTTAAGGCATATACTGATAGTATAGCTACTTTGTACTTTTAATTCTTCTGTTGTTTTGATCTAATAATGGCATTTTGGGGGGTCAAAATACCTTTTTTTAGAAACCTTGATACAAGCATATGCTGTCTTCAAAATCTTACTTCAAATAAAGCAATAGAGGCAAGTTGGAAGTAAAAGCATGGAATACATAAACAAAATAATAAGGGAATTATGGTGCCAGTTATCAATGGATTGCCCCTGTGTAACAAGATCAGAGTGTTGCCCTCTATTGTCTGTTCTGCAATAATGGAGCTGCACCCAGTAGACATTTCTCTTTTGCGCCTGGCAGGGGTTAAGCTTTTGTCAGAGAAGGTTTAGGACAAAGGGCCTTCCATCCTAATTCCAGGGTGCTTCCATTCTTTTCTTTTTCTTTCTCCTGCAGTACAACCAGCAGTGGCGCAATTCAGGGGTGTCTACGTGGACTCACCCACAGTGGGTGATCCACAGTGGATTCAGTGGATCCCCTTGGATGGCTTAATAAGGAGAATGAGTGGCACCGCTGCAAGTGGAATCCCAGTGAATCCAGTAGGCATCCCAGCCTCAGCCTACCTGCCCCTGGGAGGGGACAGGGTTTTCCTGTTTGCCGGTCTCAGCCTGCTGTTCCCTACCTGCTGAGCTCTGCCCTGACCAGGGACTGGTACTGGCCTTGGGAAACATGACAATCTTCTCCATCATCCCTGTGCTGCAATCATTCCTTCTCCAACAAGGCCTGAAGGCAGCCTTGGCGAGGGGGTCCTCTCCCAAATTTGTTTCTTTCTTAACTACTCTACTGTAATTCTGGGCTATTCTCTATAGTTCCCTTTAAAGGTTTATGGTTAATTGTTCATTATATAAACTGTCCCTGCTCAATCTATTGGTTGGTTTCCGTGTCCTGATTGAACACTGATTCTTATCATTATATATTATTTTATAGGGTGTTAGTGCTAAGGGGAAAAATGAAAGGGGAACAAGTTGGATAGGGAGTGTCAGAACAAGAGGATAGTTTATATTTTAAATGAGATGGTCAATACAGCCTCACCAAGATGACATTTGAACACAGAATTAAAGATAGTGAAGAAGATGAGGCATGAAATCATCATGTGGAAGAGGATTCCAAGTGGAAGGAACATAGAGTACAAGTCTACAGGTGGGAGAGTGCCTGGCATGTACCAGGAGCATAATGGAGGGCAGAGGGACTGGAGCAAATGGTACAGGGGATGACTGGCCAAAGATGATGTCAGAGAGAGTGTGGGACCAACTGTATTGGGCTTGAGGTCCATCATAAGGACTTGAACTTTCCCCCTGAGAGAAATGGAGAGCCCCTTGAGAGATTTCACAATGTCAGGGTGTGACATCTGGTTTTAAAGGGTCACTCCAATTGGTGCATTGAGGATAGATTGCGCATCAAATATAGAGGCAGAGAAACCAGTTAGAAGGATAGAGCGATAATCCAGGCCAGAACAATGGTGCAATGTGGTCCACCCAGCCATCAGGGAGTAACAGGGTGTGGACTTACATACCCACCGCAAGCAAAGAAAAAACTAGTCCAAATACCTGATATGATTATTTCACTAATGATCAGTCTACATATGCAGTGGGTGAAAGTCCACAAGGCCAGAGAAAAGCAACCTTCATGTAAAGAAAAATTCTAAGGAACTGTAAGTCACACCACCTGCAACAACCACAGATTCTAGAATTATTTGAGATGCCAAGACAATGAGGAGGGAATAATCTTTTCAACAAGTAGTGCTGGGACAGGTGGATATCCACATGTGAAAGAATAAAGGTGAACCCCTACCTCACACCATATACAAAAATGTTACATCTTCTTACCATCAAAGATGTAAATGTAAGACCTAAAACTATAAAACTCTTGGAAGAAAACATGGCCCTGGATTAGGCAATGTTTTTGTAATTGTGGCACCCAACACATAAGCAACCAAGGGAAAACAGATCAATTAAACTTCATGAAAAGTAAAACTTGAGTGCGTTGAAAGACACGATCAAGAAAGCGAAAAGACGACTCACAGAAGGGGAGAATATGTTTACAGATCTTTACATATCTGATAAAGGTCTACTATTGAGAATATATAATACATTCTCCCCTCTCAACAATAAAATACAAATAACACAATGAAAAATGGGCAATGCGTTTGGATAGGCATTTCTCCAGCAGAAATACATGCCTGCCTGGTGCTGTGCTGTCCCTGCCTGAGGCTGCAGTTCCTGTGCTGGCCATCAGGTGGCAGCCTCCTGTGTCAGTGGTGCCCACTGAGCTTTGCTGGAGCAATTTGGGGAAAGGAGGATTCATGCAGAAGTCACGCTGACCCTCCGCCTGCCTCAGGACCCACTTGCACTTCCTATTACTAGTGTTCCTCTTCACCGACTGAGTGGAGCAAAAGCAGGAAGGAGGGATCCAAGATGCCCCTGTTTGTTCATTCGGCAGCTATGTGCCAAGCCATCACCCTGGGCCGGGAGCCCTGGTGGGCCCAAGGGTGGTGCTGAAATCTACCCAGTGGTCCCTGCCCACCAGGAGCTCAGTTTGGAGGCAGATGGACAAAAGCACAAAATCAGAGACACGTGAAAGAGAAGAGCATGAACTGGAATGAAAATAAAGAGTGTCCTGCAGGGAGGGCTGGGGTCTCACTGGGTAGGAGGGTCTGAAAGGCCTGACTGAGGTGACATTTGCTGTGACCAGAATGACATGAGGACACAGCGCTGCACTCACCTGTGATCAGCGTGCCAGGGAGAAGGCACTGCTGGTGTGGAGACACCCAGGCAGAAGTGAGTTAGGCCAGAGGAGGTTAGAGAGGTGGGCACTGTGGCTGCAGAGAACCTGGAGGGGAGAGGAGGGAGAAGGGCAGGCCAGACCTGGGAACTGGGAGATGGTGTGAGGTGTCTCCTCCTCTCTGACAACACTGCTCCCCACCCTGCATCTGTAAACCGCAAATATTCACTCTCTCTTCATCTCTGTGGACCAGGAATCCTGCACAACTGAGCTGAAGCCTCTGCTCATGACGACTTCCAGGTTGGGGCTGTGGCCTCCACTGAGGCTGGACCAGGGTGAGATGTGCTGTCAAGCTTACTCCTGTGGGCTCGGTCAGGATCAGCTTCACTGAGAGCCTGGCTCCTTTCTGTCTGTTGGCCAGGGCACTCCCTTGGTTTTCTTCTGCGTGGGCCTCTGCATAGGGGAGCTCAGGACATCCATGTATGTCCCCAGGTCCAGGGGTTAGACAGACTGAGAGAGGGGAACAAGGGGAGAGGGAAGAGGGAACACAAGAGAGCGAGTGAGAGAGAATGACAGCCTCGGTGATGGAATCTGGGAAGGGTCGTCCTGTCACTTGTGCTGGGTCTGCTGGTCAGAAGCCAGTCCCTAAGCAGTCAGTGGTCCACAGGGACGTATAGAACAGGCAGGGAGATCGTCCCTGCAGGGGCACGCTGACCTTGACTCGAGTGTCCTGGTGGCGAAAGTCTCCCTTCCTACCTGGGCTGATCCTGCGTTGAGCTCAGATCCTCCTCCTTGGGAGTGTTGCTCATCGCGGCCCGGGTGTGCTCTCCCGGGTTCCCTGGGCTCCTGCCCCCTCCAGGAGGGAGATGTACACTGAGGGGACTGAGGCCAGAGCAAGCAGGGACCACTCCACCCTCCCAGCTCATTTGCTTCCTTCCCCAGGAGGGCCGACTCCTCAGGAGCCTCTCCTCACTGCTCACCATCTTCTCTGCTCTGAGAGCACCTCGTTTCAGCCTCTGAAGAAGACCTGGGGAGAAGTTTCCAGGTGGGAAGGCCTCTCTCCATGGGAGCCCCAGAGTGGACAGGGACCTTCAACAGGGCTGGGCATTGTCCCCTCAGTCAACTTGGACTTCCTGGGAGGCAGCAACCCCTGGGGGCAGGGCCTAGGCTGGTGGCAGGTCTCTAAGCATCCCCACAATGCCCATCTTCCTGGTCTCACCTGATTGAGCACAGGCCTGCACAAGCACACCACCTTTCAGACCCCCTGGGGTTACGTGCAGCCCATCAAGGCCGCTGTGTCTGTCTCATTGTGTGGTTGTCCGTCTCACCTTCCTGGCTGATTCGCTGCTCTGTTCTAGATCCAACCTCAGGCGGCTGCAAAGTTGACCTTCCATGTCAGCTTGCTACTGAGATGGCTACTGTTTCCAGAAATGCTTAGGGGCCGGGCTTTGCCCACGCATGGCGACATCAAGTGGGCAACCTCTGACAGTGAAGCCACCCCCATTCAGGCTTGGGCTGCTCACAGGGCCGTCACACTGAGGGGGTGGGGACGGGACCTGCCCTGGGCAAAAACACCACGACTCTCACTGTTCTTCCCTCAGCTTCACATGCTCCTCAGTTGGTTGTATGTCTTCGGTCTCTTCCCAGAGGTTGTTTTCTGACAGCACGTCCGGTGTGATCATGGCTTTCCGGGAAGAGGATTGGCTGAATTCCTCACTCAACCATTCGGTGCGTCCTGCCGACCCACGCCGATCACTTTCTGAAGGCGCATCCTTTCAGCAATCTGAGGACCCAAGATTGTGAGTCTGTGTCCTGGAGGGATTTTGAGAAGAGCTGGTGGGATGGCAGTATTGCAAAGCATAAAATCTTGCTTCCAGAAAGCTCTCTGGGATCCTCATCATCTTGCTGTTTTGGAGTCAAAGCCCTGAGATCTTTAAAAAGCCAGCAATGTTAGAACATGGGCAGGACAAACAATAGTCTCTGGGCTCCAACACCAACTAAAATATTCTGAATTTCTAGTAACCTGAGACGAGTGGAAAGGAGTTGGGAGTGTGGAGTGGAGGGGCGGTTTGGGCCAACTACGCATCTGGGAGGAGAAATGCCACGCAGAGCAGCCTTTCTGGGGGCATACGTGTGGGACATGTGTGCAGACCCCCGCTGCAGACATTGCTGCTGCTGCCCTTCAGTTCCCTCAGCCCACTTGAGTCCCTGCAGTCCCTGGGAGCCAGTCCCCGGCAGGCCCACAGTGTCCCCCTGGAGCACCTGCATCCACTCTCTGCCTGAGGGCTCTCTCCTGCAGCGGGAGCTTCCTCTCCTGCGAGCCTGTGCCAGCCTGTAGCACAGAAGCCTTCACGACCCGGGGTAAACCCTCCACCCACGGGCACAGAGCCAGTCCGGGTGGGATCTCATCTCCCAGCAGGACTAGGATGGATGCTCACCTCAGTGCTCCCTCGTCAGGCCCGCACTGGCTCTCCTCCTCCAGGCTCCCTTCCCCATGGCCTCCCTCGGGCCTCCTCCCTCACCTGCAGACAAACCACTCGCCCTACGTCCTTGTCTGCTCTGGGCCCAGACTCTGCGGAGGCTGCACGCTGGCTGTGACGTGGAGCAGGTCGTCCAGCCTTCTGGACTTGAGCTTCCTCACCTGTGAGATGGGGCCACAGGCCTGCTTCCCGGAGTCGCCAGAGCAGACGCAGCGTGGGGAGACGCACACCGCTGCAAAGAAGGACGCCTGCTGATCACCCAGGGAAAACCCCAACCTTGCCAAAGCAACAGGAGCTCGTGAGGCTGCGGGAGGAACGCGGGCAGCCTGTCCAGACAACGTGGAGAGTCACTGACGAGTGTGGCCGTGCAGGGTAGGCCCCCGGACAGTGGAAGAGCCATTCGACAAGGAGGGGGACAGGACAGAGGCTTCCAAGGAGAAAGATTTAAGTGTTGGAGGATCACAGAGGCCTGAGGAAAATCGTGAGGCCCTGGAACATGTTTACTGAAATGCTATTATTGGCCGGAAGAATGTGTTACAAACACCCAGTCCACTCTGGATTACTTCTCATTGGTTGTCGGAATGAGTGCACACTTGTGATTAGAACCCACATTTTGTTAAATGTAGGATATCTTTATTTTTCTTAACTTTTAATTATTTTCTTTTGTCGATAAAGTGCCAAGCATGGGTTTTCTCCGTTCTTTTCTTTGCATGGGTGGCCTCTACTTTCAGAAGTGGATTCCTGGTGCTCATCACCCCTGCTAACCCGAGGGACAGCCCTCTTTCAGGTCACACAGTGGATGTGAGCTCCAGGTGGGCAGGGACCACGTGGAGTCATACTCACTGGTGAAGTTACAGTGCTCGGCCCATGGCAGGGACCAGAACGTATTGGCTGAATGAGTGAGTGAAACAATGAACGAATGCATGAATGAGTACATGAGTGCAGGAGTGAGTGAGTGAAGGAATGAGTGAAGGAATGACTGGGTGGATGAAGCAGTAAGTGAGTAAACCACAGAAGCTGGATCCACACAGGAGGAGCCTTTATCTGTGGCGGGCTCACAGTGGGTCACAGCACAAGCCCTGGACCGTGGCATGGAGCATGTCCAGCTGTCCTCCCAGCGCTGAGCCTCCGTCACCTGCAACACAGTGTGGTCCTGGATCTTCTTCAGCTCCTCCTCAAACAATGCTGAATGTTCCCGGGAGCAGGGCAGCAGGAAGGGAACCTGAGGAGGGACTTCCCAGACCCTGCGCCCTGGAGGACCACTGTGACAGCCTGGCAGGGGGCTCTTAACACGCTCCGGGCACCAGGCTAGAGATGCTCAAGCAATTCCTCAGGGAAGTCTCCCAACAGCCCATCAGGAGGCCAAGTTATTTCCTCATTGTACAGATGGGGAAACTGAGGCTGAGAGCCTCACCTGCATCACCAGCTAGAAAGAGGCTGAGCAGGGACTAGGACCCCTGTTTCTCTGACTTTGGATCATTCCAAACCACTGTCCTGCACTGTGGCCTCCTCGGGCTCAGGGGTCCTGGCCTCCCTGGGGCCTGCACCCTTCTGGCCTCCAGCCATCACTGAACTAAAGGGACAGGGCTACTCCGTCTGCCTGGGGCTGGGTATGGTGGCCGGGGAATGGCCAGCTGTGGGCGCTGTGGGCTCTCCCAGTACCAAGGACCAGCCTATCCCCCCGCAGAGTGAGATCTCTCTGGGCATCAGGACCAAAAGTTCTCAGAACTTTAGGGAAAAGAGGTCCCTCTCTCAGCATGGGGGAGCCCTTCTCAGGCAGGCCCAAGGGGTCTAAGAGGCACTGGGTTCAAATCCCGGCTCTGCCACTCTGCAGGGCACAGAGGGGGCAAGTCTCTTTGAGCCTCAGTTTCCTCATCAGTGAAATGAAGACAATAATTGCTCCTCCCCCAAGGAGTTGTGGGGAGGATTCAAGGAGATAGCTCAAGAGGAGAACAGAGGCCCCGGTAAGTGCTCATCACCGTGAGCTGTTCCTGCTGATGTCACCCCACTCAGAGCCCCCTGGGGCCCTTCGCCTCTGCCCACTCTGATCTCCCACCAGGCATGCGCTACTCGCTCTGACTCCGCTGTTCCTCTGGAATGCCTTTCTCCACCCCATCTCGTCCCATGACAGTCAGCCAGCCAGGTGGGGATCCAGGACCCAGCCCCATCTCTCCTCTCTTGATTCCTCTTCATTAGAGCTAGCAGCTGTTGAGATCTGAGAAGGTGCAGGGCGCTCCAGGTGCAGCCTCAGCGAACTTGTCTGACACCACCATGAAAGGTCGCTGCCACCCCACTTCACAGGGGAGGAAACCGAGGCTCCAATGGCCGTGCCTCTCCGAGGTCACCAGGGCTCTCTCCCTCATCCCCACTGAGCAGGGCCCCTCCATCGCAGAGGCTGAATGTGCTGGATATGTGGGCTGGGGCTGGCACAGTGCCTGAGGCAGCCATCACTCCTGGAAAACCCTGAGGTGTGCTTTGGGCACGATGACCTTCTCCAAAGCCTCTAGCCCCGTGCTCTGACCTTCTGGCACCTTCTATGACACCTCTACTCTGTCTTGTAAAAGTCACTTCTGCTCACACAAGCTTAAGTGGGTCCTGCTGTTGCAACTGAGAACTCCCCCTGGAGGGAGCATGTTCAAGGAGGTCCCTGTGACTCACTGCACTGACCTAGATGTACTTTCCTGACTGAGGATGGGGCTCTCTGCTTGGAGGGAGAGGGAGCAGGCAGGAGTGTCCAGACCCTCATCATCATCTGTCCTGGATGGCAGGCCAGACTGCTCAGCTCAGGTGAGTTAGGGAGCAGGAGGGGCATGGGCAAGGCCAAAGCGGGGTCAGGTGTGTTCGGGGCGGGGCCAGGGGTGAGGGGAGTGGTAGGGACAGAAGCAACAGGAGTGAGGCCTTCCAGCTGGGCAGGTCACCCCAGGTACCTTCATCCCCTGCATCCTAGCTGCTCCTCCTTCTCCCTCCCTCCCTCAGGTCTCTGCTTCAGGGTCTCTGGACTCCCTGTTCCCAAACAAGATCACAGGGTAGAAGGAGACCTTGGGGGTCAGAGACTGTGACCAACACCTTAACATCACGTTTACATTATGAGCCAGAATCTCTGCCTCTAGGGATCGGTCCTAAAGAAGTAGAGATTTATGGATGCAGGTGTTCCTTTCAGCACGATGACGGGAGTGAGAAATCAGAAATGATCCGTGTTGCCCAGCAGAGGCTCTTAGGCAATTCTGAGGCTGACGCAGAGGAGGAAGAGGATTGACTGGCCAGGGTCCAGCCCTGGGGAAATCAGGTTCCAGAAGAGCACACTCCCTGCAGTCCTTCCCACACGATAGCCGCAAGTGCACACCCACACACACTTGCACATAGACATACCCATGTGCATACAGATGCACACAGCTGAATGGGCACATGCACACACGTGCACACACACGTGCATACAAAGGCAAAGGACTGAAACGGTGAACACTGCCTGTTAAGGGCACTCCTCAGTTTCCACTTAATTCTTAATTCCCTTAGAATTCATTCTTTTACTGTAATTAACGTACATTGTCTTTGTAATAAAAACCTTTACAAAGAAAAACTAAATAATGTACTTCAGTCCAAAGATGAGTGATAAATGGATAACATTAACATGTGATTTTAATTTTGTTAGAATTATAAGAGGAATAGAGGCACATTCTATCAAGTTGAAATATCACGCAGGCCTCTAAAGGAGAAGAGAAGCGAGTGGCAATTCCCATCCCCAGAGGTGAACCCCATGGATGATTTGGTACGTATCTCTCTGGCTCTGTCTCTCTCTTTCTCTGTCTGTCTCTGTCTCTCACACACAGATTCATGTTCCTAGATGCATGTCTCCCGGCTGATATCACATATTAGTGGTCTTACAGATGGGACGGATGGATCCCATCGCCTCGCCATGGACAGTAGCATTCCTTCCAATTGCTTGCTATTGCAACCAGTGCTGTGATGAATAGTCTGGAAAATACATCTTTGAAAAGTTGGGCAGGAATTTCTGTGGGATGAAGTCCTGGGATCAGTACCGCCAGCACAGGCGTGCCCCTGGGGACTGCGATGGGTCCTGCAGGTTGGTCTCCAGAGAGGAGTGTCCTTTCACACTTGTCTCTAGGGGTCTACTGGGGCCTCTGCTTCCTCACATTGTCACCAGGTCTGGTCGTCACCACACTGGAACCCAGCCCGTCTGATGGGGCCCAGTGCCCTCTCCACAGTGTCTCCATGTGCGCGTCTCCTCCTCGGGGAGCTCGCGCATCTCTGACACATGCTGCCCCTGTGTATCACCTCTCGTTGGCGTTGAATGTGTTTGCTCTTTATCTCTTTTTAAAATTCTGACTTTCGAGCGTTTTTTTGGACCACAAGGATGCGTAACCTTTCCCTGGCCTTGTGTCATGAGGAATACATTCCGGTTTGTGGTTTGTCTTTCCAGCTTTCTACCCTTTCTTGTTTTTGTTTTGGCCGCAGGAAGAGCAACGCGTTTCGTGTGTGGCTTCTGGCTCTGGTGTCCCACGTAGAACAGCAGTCTGTACCCTAAGATTATGCACATATTTACCAGAAGGGCTTTCTTTGATACATCAAATCTAGACTCCATCTGGGATTTTCCTATCAAATTAGAGAAATTCTATTTCAAATAAAAACAGAAAAGGAAAACCTATCAGGCCGTTTGAAAAGAAATGGGCAGACACACATGGCCACCTACGGCATGATTTCACTTATAAGAAACATGCAGAACAGATTAAAAAAAAAAAAACAGTGACAGAAAACAGATTAGGGGTTGCCAGGGCCTGAGGGAGAAAGTGGGAATGAGTGCTTTTAGAACAGGGTGTTCTTTTGGAGAATGAAATATTCTAAACCCATACAGTGGTGATGGCTGCACAGCATTGTGAATGTACTTAATGCTCATGAAGTGTACAATTTAAAATGAAAAACATTAAACTGTTAAAAGATGAAAGTGAAATTTATTTTAAATAATCAAGATATAAACAATAAAAAAAAATCAATGAAAGAAACCAAGAAATAGAGAAACACAATTAGGAGGATGGGGAAGGATATTTGTGGTAAGGGAGTAGGTGGAACAGGTGGGACTGGAGGTGCTAATGAGGGAGGTTCCCGAGCCAGCTCTCCCAGGCCGCAGAGATTGGCCTCAGCTGCCTCCCTGTCTCCTGCAGGCGCCTGTGCAAGGGATGGCTTTCCCTGCACAGAGGCTGGGGCCTCAGCTGCCTCTCGTTCTCCTCCCTGAGCCTGTGCAGGGCTTGGCTCTCCCTGCACAGAGGCTGGGCCCTCAGCTGCCTCCTGTTCTCCTGCAGGAGCCTGTGCATAGGATGGCTCTCCCTGCACAGAGGCTGGGGCCTCACCTGCCTCCCTGTCTCCTGCCAGAGACAGTGCAGGGGATGGCTCTCCCTGCACGGAGGTTGGGGCCTCAGCTGCCTCCTGTTCTCCTGCAGGAGACTGTGCAAGGGATGGCTCTCCCTGCACAGAGGCTGGGGCCTCAGCTGCCTCCCTGTCTCCTGCAGGAGACTGTGCAGGGGATGGCTCTCCCTGCACAGAGGCTGGGCCCTCAGCTGCCTCCTGGTCTCCTGCAGGAGACTGTGCAGGGGATGGCTCTCCCTGCACGGAGGCTGGGCCCTCAGCTGCCTCCTGTTCTCCTGCAGGAGCCTGTGCAGAGGATGGCTCTCCCTGCACAGAGGCTGGGGCCTCACCTGCCTCCCTGTCTCCTGCCAGAGACAGTGCAGGGGATGGCTCTCCCTGCACGGAGGTTGGGGCCTCAGCTGCCTCCTGTTCTCCTGCAGGAGACTGTGCAAGGGATGGCTCTCCCTGCACGGAGGTTGGGGCCTCAGCTGCCTCCTGTTCTCCTACAGGAGCCTGTGCAGGGGATGGCTCTCCCTGCACAGAGGCTGGGCCCTCAGCTGCCTCCTGTTCTCCTACAGGAGCCTGTGCAGGGGATGGCTCTCCCTGCACAGAGGCTGGGCCCTCAGCTGCCTCCTGTTCTCCTGCTGGAGGCTGTGCAGGGGATGGCTCTCCCTGCACAGAGGTTGGGGCCTCAGCTGCCTCCTGGTCTCCTGCATTAGACTGTGCAGGGGATGGCTCTCCCTGCACAGAGGCTGGGCCCTCAGCTGCCTCCTGTTCTCCTACAGGAGCCTGTGCAGGGGATGGCTCTCCCTGCACAGAGGCTGGGGCCTCAGCTGCCTCCTGGTCTCCTGCTGGAGACAGTGCAGGGGATGGCTCTCCCTGCACAGAGGCTGGGGCCTCAGCTGCCTCCTGTTCTCCTGCAGGAGACTGTGCAGGGGATGGCTCTCCCTGCACAGAGGCTGAGGCCTCAGCTGCCTCTTGGAGTCCTGCAGGAGTCTGTGCAGGAGATGTCTGTCCCAGCACGGAGGCAGGGATCTCAGCTGCCTCCTCGTCTCCTGCAGGAGGCTGTGCAGGGGATGGCCCTCCCTGCACAGAGGTTTGGGCCTCTTCTGCCTCCTGGACTGCTGCAGGAGACTGTGCAGGGGATGGCGCTCCCTGCACGGATGCTGGGGCCTCAGCTGCCTCCTGCGCTGCTGCAGGACATGGTGGGTATGATGGTTCTCCCGGGATTGAAGCTGGGTCTTCTGGTGGCTCTGAGGGTTTTATCACTGTCACTGCAGACCGTCTCCCAGTAGCTGCTGGTCCAGGCCTGTGGCACACCGACGCCTCCATCGGGGAGATGGATGGAATATCCCCTTCCGCCAGCTCCACGCTGATCTTCTTCGTGGAGCTCTGCAAAGACAGTGACTGGCTCCGTCCCAGAGGCATCAGAGCCCTGCCCAGCTGTCCTTGCTGCTGCTTCTGCCCTCTGGTCCTAATTCTCCCAGATCAGGCACACACCTGTGTCTGCACATTATTCCACCCCTGAGGAAAGACCTACACCTCAGGGGCTTGGGATAAACCTCAGGCAGAAGGGCACCACCCCGCACTCCACATCCCACCCAGCCGGCCTTGACCTGGGCTTTGAACCTGACCGACCCCCCAAGGCTTCTAACACCTCACCGACTGCTCCTGCTCACGGTGGTCTACCCACATGAACCCGCCCTTCCAGGCACACATGGGGAGGGGATGTAGGGCTGCCCAGATGGGACCACAGTGGTAGCCTGGTTTGGAATGGCCTTCCCTGGGCCTCCCGGTGTTACCTTTCCGTCCCTCCGGATAAACGACCAGAGCCGTCGGCCGTGAGAGGGGCACCAGCATCTGCATCGGTCTTTGGGGGCTTTCCTGGGGCTCCGGCCCCTGGTCATTGGGAAGCAGCAACTAAACATGTTGCTCCTTCTAGACAAGTGCTAGAGAAGTGAGCTCGCTTGGGGGCTGTGTTTAGGATGTGGGTGCCTAGTTACCAGGGTTCCAAGTTCTATTGGGCTCTGTGAGGTCACTTCCTGGGATCCCCTTACCTAAGCTTCCTCCTCACACAAGACCTTCCTAAGGGCCCCCCGGGCTGCTGACTGCTCACTCTCCATCTCCATACCCTGTCCAGACACAGTCACACCGACACAGTCCACCCCACAGCCTCTGGGGAGGTCTGGACGCAACCAGGGCCCCAGCTTTGAGGACACAGAGTTGAATTCAGTCCCGCTCCTGCTTCTTGCCAGTGATGTCACCCTGGACAACCCTGCGCCTCTCAGGGCCTCCCCTCTCAGGGTCTCTCCTGTGTTCATGTCCCTCTCTGTGTAGTGGGGGTCATTCTAGCATCTACTTCCTAGGGATGTCATCAGGTGTATAGACCTAGAGATCCCTTCAGAGGCTGTGAATCCCGTGGGCTGCTCCCACACGTAGCTCCTGCACAGACTTGGCAGTGCAAGGATTACAGAAAGGGCTGGCTGTGGCAGAGAATACAACGCAAAGAGGCTTGGGTCTGCTGGGCGTCTGGGAGAGGCACTTCCCCTCTTGCCTGTTTCCCAGTGTTCCTAGGGAGGGTTGAAATGAAATGACGTTCAGACATCATCTCCTTCTGGCTCGCAACCCTCCAGGGCCTCCTGTTATGTTTAGACTCAGGTCCAAGTGCCTGAGTGGTGGTCATCTCAGCCTATGTGGTGGGCAGCCCCAACAACGGCTCCCAGCGTTCCCACTTCCTAGGCACACATCCTATGTAATCCCCGCTCCTCTGTGAGAATGGACTTTGCGGCTGGCTTCTAACCAATAGAATAGGGCCGAGTGATGGGATGTCACTTCCACGGTCAGCTTAATGAAAAGTCTGTGACTTCTGTGTGGTTCTGTCTCTCCTGTGTTCATTCTATCTCTCTGTCTCTGTCTCTCTCTCTCTGTCTTTGTCTCTCTCTGTCTCTGTGTCTCTGGCTGTCTGTATCTCTCTTGGTCTCTCCCTGTCTCTCTGTCTCTCTCTTTGTCTCCCTGTCTCTGTCTGTGTCTACTCTCTTTGCCCCTCTCCCCATCTTTCTATCTCTGTGTGTCACTGTCTCTCTTTCTCTCCCTCTTTCTGTCTCTCTGATCCACTATTCAGGAGAAGCCATATCAGATATTATGAGCTTCCTTCCCTATGACACCCCTTAATGCAAAGAACTGGCAGAGGGTCCCGGCCCACAGACAGAAAAGGCCTGAAACTCCCCATCCAAACTGAATCCTACCACTGCCCCGATACTTGTGAATGATCTCCGAGATTGCTCCTGCCTCTATCGAGCTTCAGTTGAGAACACAGCCCCAGCCTCCTGCTAGACCTTGACGGGGAGCCTCCCAGCTGACCTGAGCCTGGACCCTGGTAGAGACACTGTCAGATGCTCAATGATAGGTCTCGTAAGTGCTAAGTGAGGCTAATGCTGTCACCCAGCATAGACAGCTAGTACCTCCTTCCAGGCCTGGGTCTGGCCCTGCCGTCCTCTCTCCCTCACTTCTCTCCTCCCCAGCTCACTCTAGCCACACTGGCTCTTGTCTCACCTCCTCTCTCGTCAAATCCTCTTCTGCCTCCAAGTCTCTGTGCCTTTGAGCTTCCCCCCAGCACGCTGTTTGCAGACAGATGCAGGGCTGGCTCCTCTTGTCCTTCTGCTCAGGGCACAAATGTCCCCAGGGAGGCCCTTTACACCCACCTAGGGGCTCCAGGCCCTCCCTCCTCCAGCACCCTGCTTCATTGCTCTGTAGCACCTTCTCTTCTTTTTCACATGGATTTGTTCATGATTTTGTCCTTTCCACCTCCAGGCTGTGAGCTCCTGGAGGACAGAGACCATGTGGGTGCTTTCAGCACTGCCCTCAGGACTAACATGGGCCCTGCTCAGGGTGAGTGCTGGGGCCACAGTAGCTGAAAGAATCATGAAAGGATCTCAGGGTCCCCTCCCGCCTCTGAGCAGCTCCCATTGTGGATGTGGATGCCAGTAATCAAAGGTGCCTGTTGCTTTGGACAGGGGAACACCCAGAACGAGCCCTGGGCGTCCCTTCCCTGCTCCACTTGCTGCATTGAGCATGAGTGGACACAGGACACCCCTGGTGGTCAGCCCCAGCCTTGCAGCCCCAGGCAGGAAAGCAGAAAGCAAAACACACACCTTTCTTTGTTTGGGGTCCTCAAGGCAGTGGTTCCACCAGGGCCGAGGACGCAAAGGAGCAGGACCTGTGGGCTCCAGGAGGGACGTGAGGGACCTCAGAAGCCTCTCTTGCTCCCCGCTTTCCCTCCACTGGCCCTGGCGTGTCCCGTTGACTCACAAGGCCTCCTCGCCCCAGCCAGGGCAATGACTCCACCTCACTTCCAAAGGAGGCCCCCGAGGCTCCGACAAGGATGGCCTTGCCCCTGGTCCCCAGACAAGTCGACCAGTGCTCTGCCATGTTCTGCACTGCCCGGGCCCCCAGTCCCCAAGCTCTCAGGCTGCCTTCTGCTCAGCAAGACCTCGAGGGAATGGAATGCATTTTACAAGGACTCAGAGAACAGTGGGTCATGGATGGAGAACGAAGGTCAATAGACTCTTCTACAAGCCTGTGGGACCCTTAGAGTCACCCCATCTATGCACCCCAATTTACAGAGGCGTAAGATCTAGCCTTCTCTGCTGTATCCCCTCCCCCCTAGGGGGTCACATCCTAGTTCCCGGTGCCCAGAGTGGTGGCCACAGGACACCAGACCTGGTTCTCTACAGGCTGCTCTAGGGGTGGCCCCAACCCCTGCATCCCCCTGTGTACCTTGGGGACCCCCTGCCCACCAGTCTGGCATCTCTCCCCTTCATGCTATGGGCCTGGGCATGTTGTTAGGGGACCGGATGCCCATGCCCCATGGCAGAGCTGCCTCCAACCTCTTTCTTCCTTCCTCCTGTCACCTCCCCAGTGAGCACTTCCCTTCTGAGACCGGGCTGGGCATTCAGAGTGTGTGTGTATGCTTGTGTGTGTGAGTGTGTCCACGTGGGGATGCGTATAGCAAAGGGCCCTACATGGGAGGGCGTTGGCAGGGGTCCCCCAGGGTATTAGGGGCTCTCATTCCCAAAGCAAACCCCTTGGAAGTGCTGAGGCTGGCCTAAGAGCTTGGAATGCTCTCTTCCCCTCTGGACTCTGCCCACCTTGTGACCCCAGGGCCTGTCCCTGCTTCTCCTGGCCTCAGTTTCCCAACTGTCCTGTGAGGGTTGGACACGGAGCAGCATCAGCCCCGATGAGCATGGACATGGCCCGGGATCTCTGCCCACATGAGTGTGGCAGGGATACCCTCACGGTCTCACAGGCCTCTCTCTTGTGCGGCAACCAGGCCTCCTGTCCATGGTCAGGCACACAGAGGGGCCCTGCAGACAGCACTTCTGGGTGACACAGCTCGCAGCACACACGTGTAACACAACGGTCCCTTGACATGGCTGCTTTCGTCTGTCCCCTCCCCAGCCAACTGCTCGGTGACCCTCACATCCCCTACGTCACAGGAACACGCCACAGAAGCCAGGTGGGCCACACGGTGCACAGTTGTGTAGGTTGGACATCTGGGGACGTGAGGGTCACTGAATATACACCAACCTCACTGTCCTGGTCCACAGACTCCATCCCAGGGTCCAGCTCCATGCATGGCTGGTCCTGCGGACACGAAGACAGTGGTGGACACAGACCCTGGGCAGGGAGAAGGCCAGGCTGCCCTTTTCCCTCCTCCTCTACACCCCCTCCCTGTCACATGAGGTCCAGCAAGTCCCTGCCTGCAGCCCTGGCGGGTGTAGGAGGAGCTGAAGGGAGCCCAGCTGGGCAAATATTGGAGGGAGTTACTGTTATTAGGGAGCCCACTGGGTGCTGAGTGATTGCACCCCATTTTACAGATGACCAGTGGTCCCAGCATTCAAGGTCACTCTGCTCTAAGTGCCCAAGTCCAGACGTGAACAGGGGACTAGAAATCCTTGATTTTCACCAGCATTGAGCCCAGCATTGAGCATCGAGGCCTTGTCCTGCATTGGGGCTCCCCCAGCCAGGCGACCTCCTGAGTCCAAGCACTTTGGGCAGCTTCGTCTCCCTGCTTGAATCCCAACACACTCTCCTGAGGTCAGAGTCACTGACCCCATTTTTCATGGAGGAAACTGAGGCTCCGAGAAGACACCACATGACCTTGCCTGTCACAGGGCTGTGAGGTGACCCAGCTGTGGGTTTGACCCCAGGTCAATCTGACCCTAAAGGCTCTGCTAGCACAGGAGCCTGAGGAGGTGGCCTGTGAGCCCAGCACAGAGGTGAGTCCATCCTGGATGGGGGCTCGGGGGAGGGGCACTGCAGGCTAGGAGCTCTGAAGGGGGCCGGGGCTTGGCAGGGTCCTTGGGGAGGAAGGCTTTAGGGAGGGTGGGGTGCGGTGAGGGGTGCACTCTGGGGACGGTGTCTGGACCAGATCACACAGGGCCGTGACTCAGGCAAGGAGTCGGGCTTCACTACAGGTTGGTTGGACTTGAACGAGCAGTCTCATCAGAGCCTCAGGTGGTTAGATCCTAGATTTGGAGGGAGCTCGGTGGGCACCTTATCCACCTCCACTCAAGCCCAGATCCCCAAGAACCAACAGGATGAGAAGGCTGCCTCCATTTCCTCCCATGTACAGTGGGCACTGTGGCGGTCGCCTACCTCCTGCCTGGGCTGGGCCTGCTGCCTGGAGGGCCCAGAGAGGGCTTCTTGTCAAAGTAGCCATTCAGGACAGGTCTGTGCTCAGAGAGCTCTGAGTGACGGGACCAAGGGCACGTCCCACCAGTGGGCTAAACAAGACGCTCCTGTCCACGTTGCTGTTGTTTACTCCAGGTGGACAGGGATGATGCAGCATCGCCCACCGTGTGGATGGAGAGGGCCAGCGAGGAGCTATGGTTGAAGAGCCTGAGACACGACGCTTGGTGTGACCAAAGCTGCCATGGGTGTGGTGGAGGCTGAGGAGGAGGAAGTGCTGCTGGAGGCCAAGATGAAACCAGAGACCATCGGGGACCAGGGAGCGGTTGATTTCCATAACTGTGGGGGGGTGGCATGATCAGCAGAGTCTCTGGACCCGGCAGCACACCCCAGGCCGGCATGCAGCTCCTGGGCTTCTTGGCCCCTTTGTAGGTGTCACTGGGGAACACTGGTCCCGGGCAAGAAGGGACTGGGAGTGGGCTGTCAGAGAGAATGGGGAGGGCAGCCACCTTCTTTTCCTTGCCGTCAGGGGACTCTGGGTCAAAACTCATGTTGCTCTCCTCCACCTTGGAGCTGGAGGAACCAGCCAAGTGCTCACTGAGCATTGGACAATGTCCCTGCCACTGAGGTCCTGGCCCCACCTGAGGTGTCCCAGCACTTGGAGTGGGAGCTGTGCCTGGTCCTGAAGCCTGTGTTGGGGCCTGTTGGCTTGGAGGCTGGACGGAAGGGCTGCATTTGCAGAGGTCACGCCCCCTGGGTGAGTGGGGGACTCTGGGACACCTGAAGTCACAGATGCAAGTGACCCGCACCTGGGAAGGTGTGAGGGAGGTGCACAGAGGGCAGTGCCTCAGTGGCAGGCAGGGCTTCATGCCCATGG
This sequence comes from Diceros bicornis minor, assembly GCF_020826845.1. Taxonomy (NCBI): domain Eukaryota; kingdom Metazoa; phylum Chordata; class Mammalia; order Perissodactyla; family Rhinocerotidae; genus Diceros; species Diceros bicornis. The sequence continues at coordinate 937,250 of NW_026690898.1, read as the reverse complement.
GCAGCACTCCTTGGCAAAGGTCAGCTAGTCCTTTGGACCCTAGAGGGCAGAAGGCGCCTAAGGCTCCCAGTGGTCCACGGGAGGCCAGGACAGCCTGCTGACTGGCAGGCATCAGGCCTGCAGCACGAGAGGTTCAGGGTGAAACTGCTCCTGGGTAGCCTGGGCCAGCTGGTTGGACAGAAAAGATGGCCACCTGGTTTTTGTCACTCTAGTCTGTACGTGCTCATCTCCCCAGCTAGCCAGACCCTGGGGAGGGTGGCCCTGTGGCTAAACAGCACTAGGGACTGAGGAGAAGGTGCCCTTGGCAATATGGAGTCCCTCTTCTTCATGTGAAGCAGGGTTGAGCTGGCTCCATGCCTGACCTCACCCCCTTGGTGACGGTGGGCTTCCTCAGGTCAAAGTCATACTAGGCATCGGGTTCATGGCACTGAACACATTGGCATCCTCAGGGGTCTTCAGCATGGGGGAGAGGGGCCAAAGGAGGGTTGGCTGTGCTCAGGACAGCCACACCAGGGACAGGGAAATGCACAGAGACAGGAAGCAGATCAGTGCTTGTCAGGGGGTGGGGGAGTGGATATGGGGGCATGGCTGCTTCATGGGTACAGGGGTTCTGGTGGGGTGAAGCAATGATCTGGAACTAGATAACGGTGACGGTACACAGCATAGAGGATGTAGTTAATGGCCGGCCCTGAATTGTACAACTTTAAGTGATGAAAACATTAAACTTTATTGAATCTAAATTGGAACACATAAAACATAAGAAATCATAAAACATAGAAAAGGGAAAGACATCTCTGGGTGGGGGCTGGAGCCGGCCGGGCCTTAGTTGCTGGCGATGTGGGTGGTGCTGCAGCTGCCCTAGTGCCGGAGCCACTGCTGTGGCTGATGCTGGAGATCCCACCAGCTCTGGCTGTGCAACTGGCTCAGGAGCTGGACCTGAGCTGGGGCTAGAGCTGGGTCTGTCTCAGGCGATGGTGCCTGACCTGCTTCTAGAATTGGCTCCAGTCCTGAGACTGACTCTAGCTCTGCCTTATTGACAGATGTGGTGCGGGAGCTAGTGATGGGAATGGCTGGTGCTCTGGAGC